>NC_045956.1:75947805-76259055 GCF_010909765.2 Amblyraja radiata
GCTCTGTTTGAAAGAGCAGTTCCTGTCCTCACACTGTGCATTAAGAAATCAGCCTTCAAAAACCTCTGATTTAAAAAAAATTATTAGACTGTAACAAGAGCATATACTTCAATTTCGCAGACCAGAGGATGTTCCCTATTTGTGCTAGTATAGTGTTACAACTAAATTCAACGTGGCACAGAGTGATGGCATTTGGACCATTGTAACTACTGTACATCTGCTCAATGAAATAGTACCATGTAAGTCACAGAGTCCTTCAAATCTTTCCTTTACAAGAATTCTACACATCCCCGAGTTCATATGAAATTTACCAATGAATCTGCCAGTTTCATTCCAGTATTGCAAATAAGCCATGTCATGTTTCTCACATTCTCTCTGCTCTTGCTAACCTACAGCATGTTATTTTAGAATTCTCAGCCCTGCTTCAAATCCCTGCACTAACACCATACTTCCTAACTCCTCCAACCTTACGACTCTCAAAGATACATGCTCCCAATTCTGCCATCTGACCATTCCCAATTTTAGATGTCCACGTGCAAACATATCTTCAGTTCACAACGTCCTAAATTTTGAATTTCTTCCTGAAAATGTCCATCCATGTCTAGTTCAGTTTCCTTCTTCATTAGACTTTGTTTGGACATTGCATTATAAAATAGCAAAACAAGTGCTAAGCACACAAGGCTATTTTACTACCTTTGTCCTTAATTACCTTAATTAAAGCGCAATACTCTAGTTACTGACCCTTCTGTCATTGTAAACAATTTATGCTGATATACTGTCAAAACCTTCCAGATTCGGAACATATCCTCATAACCTTCTCTGCTCTTGCTTAACAGCCCAGCTTCTCTCATCCCCCACACAAATTAAAGTACTTAACAAAACAAATCTCCACTGCACCCTCTGCAGCCGTCACCATACTGGGTGATATCTACCATATTAGTACAAACTAGTACAAAAGGATTATTTTTGTTCCAATTAATCCAAATATGTAACAAGCCCCATTTTAACGAATCAAACCATTTACTCAAATGTTCCTGCCGCTTATAGAAGCTTATTTTATATCGCCTGCCTCTACGTGTTCGTGCCACCAACATTAATCACATTGCAACACTGTGTCAAATTTCAGATGCCAGATTTTGTGCCTTTTGTTTGAAACGTTCCTTGACAATATTTACCACAGTTCTGAGTTTCATGATGTCATGTATGGCCCAAATCCAAATAAGTAACCGTTTAACTTCTGTCCTAGCCCCGATCTATGTGTGATACCACTGAAGTTTCCCTTCACTCAGAAGAATAACCACTCATTCTTTACCTCTGCAGCCAAAACCTCAATAGGTTGAGTGTCCCAAGAATCGAACCCTCAAAATGTTGAAGGTTTCTTCTGAAGAATATGGGGGGTAAAAAAAAAATTTGAAGATTTGATTTCCTGGATTATGAATGCAAGTGCCCATGACACTCACATGGTAACTTTATTTACCAACAAGTGACTCAAAACTATGACAAAGTTAACTAACCTCAAATCATTGTCAGGGATGGCTGATTTACCAGGTCAGTGCACAAAACTGCTCTGCTACTGCAACAATCCACAATTGATGACCTCACTCATGCTGGTAGTGATGCAGTTCAATTATCTTGCTCCACAGATTTGCATGCTTACAAATTTCAAGTCTCTCCCAAAGCAGGTGAAACTTTCAAGTTGTCATTATGGGAGTACTTCTCCTACAGGAAGGTTTTCATGAAATGTCATCCCATGTTCTGCTTCACCGACTATGCGTGGAACTCAACAGCCATCTTCTATCTAAGCAAAACAGACAAACTCTTGATACAAGGAAGGTACCAGTTGCTCAGTCAACACCACTACACAAAGCAAGCAAGAAGATTTGCCAGCTGGCATTGATACCTTATTAGTGGCTTTATATGTAATTGGTTTGCCCAAAATTACGAGGTTTACCGCAGGGAAAGTGTAAATATATTGTCAACGCTTCATCATGCTGACTGAAGTGGAAAAGCAGACTATTGAGTAACTTCGATGCCAAACATTGAATATCAGAGGTAGATCATAAGAACGCAAGAACGCATGAATAGGAGCAGGCGTAGATCAAGTCTACTTTGCCAATTACTGAGATTGTGGCCAAGCTTCTACATCAGTTCCACCATTTCCCACCATTAGACCAAATCAATTGATTTCCTCAGTGTCCAAAAATCAACAGATCTTTATCTGAAATGCCCCAACAGCTGAGCATCCAGTGCTTTACAAAGAATTCAATCGATTCCCAATCCTCTGAGTGAAGTAGTTTCCTCATCATCTGAGTTCTAAATGAGCAATTACGTTCCTTCCAAACTATCGGGGGAAATAATCTCTCTGCATCCACTGTCATAAACGTTATACATTTCAAAAATGCCAATTTTTATTCTCCAAACTTTGGGGAATATTGACTTAGTTTATTTAGTCTCCCACCATAAGACAATCCTCCCATTTCACAAATAATAAAAGTGAATCTTTTTTGCGCATCTTCCCAGGTAAGTATATCAAAGGGACCAAAAATGTATGTTTTATTTCAAAACTCACCAAGAGCTGAGATGATCATTTCAGCAGGTTTTTACTGTTTTGGTCCTAAATTCCTGCAATAAACCTAAAAATATCACTTTCCCAATTATTTTTGTGGTTCTGCATGTAATTTATGTTTAGTTAAGTTATTTTAGAGATACAGCGCGGAAACAGGCCCTTCGGCCCACCGAGTCCGCATCGACCAGAGATCCCCACATTAACACTATCCTACACCCACTAGGGACAATTTTTACAGGTACACCAAGCCAATTAACCTACATACCTGTACGTCTTTGGAGTGTGGGAGGAAACCGAAGATCTCGGAGAAAACCCACGCGGTCACGGGGAGAACGTACAAACCAGGCACGTGCCGTGAATAATTAGTCAGGGTAGGCAGTCAGTATCTTTGGCCAGCCGGCGTTTTTAAAAAATCTTGAAAACCGCGCATGCGCAGATTGTTCTCTCGACTTTTATAATGTAATTTGTCTTCTAAAGTATTTAAAAACATAGCTCAAAGAAATGTACTTGCCACATTCTATTTGTTGAAATACAACCGCATAGCCACTCTTTCCTATTGTACAAACCTGTTTTAAATGTTCTAATTATTTTTGTTCCTTTGTGCTGTTGAAGTTCTTTAAGTTCTGGAATTGGTCTGCCATTTTAAATTATTTTGGTATTTTCCTCATAAGATTGCTTAGAGAGACTCTTAAGATAATCACTATCCATCTTTGAAAAACCCGCCAAGAAACATGCGCTGCGCAGGCGCAGTAGGCTGCTGTGCATGCGCAGTGCGCTGCGCAGCATATGCACGCAGTCCACGGTGTAAAGGCAGAATTTCAGCTGCCTTTATAGACGTTTGCCACTGATGGCTTGAAGCACCGTTGACGGCACATGAGTACCACATACTTCCGCGTGTTACATGTACTCCGGATGAAAGGCACGGGAGAATTATGCATACCTAAGAGATCGATCACTTAGGTAAGCATAATTCTCCCGTGCCGTTACTATTTATATTTAATAATTACCATTTTATAATTTTATTCAGCGTAGGCACTGCCTACCTTGCCTACCCTGACGGCACGTGCCTGGTACAAACTCCGTACAGACAGTACCCGTAGTGGGGATTGAACCAGGGTCTCCGGCACTGCAAGCGCTGGAAGGCAGCAACTCTATGCTGCACCACCGTGGCACATAAGATCTCACTGAGAATTGACACTTGTTAGCTCTTACCTTAAAATATATATTTTTTCTTTTTCATGTGACTAATCTCACATTTGTTTGCTGTCTACTTTCGCATCTTGCTTTGTAGTAAGTATGAAAACTTGAATTGTCCCCAGACCCTTCAAGTAACTGATTAAGTGAATTATAAGTAACAAAATCACAACCATTGAATCTAGGGAAATCATTCCAAAATATAGATGTGGAAAATCCAAAACACCTCCCATACTTCAGCCTCCACTTGTAAAACATGAGGAGGTAGACAATATGTTGAGGGGATTTGTCAGCTCACTGTCTCATTAATTTATTTAATACTTTTAATATTAATCACTTTAAAGCATTCACTCTTATTCAATCCAATCCACTCACAAATTTCCATTATTTCGGTGTCCTCCACTGTGAAGATAGGTGCAAAATATTTGTTTACTGACCCTCCCATTTTCTTCTTCTTCCACACCCATCTGGAAATCAGATCCTACAGCAGAGTTGTCTTTGAAAATCGAAAACGGAACACTGAGTTAATCGAACATTTGCAGCCATTCCCAGTTAGAGCACGACTTTGGTGAAATTGGACTGGTCACTTTGCGACACAATTCACCCTTGCACAGTATTGATGCGATTTCTATCTCAGGGCCACATGAAATGACATTGATTCTCCTACAATGCTCTTCACGGATCAATATAGTTGGACTATTTTGTCCATGGTGACCCATTATCAGACACTCTAAGGACAACAATCTGGTCTTAAGTCTGCTATGCTCAACTGGAAGCCTGCTGGGTAAGAACTCCATCCTTAGATTCTACTCCAGCATTGCACTGAGATTCCTTCTCCTCAACTCCCCCATCTGAATTCCAACTTGAATCCCACCTTCGCCCACCTCAATGCACAAGCAGAGTGCCAGTTTCTGCCACAGAGAAGGATTTATTTCCCCCATCCTGCATTGTCCTTAAGTGGGTCCATATCCAGGGTAGGGGAATCAACAACAAGAGGGCAGATGTTTAAGCTGAGAGGGTCAAGATTTAACACAAGACACGTTTTCACTCGGAAGATAGTGGGTATACAGAACTAGCTGCAGAGGAGGGAGTTGAAGCAGGTGACAGGATTTAAAAGATATTTGGAAGGTACACAAAAATGCTGGAGAAACTCAGCGGGTGCAGCAGCATCTATGGAGCGAAGGAAATAGGCAACGTTTTGGGCCGAAACCCTTCTTCAGACTGATTGTGGGTGTTTAAAAGATATTTGGACAGGTACATGGGTAAGAAAGGTCGGAGGGATATGGAGTGAATGCAGACAAGTGGCACTTAGATGGGGGCTCTTGGTTGGCATGGGTGAGGCGGGCTGAAGGACCTGTCTCTGTGCTGTATGATTTATAACTCTGTGACTGTAACTCATTCCTTTCCACACCCAGTGCCGTAATCAGAACCCCAGACACTGAACTAGGTTGCAGATTAATTTTGAATCCGTGAACAGCAATCAAAACAGTTATTATTCCACCACATCCAGCAAATCCGTTTGGATGGGCTGGAACTTCTAGACAAAAGTTTCTTGCGCTGATTTTCAGTAATTCAGCCTGCAGAAAGTGAAAAAGGAAAATACTAAATACATTCTCTAGCCCATGAACCTTGGGCATAAACAGAATCAAAGCCAAGCCAAGCACCGTTCCAAAATTCAATTGCATATTTCAGAAGTGAAGTTAACATTGCTCCAACACAGGAGATACAAGAACATAAGATAACAGGAGTAAGAGTAGGTCACTAGGCCACTCTAGCCTGACCTGCCATTCAATTTAATCATGGATGATCTATGCTGGACTCAATAACTCTTCTGTACTACTTCTCCAATGCCCCCAATTCCATGATCTTTCAAATATTTATTTATCTATCTCCAACTGAACTATATTTATTGAATTGGCGTCCACCATCCTCTGGAGTGAATTCCAGGAATTCCCTATCCTCGGAAAGAAGAAATCTCCACTCACACACATCGATTATAAATGACTGGCCACTTATTTCCTCTTGTTCGTGAATCTCCCACGTGTGAAAACTTTTCAACCCCGTCAAGCACCTTGAGAATCTCACGTTTCATTAAGGTCACCTTCATGCTTCTAAACTCCAAGGATCTCTTTTAATTGAACTCAGGTGCTGCCAATGTAGAGTTTACCCATTTCTCCTGAGATGGTGTTAGTATCTCTTGGGTGCTCTGGTTTCCTCCAATATTCCAAAGACGTGAAGTTGGATGCGAGTTGCGTGCTGTAAATTACCACTAATGTAGGTGGGTAGTAGGAAAATCACGGAGCGCTGACTGATATTTGAGAGAATAAATTACAAAGAAATATGCTAGGAAATTAAATTTCTGAAAATGTTGAAAAAGCCCACATAGTCCTTCTACATCATGTGAAATGTGCATAATATACTAGTACCGGTACATGAAAATCTTTGGATGGGTAAGAATTTCCACAATTCAGAGGCAAGAGGAAACAAATGGCATCCACAAAATATGCTTATGTGGATCCTGACTTCAAAACACAAATAATGATGCAATATGAAAAGTGAAATTAGGGTAAAAATGAAAATATCCAATAGATCAGGGATAGAAGATATAAATTAGGTTAAAAATGGATTTTTAGCCATGAGAGTAAAAGTCAGAAACTGAATCTCTAGCTGTAGACACCAATACTTCAGATACGTTCAACAGAAATATGTATGTTAAATTAGATGTGCAATTTCCCAGTACTTTCTTTATTCCAGTGCAGTCTACAATGTACCTGAAACTGTCCACGTGTTGCAGGGAAACTCAGAGTCGAGCTGAGATCACTCACCCAGAAAGAGGAAGATGGAGGAGGATGGAAGAACAGAAAGATACCAATAGCTACTAAAAGACAAAGTGAATTACCGGTCTTCTTGTTGTTTAAGCAATTGTTCAGTTTTGCTCTGCGATTCAGTTTTCAGGCAGCCCAGTTCTTCTTCAATCTAAACCCAAAGAGCATGGATCAATATGTTATTATAATTATTTCATTTAACCAGATATCAATTCAGAATTGTTTCTAAAAAATATTATACAGCCTCTATGGCAGGACATGATCAATTTTTTTACTTAAAGTTGAAATATTCCAGTAACTAATCAACGAAGGCCTCCTGGAACTACACTCCTCACTAAAATGTGAAAAAACAGTCACTCCTGTGTGTGATGGTGCTTGTTTCTCTATCACCCAGCCTCTTATCGGTTTTGTTCATCTTCCACTCATTGTCCCTCCGCCTATTACTTACTTTCACTGTTTTCTCTCTGCCAGTTTGTCTACTTCTTTTTATTATATTCTCCTTCTTTTTATAAATCAGTCTGTCAACTTTGCTTGCTTGTATGTATCGTCAATCTTCAATAATTTTTTTCAATATATACATATCATTTCTTTTTTTTTGCCCAAAAAAAGCACAAACGCTGAGAGATGGGACGCTGCTGCCTTCTCCACTTTTGGCATCAGGAATTCCACAGGCCATATGGAGTCCAATCACCAAGAGTTTGCCTCCCAACCACGCCTGCTTCTGATGGTAGCAGTGACATATCTCAACGTCCACACCTGCCACGATTGCCTCTCTCAAACAATTGGCCAACTGTTGTCAAACAGTCGGGATGACAGGCTCAGACCAACTGTGAAGCAAACTCATTTCACCCAACACCTTTATACTTTCTCAGCATACTAAGAAAACCAACATCCCACCCATAGGGGCTGCATTGACAATACGGACTCCAAAGGTGAAATGCCAGTTAAATCAACTGAAATAAAGCAGGAAATGCTGGAACCTTATAATAGCAGGTCAGACCACATTGTCCTTAAGAATATTGGCTGCATTTCCGAAGCTGCGTGGAGTGTGGCGATGAGGACGCTGGTCTGTGTGATGGACTGAAAAATATTCACAATTCTCTGCAATTTCTTGCGGTCTTGAACAGAGCTGTTCCCAAACCAAACTGGACTGCAACTCGAGAATATGCTTTTCATAAGAGTTGTTGGAGACATATCTAGCTTCGAGGAAGTAGAGGTGTTGAGGTGCTTTCTTGGCCCTAGCTTCAATGTAGTCAGTCCAGGACAAATTGTTGATGATATTTACTGTAGATGTAGGAAAATAAACTTCTCAACCATTTCCACTTCAGCACCATTAATGCTGATTAGGGCATATACTCCACCACGCTTCTATCGCCTTCCAGACATTGAGGGAGAGACTGTTGTCTTGACACCATGTTACTTAGCTCTATCCGTTTCCTATAATCCATCTCGTCATTGCTTGTAAAGTGGCCCACTACAGTGGTGTCATCTGCAAACTCGTAAATGGATTTAGAGTAGAATTTGGTCGCACAGTTGTGAGTGTGCAGGAAATACCACCATAGGGAGCCTCATGATGGCTGCCTTGCCAACGGTCTGTCTTTTCCTTCTTTGTTGTTTTAGTATGTTGTAAAATGTATCTTTTAGTTTATCTTTAGTTTTATGTAGGAAAGAACTGCAGATGCTGGTTTAAATCGAAGGTAGACACAAAATGCTGGAGTAACTCAGCAGGAACGGCAGCATCTCTGGAGAGAAGGGATGGGTGACGTTTCGGGTCGAGACCCTTCTTCAGACTCATGTCAGGAGAGGTGGCGGGACAAAGATAGAATGTAGTCGGAGACAGTGAGACCAGTGGGAGAACTGGGAAGGGGGAGGGGATGGAGAGGGAAAGCAAGAGCTATCTGAAGTTAGGGAAGTCAATGTTCATACCGCTGTGGTGTAAGCTACCCAAGTGAAATATGAGGTGCTGTTCCTCCAATTTGTGTTGGGCCTCAATCTGACAATGGAGAAGGCCCAGGACAGAAAGGTCAGATTGGGAATGGAAGGAGGAGGTAAAGTGCTGGGCAACAGGGAGATCAGGTAGGTTAAGACGGACTGAGCGGAGGTGTTCAGCAAAACGATCGCCGAACCTGCACTTGGTCTCACCGATGTAAAGAAGTTGGCACCTTGAATAGTTGACGTTGGAGGAGGTGCAAGTGAACCTCTGCCTCACCTGGAAAATCTGTTTGGGTCCTTGGATGGAGTTGAGGGTGGAGGTAAAGGGACAGGTGTTGCATCTCCTGCGGTTGCAGGGGAAAGTATCTGGGGAGGGGGTGGCTTGGGTGGGAAGGGACGAGTTGACAAGGGAGTTTCAGAGGGTCTCAGCGGAAAGCAGAAAGGGGTGGAGATGGGAAGATGTGGCCAGTAGTGGGATCCCGTTGGAGGTGGCGATAATGTTGGAGGATTATATGCTGTTTTGTATTATGTAGGGGGGGGGAAACTTTTCTTATCTCTTTCTTCGACGGAGATGTGACTTTTTCCGTGTCGTATCTCCGACCGCACTGCGGCCTAAAATCGTGTTGGCGGCCTCTAGTTTGTGACTTCTAGAGCTCCAGAAGTCCCAAACAAGAGTCCGCCAAAACGGTGGAGCCTGCGGACTTTAACATCTCGGAGCAGGCAATCCCTTTGCCAGGGGTCAGCCTTTGGTGCTCCAACCTACTGGAGCTGTAGACTTTAACATCGTGAAGCTCGCTGTCCCTGGTTAGAGACCGATTTTGGGTACTCCAAGCCACAGGAGTTTCTACCGCCCCAATGTGGAAGCTTAGACTGCCCCGACGAGGGAGCTTGATCGCCGGCTGCGGGTGGTTCGACTCCCCCGACCGCGGGAGGAAAGGAGGAAAGAAAATAAGACTTTATTGCTTTCCATCACAGTGGGGAAGTGGAGGAGCTGCTGCGGTGGGTGTTTATGTCAATTTTTATGTAGTTGTGTGTCTTGTTGCTTTTTGGTATGACTATGGTAAACCAAAATCCTTGTGTATGTTGCAAAATATACTTGGCTAATAAATTACGATTATGATTATGATTAATATAATAAGGGGCTGAGAATGCATTCTTATAGGGCACTGGTGTTGAGAATTATTGTGGAGAGGGTGTTGTCAACTATCCTCACTGGTTGTGGTCTATGTGTCATAAATTCATAGATCTATTGGCTGGTTCCTAGTTCCAGGAGTTTGGAGATTGAATTTGGTTGGGATTATGATGTTGAAGGCAGGTCTGTAGCCAATAAATAAGAGTCCGATGTACAATATCTATCTGTTCCAGAGATGGTTGTAGGGCCAGAGAGATGTCATCTGCCATTGACTTGTTGAGACAGTAGGCAGAGGATAAAGGGTGCCTGTGAGGCTGGAGTTAATGTGCACCATGACCAGCTTCATGAAACACTTGATGATGATGGATGTCAGAACCACTGGATTAAAGCACACCACCCTGCTTTTCTTTGGCATCGGGATGATAGGGGTCTTCTTGAAGCAGTTGGGGGACCTCAGAATGGAGAAGCGAGAGGTTAAAGATACCTGTGAACATCTGGTCCGCAGGAGGTCCACCAGCAGGTCCTCAAGGATACTGAGGACACGGCGGGGGACTCAACGTCAGCCAGTTGCTTTCCCCCAGTTTACTTTCAGGAAGGCTGATATGACATGTGCAACAGTGACCGTGGGTACGGGCACACCAGAGGCTGTCGGTGTAGATGATGTAATTTCACTCATCCTCTATTCAAAGCGAGCGTAAAATGGATTGTGCCCTCGAGATGCCACTCAGATGCATTCTTGTTGTGAAGAGTCCAGTTGTTGCTGGTGATACAGCCCAACTTCACTTTGTAACCTGTTATAACATGCAAGCCTTACTACAATCTACACTTTAATTTGACCTGGAATTCCCTCTTAGCATCCTTGAGACTTTGCCAAGGCTGACTTCGACTTCTGTACTCCTCGGTATCATTTGACATAAATGCTGCAGACTTGGACCTCACCTGGAGTGGACCTCATCCATGACTTCCAGTTGGGGAACACTTGTATTGTTTTCTTTGGGGCATATTCATCTACGCACTTACTGATGACAGTCTGACATAGCAGTGGCATACTCATTGAGGTTGGCCGCAGAGTCCTTGAATGTAGACCAGTCCACCGACTCAAAGTAGTCGCAAAGGATCTCATCTGTTTCCTCACACCAGCATTGTACCAGATGCTCCAGTTTGCTTGTAAGCAAAGAGTAGTAGTACAGCCATGTGGGGTCAGATTCTCCAAAGTGCATTCGGGATGGAGCGGTAGGCGTCTTTGGTGGTCGTGTAGCAGTGCTCAGGAATGTTTGAGCCTCTGGTTGGATAGAAGATGTACTGATAGTATTTTGATAGCACACTCTTGAGGCTGGCCTGATAGAAGTCCAAGGTTGGCATTAGCATGGGGTGGGATAGCGGCAGGTAGTGGGAACAGCACTTCACCATTAGATGTTCCAGGCTAATGGAGCAGGAGTTTGCCAGGACTGCCATGTCCAAGAACCACACAGAGTTGATTAGGTAGCAGACCCCTCCACCTCTGACCTAGCCTGAGTGAAGGCAGAAGCCCTCGGGTTGTTTGGTAGAGTCGGGTGAATGTGGGTGAGCCATGTCTCCATAAATTAGAGCACACCGCAGATTCTCAGTTCCCCAACAAAAGTAGCTTTACGCTCATTCAGCTAGTTTTCTATAGCTTGGATGTTTGCTAGCAGTATGCTGGGGAGTGGGGACTTGAAACCACGCAGTCCAGCTTGTCTCCCATTTTCTAGGTATGTTTGACAATAGACAATAGACAATAGGTGCAGGAGTAGGTCATTTGGCCCTTCGAGCCAGCACCGCCATTTAATGTGATCATGGCTGATCTTCCCCAATCAGTACCCCGGTCCTGCCTTCTCCCCATATCCCCTGACTCCACTATCTTTAAGTGCCCTATCTAGCTCTCTTGAAAGTATCCAGAGAACTGGCCTCCACCGCCCTCTGAGGCAGAGAATTCCACAGACTCACAACTCTCTGTAAGAAAAAGTGTTTCCTCGTCTCCGTTCTAAATGGCTTACCCATTATTCTGAAACTGTGGCCCCTGGTTCTGGACTCCCCCAACATCGGGAACATGTTTCCTGCCTCTAGCATGACCAGACCCTTAATAATCTTATATGTTTCAATAAGATCCCCTCTCATCCTTCTAAACTCCAGAGTATACAAGCCCAGCCGCTCCATTCTCTCAGCATATGACAGTCCCGCCATCCCGGGAATTAACCTTGTAAACCTACGCTGCACTCCCTCAATAGCAAGAATGTCCTTCCTCAAATTAGGGGACCAAAATAGGCACACAATACTCCAGGGATGGTCTCACTAGAGCCCTATACAAATGCAGAAGGACCTCTTTGATCCTATACTCAACTCCTCTTGTTATAAAAGCCAACAAACATGCCATTCTCTTTCATCACTGCCTGCTGTACTTACATGCTTACTTTCATTGACTGATGAACAAGGACCTTCAGATCCCGTTGTACTTCCCCTTTTCCCAACTTGACGCCATTTAGATAGTAATCTGCTGCTTCGAGTCGGGCCCATGAGTTAGTGAAGTCCAACACAAACTCCAGCACTGAGAACGCAAGTTGAGAACTTCAACGAGGCAAGTTCAGTGAAAGGTTTGCTCTTACCAAACCCCTGGATGAATTAAGCAAGACTTTCATACTTTTATACTCAAACATTCATGCAATAAATGCCTTTCTACAAAGATCCTATCATTTATGTACAGGGGTGGGAGCTTGCAACCTTCACGTGTTCCACCCTGTTTCGACTAATGCAATCAACCCGACGTGCACAAACAAATAGATGAAATAGAACAAGTTGACCTACAACTTTAGGCTGTGTACGCCATACGCAAGAAGAAGATTTATGTACATGGGCACCTAAAGCACTTAACATGCCCATTCACATCCATGCATGCAAAAGAATTTGGCACCAAAATTACAGAGCTCTGAACATCCAATCAAGCATGGAAGAGCAAGGGACAAAGTATACACTAGCGTACCTCATAAAGCAATTGTTGCCATTGGTTCCACAGCAACACAGCGGAAGCCACCCAACACGTAGCTGGTGCAGCAGGAGTTCAGACATTTGACATCATGTCTCTGGGCACTGGCATCCAACAGTCCCATCATCCATCCTCCAATGTATACTGGGGCACCGGGGAGTGAAGGTGGCTTTGTGGAGCGCAAAACCATGACACAGAACAGATGAGTGGAAGTGAAGTATCAGTGGAAGTGTGGAACCTGATCTCCATGTTTCATTATCAAGGGGCAGCAGCTATGAACATTTGTGTTGTTTTGGCATATGTTCTTGGGGGAGAGACTAGAGTTATGTTGCAGGGGCAGGAAAACAATCCACTGCTGGAAATGTTTCAGCTGTGAAGGGAATAGTAAGAGTTGAACCATTAATGTAGTCAATGCATTAATTAAGGTAAACAATGGGACGTGGTGAAAGTCAGGACCCCACTTTCATTGTGTTCCAACTAGAATTGGTAATGATACCAGCAGTACAACAGTCTAGGACCAGCGGGTACATTCACAGTAAAAGGACTTAGCTTTAGAATGGAGATGAATAGGAATTTCTTTAGTCAGAAGGTGGTAAATATGTGGAATTCATTGTCACAGATGACTGTGGAGGCCATTACACTGAGTATTTTTAAAACGGAGATTGATAGGTTCTTGATTAGTAAGGGTGTTAAAGGTTACAGGGAGAAGGGAGGATGGGGGGAAGGAGAATGGGATTGTGGGAGAAAAATAGATCAGCCATGATCGAATGGCAGAGCAGACTCGATGGGTCGAATGGCCTAATTCTGCTCCTATGACTTATGGCCTTACGGTTCTGTCAGTTCTCTGTGAAACAATGATAAAAAGGCAATAACTTACTGGACCAAGTCTTTCTTTGAGATAAGCAATTTCAGCATCCATGTCCTTCAGAACTTTATCCACAGCTGTGCCCATATTCTGGATGTGAGAGCTGGAGGCAGTTTCATGTTCATATATTTTCTTGCCAGTACGGTCCTCATAATGTATCAATGCTTGATGGATTTCATTTAGCACGGAATCATAAACCTGTGTCTTTTTCCTGAGTTGCTCGATCTGAGTATTAGCATCTCGAACAGTCTCATCTTGCATGCGGTTGACTGTTTCCAGCTGTTGCACTGTGCTATGCAGCTTGGTTATCAATGCTCCTTGGTCTTGGCTCTCCTTTAATCTGAAACATAAGATATATTGATTGATTTAAACAATAGCTTCGCAAGGCTACATTCTTTCTCAGACAATTTTTTATTCATTTTTCAGTATCTGAGCCTGTTGGCAGGCCTGCATTTATTAGCTGCCCTTGATAAGAAGATGAGGAGCTGTTTTGTCCCCTTGAACCACTGCCGTCCTTCTGCTGAAGATATTCCTACAATTTGATTGGGATGAAGTTGCAGGCTTTAGAACCAATGATGATGATGGAACAGCAATATATTTTCAAGACAAGATGATGTGCACCTTAAAGGAGAACCTGCAGGCAGTGGTGTTCCCATGTGTCTGAAGCTCTTGTCTCTTGGTGGTTCAGTCACCAGTTTGAGTAGTGCAGATGAATAATTCTGATGTTCACAGATAAAGAACAAGGTGGATATATTGTGGTGGAGAAGATTAATTATTGTGGTCCTGGAGGGAGCACCAATTAAAAAGGCTGCTTTGCCCTGGGAGATGTTGAGTTATATTTATTCAGACAAATGGGGATTATTCCATTACACCTTTGAATTATGTATTTTAGACAGTGTGAAGGATTTGGATGCTAGAAGGTGAGAAGATGAGTCACTCACCACAGGATACTCAGCCTTTGATCTGATTTTGTGGTACCATTTCATATGTGGCTCGTTTAGTTGAGTTTCTGGTCAGTCATATGTGCAGATTTATGGTGATACCATTGAGTATCAAGACTTCATGGACAAACTCTCTTGTATTGGATATTGGCATTGCCTGGCATGTCGTGGCATGAACATTACTCACCAGATTAATTACCAAATCAAAATTTTGTGCAAGCAGGTTAGGATTGCTTAATTTGTTAGTTATAAATGGAAGTGAACATTATGCAGTTATAGTCATAAGTACGGAAACAGGCACTTCGGCCTAATTTGGCCATTATCCGCATTGTTCGTTCCCAATTACTAACATGATGAAGGAAAGGAAGATAATGGATGAAGCAGCTGAAGGGGGTTGGACTCAGGACCACGGACACTGACAGCCGTCTGTAGTGATGTTCAGAGTGAATACAACTACCATAATCATGTTCCTCTGTGTGAGATATCACCATATCCATTGTTTAAGAAGGAACTGCAGATGCTGGAAAAATCGAAGGTAGACAAAAATGCTGGAGAAACTCAGCGTGTGAGGCAGCATCTATGGAGCGAAGGAATAGGTGACGTTTTGGGTCGAGACCCTACTTCAGACCATATCCATTGAATCTTTTTTCTCTCTGATGTGAATAACTAGTTTTACTAGGCTTGTTGATGCAATGCCACACTTGATCCTTGAGCCAAGTGAATTCAAAACTAAGCATTGCCGAACAAGTACATTGAGAGTAAGTGGGAATCGGAAGATCTGTCAATAACTCTTTCCATGATTTTGTTGATGAGTGAGACTAAGCAGATTGGGTGGGAATTGATAAAGTGGATTTGTCTGTGTTTTGGCAACAGGACCTATCTAGATGAATTTTGTAATGCAAGTGTATTGAAACTAAGTTTATAAAGTCTTATGAAACTACATTTCAGGAGTAAAAGGCACAGGCTCTACTGCATATTAGAGGGTGTAATAAATGATAATTTTTTCCACCTTTTATCCTCACCAGAAACATACAGAACTTGATACACTACCCAAGCCACAAGGTTAATAAATTCTTCAGTTACAATCCCTGGTCAATCCAATCAACCAATTCTGAGTGTTTTATATACTGATTTGGGTAAGAAAAGAATAAGGGAAAATAATACAAATATCCACTGGATTTTGTATATTCAATGGGTTCCAATGCACTAGAATGCACAAACCTCAGGGGAAGATAAAGGATGCTTTTCCAGATCATCACTCTTGTTAAATGGCCTGTCAGAATGGATGGCTGAATGGACAATGGACTAGTGACCACCAACACGAGGCTGGTACCCTTCAGAACAAATGGGGAGAAAACTGTTGAGTGTCCCTATATCTAAGTTGAAGGTT
The DNA here is from genome assembly GCF_010909765.2 of Amblyraja radiata. NCBI lineage: Eukaryota > Metazoa > Chordata > Chondrichthyes > Rajiformes > Rajidae > Amblyraja > Amblyraja radiata. Next base: position 75,963,649 of record NC_045956.1, read on the forward strand.
TTAGGTGAAGGATTCTTTGCATTAACTCTAACTCGACTAGTCCCGTCCTCCTTTACATAAGAATACCAGGCATAATGTTGAGACTCCACCACAAAATGAAATCAGAAATAATAATAATAATAATGGATGGGATTTATATAGCGCATTTCTAATACTCAAGGCGCTTTACATCGCATTATTCATTCACTCCTCAGTCACACTCGGTGGTGGTAAGCTACTTCTGTAGCCACAGCTGCCCTGGGGCAGACTGACGGAAGCGTGGCTGCCATTCTGCACCTACGGCCCCTCCGACCACCACCAATCACTCACACACATTCACACACAGGCAAAGGTGGGTGAAGTGTCTTGCCCAAGGACACAACGACAGTATGCACTCCAAGCGGGATTCGAACTGGCTACCTTCCGGTCGCCAGCCGAACACTTAGCCCATTGTGCCATCTGTCGTCCCGAAATGGCATGGATGAAAAATCTACATAAATGTTATTATAGTCATTGGATTTTTGAGGGGAAGTACTGGATTCCTGAAGGTAACCATTCATATGTTCAGATGCAGTCAAATACTGCCACAAACCAAATCATGTCCAAATGACAAAATATATCTTCAAATTATTATATCTTTGTTTGAACAGTTTATGATTTTCCCTGTTTTCAGATCTTGAATAGAAAAGTCTATATATTGGATTACAGATTTTTTTCTTGGTGCATTAAAACTTGATCTAGTGCGAAATAAGGTCCTCTGAAAGATTACAAGAATTTTCCACAAACAAGCTTTGTAACAACATTGGAATATTTTCCACTGCAAATTGTGATCCTTGTGGGTCCTGACAAGAGCATCATCATAATTTTAAAGCAGCTTCCATGACATCATGTGCACCACTGTATCAAGATTGTGAATCCTTATGTACACAGTCATCAAGACAACCAGATGTTAGGAACACACTGGGGGTGGCACGGTGGCGTAGCGGTAGAGCTACAGCCTTACAGCGTCAGAGACCCGGGTTCAATCCTGACCACGGGTACTGGTCTATACAGAGTTTGTACATTCTGCCCATGACCTGCGGGGGTTTTCTCCGAGATCTTCGGTTTCCTCCCACACTCCAAAGACGTACAGGTTTGTCGGTTAATTGGCTTGGTATTTAACAAAAATTAAAATTGTCCCAAGCGTGTGTAAGGTAATATTAATGTGCGGGAATCGCTGGTCGCCGCGGACTCGGTGGGCCAAAGGGCCTGTTTCTCTAAAATGCCAGCTGGGTCCAAACAAAAAGTTGGGATCGATCAGAGTTTGATCCCAACTATGAATGTTGACTGTACGGAGTTTGTACATTCTGCCCGTGATCTGCGTGGGTTTCCTCCGAGATCTTCGGTTTCCTCCCACACTCCAAAGACATACAGCTATGTAGGTAAATTGGCTTGGTATAAGTGTAAATTGTCCGTAGTGTGTGCAGGATAGTGTTAATGCGCAGGGATCGCAGTTCGGTGAGGAGTCGGTGGGCCGAAGGGCCTCTTTCTGTGCAGTATTTCTAAACTAAACTAAACTTGAAAAATGCCAGCCTGCTTGACTAGCATCACACTAAATGTTCATTCCCTCCACGACTTATGCCGGTGATTGCAGTGGGTGCCATCTACAAAATACATCTCAATTACTCTGTAGAGTGATGCAGACAGCCTCTAGCCTTCATCACAATAAGACATGGGCTTCAGGTACTTGGGTACACCACTATCTGTGTGTTTCACTCTGTTAAACACTATCCTGATCACCTACCCAATGACAAGAAATGCTGGCCTGCCAGTAACACCCACATGGATATATGGACAAATGGACGGATAAAACGCAGCAGTAAATTTTCATTTAATTATTGATGGTTGACACCAGAATAATTTGGACTTTCTCTTCAATTTTTTTTTTCCTACAAGGTTATATATGTTAATTTGCCTGAGCAGTTACAATGATCAAAGCACCCAATATAGTGCAGATTTACACACAGATATATCTTGATTTGTTTATTCACAGATATGTCACACAGATATATTTTATTTTTAATAAATCCATTCATCGAATGCGGATGACACTGGTAATTAACCTGCAATGATTGCTCTTGAATGGAAGAGGCCATTAAGCATTGGCCACAATGAACAGATTAGCATTAAAAAATAAATGTAATTATATAAAACCTGGAAATGGCAAATTACATTTAATTTGGGCCAGTACTTACCTGAGATCCATCAAGCTATCTCTTTCTTCCTGTAATTCTTGTAATTTAGATTGCAGATCCATCATAGACCGTCGAACATTAAACTTTGATTGCTCATGGCTTTGATCTCCCTGCATTGAGAAAGAAAATGATTTTTGTCTTTACATTATTTCACATTTTCCGTAAATTTCAGTATGCTCCAGTATAAAAAAATAGCAATGTTAAATGAAAAATACTGTAATTGAAGTATATATGAAGCCATACAATTCAAAACGTCTTTAATTCTATTCCTGGATTTACCCAGTATTAAATTCTTGTATATGAATAGTGGATACGAGGCATTAAGTTTTATGTGCTTTGAATTCATGTCCGTTTAATTAAAATTAAATTATCTACCGGTATATAGAACTATGAAGACAAATTTGGAGAATGCACTGAGGTCACATTTTGTTTAAGAAGGAACTGCAGATGCTGGAAAATGGAAGGTAGACAAAAATGCTGGAGAAACTCAGCGGGTGAGGCAGCATCTATGGAGCGAAGGAAATAGACGACGTTTCGGGTCGAGACCCTTCTCCAGACCCTTCTCCAGAGGTCACATTTTATTGCTTTTTCCGGGGGTTTGTGGTGGGAATAATCCTTCATGATCCCAGTGTACACGTAATTTGCTCCCACAAATGGCAAAAATAGATAATTCCACAATATTGACCCACCAATAATAATTCTTTGTAGAACTGGCAGTGTGAACTGTGAAGAGGATGTTTGGAGTTTGCAGGGTGACCTGGACAGGTTGAGTGAGTGGGCAGATGCGTGGCAGATGCAGTATAATATAGATAAATGTGAGGTTATCCACTTTGACGGCAAAAACAAGGGGGCAGATTATTATCTCAATGGAGTTAGGTTAGGTAAGCGGGGAGGTACAGCGAGACCTGGGGTGTCCTTGTACACCAGTCACTGAAAGTTGGCGTGCAGGTACAGCAGGTAGTGAAGAAAGCTAATGGAATGTTGGCCTTCATAACAAGAGGATTTCAGTATAGGAGTAAAGAGGTTCTTCTGCAGTTGTATAGGGCCCTGGTAAGACCACATCTGGAGTATTGTGTGCAGTTTTGGTCTCCTAGTTTGAGGAAGGACAGCCTTGTGATTGAGGCAGTGCAGCGTAGGTTGACAAGATTGATCCCTGGGATGGCGGGACTGTCATATGAGGAGAGATTGAAAAGACTAGGCTTGTATTCACTGGAGTTTAGAAGGATGAGGGGGTTCTTATAGAAACATATAAAATTATAAAAGGACTGGACAAGCTAGATGCAGGAAAAATGTTCCCAATGTTGGGCGAGTCCAGAACCAGGGGCCACAGTCTTAGAATAAAGGCGAGGCCATTTAAGATTGAGGTGAGAAAATCCACAGAGGGCAGAGGAGGCCAAATCACTGGATGGATTTAAGAGAGAGTTAGATAGAGCTCTAGGGGCTAGTGGAGTCAAGGGATATGGGGAGAAGGCAGGCACGGGTTATTGATTGGGGACGATCAGACATGCTCACAATGAATGGCGGTGCTGGCTCGAAGGGCCGAATGGCCTCCTCCTGCACCTGTTTTCTATGTTTCTAATTCTTTCTTGGGGCGGCACTGTTGCGCAGCAGTAGAGTTACTGCCTTACAGCGCTTGCAGTGCCAGAGCCCCGGGTTCGAGCCTGTCTACAGGTGCTGTCCGTACGGAGTTTGTACGTTCTCCCTGTGACAGCGTGGGTTTTCTCCGAGATCTTTGGTTTCCTCCCACACTCCAAAGATGTATATGTTTGTAGGTTAATTGGCTTGTCATATGTGTAAATTGTTCCCTGTGTTTGTAGGATAGTGTTAATGTGTGGGATCGCTGGTCGGTGCAGACTCGGTGGGCCTAAGGGCCAGTTTCCGCACTGTATCTCTAAACTAAACTAAATCATATAGAAAGGGAAAACATCGGGATCACATGAACAGCTATTCCAAACGCATATCCACAGACCTGACCAGAAGGCAGAAGGGAAAATGTTTTCCTATAAATCCCAGGGTACTATCGAACGATGACTACATGCGGTCAGCTCAGAGGTAGGAATGGTCTTAAACTATAATCCATCCATATATTCAACCATGGAATAGGGAATTGCGCTAGGCGTAGGTGACACTAGGTATCTACAATTTGCATTTTTCACTTCACTTTACATAAACATATAAGGCTATTTGGCTCTTCAACATTCAGTCAGTTCATGGCTCTTCAACATTGTGTCAATCCATCACTAATGCAGAACTGTTTACCTCATTTACACAGTCGTCCAGTGACCTCTCGCCACCAAGCGTTCCAAAAGATGCACTGCTCTTCCTGGATACAACTAAATCCACATCATATTTAGTAGTCTGTGGAGATCTGTGACGAGGGGATTTTGAGATGGAAGCCTGAAGAACTGAGCTACGAATAGGCGATCGTACATTTGGGAAGTTTGTAGTAAGAGATCCTGAAACAATGATTTTAAAGCATTTTAACAAAAAAAAAAATTAACTTTACTTATTATCAGAACACAGAATCCAAATTATATCACAGTGCTAACATCACAAGCACAACACTATGTTTGCTCGCTCCGTGAGGATGCAGACAATGAAGTGATGTCTAGAATGTGTCATCTCCACAGGTCTACTGCAATCATTACTGGTGTAAGCACTGTGCATGTGTGCCATGGATGAATAAGTTGTACAGAAACGTGTGCGGACATGGCGCCAACGGACGAGAAGCCGAAGCAAAGAAATGGAAGCCAAATAACCGAATGGAAACGAAGCCAAAACGCCAAATAACCAAATGGAAACTAAGCCGAAACGCCTACTAACCGAAAGGGTGGGATGCCTAAGTGGAAACTAACCGAAAGGCTGCGTCGCCTAAAAGCAAACTCACTGAATGGCCGCTCTGCCGAAACGCCACCTACCCGAAAGGCGGCGTCGCCTACAAGCCAATGAATAGAATGCCGCTCAACAGAAAAGTCAAATAACGCACATGATGTTGCCGGGGTGGGGCGAGGCTTTTAAAACATGGGGACTTAGCAATCTGAACCCAGGGAGAAATCGCCATGGTGTGACGGTTGGGCTCCAATGGCATGGCATCACGGTCTGTGACTGGGTGGGTGGAGGGACCAGCCTGTCCCACACCTCGGCTCCACCCGACCCACAGCCCGTCACAGTGCGGCCGCACAGGAAAGATGACGCAGAGGGCGACCGTGGCCATGGGAGAATGGGGGCTGTCCCGCTCCTTCGACCGCTTACAACTTGGTGCTCGGATTCAGATTGCCCAGTTACGTATGGCTTGTGTGGGAAAATGACCCCCACATTCCCATCTCCACCAGCGGGAGGTTGGGGGCCATTTTCCCACACAAGCCAAAGGTGACTGGGCAATCTGAACCCAAGCACCAAGTTGTAAGCGGCCGAAAGTGTGCATCCCTCGGGACAGCCCCCACTCTCCCACGGCCACCCTTGGCTGTGGGTCTGGTGGATCGTAGGTGTGGGACAATGTTTATCTCTCCACAGTGATGTGATGGATGCGGGGGTCTGGACCAATCGCTGACATGTCCCGCCCCCCCGGCAACGTCATGTCCGTTGAACGGCATTCGGTCCATTGGCTTGTAGGCCTTTCGGGTAGGTGGCATTTCGGCAGAGCGGCCATTCGGTGAGTTTGCTTTTAGGCGACGCAGCCTTCCGGTTACTTTGCATTTAGGCGTCCCACCCTTTCGTTAGTCGGCATTTCGGCTTTGTTTCCATTCGGTTATTTGGCTTCCATTTCGTTGCTTCGGCTTTTCGTCCATCAGCGCCACGTCCGGGTACCATATAGAAAAGTGAAAACATTAGTCCTGTCTTATCCTTGCTCACACACAGATTCAGATTTGTTTATTGTTAATTTCACCATGGTGCAATGACATTGCTTGTTTACTTGAAGCTCATTGAGAGGAAATTGATGACTCTGCAGAATCAGTCATGACAACTAGTCTGAAGAAGGCATCCAACCCGAAAAGTCTCCCATTGTTTTTCTCCAGAGATTCTGCCTTACCGGCTGAGTTACTCCAGCACTAAGTGTCTATCTTTGGGAAAAACCAGCATCTGTAGTTCCTTTCGACACATGACAACTAGTCGAATGGCTTAGAGATGGAGAGACGTCAGAGAGGTGATGATGAAATCTTTATGTTTTCAATAAACACACAGAAACTGATGGTACACTGTCGAATGATGTTGCTGTGGAGTATCTACAACCTCCTTGCAAAAGCTTGAAAATGTTAGTTATGTAATGTTGTTGAGGTCAGTGCTAATATGTGTTAGTTTTATAGTATAACTCTTGTGGAAAGATGACAGGATAAAGTTTACACAAGCAATCCATTTAAAGTCAAGATCCATTTCAATAGAGAGAAAATCAAAGAAGGAATAGTTTGCATATTCTGAACATTGGATAACCTCAAGTTTATGGAAGATGAAACATGTATATGCAAACCGTGAACTCCACCAATGTCTTTTTTAAAGTTCATGTAATCTGTCAGGTGAGGCCCTTGCACAAAAGTGACACTTGTATGACCGATGTATAAAAGCAGTTTCATCATCAGGACGACCTTTTGACGAAGATTTGCATGGGCCTTTACTTACGGTCCGTTTTTGGCTTGTCACTGTGACTAGTTGACGTTTGATCCTGGTTGCAGCTTTTACCATCATTAAATGTCCAACTAAATTTGTCCATTGTTAACTTGGTCGCAAGCTCCACCTCTTCCTGAAGTTTCCTTGTTTCTTTTGTTTGTCTTTCCAGTTCTTTCCTGCAGATAAGTAACAAATTGAATTATATTTCTTTCTTCATTTAAAAAATCATCATAATGTAGTTGTCCATTAATGCACGATGTAAATAACTATTTAAAGAAGTAAAACTTTTTTAATTCTTCTACTTATCCCATTGATAATTATGAATAATGGGATCTTTTAAATGTTTCATCAACAATGGAATTGTAATTTCATTTGTGAATTGCAATTGCAATTGTGAAAATATCATACTTCCATATATGTATCCAAAATATGTTTTCATTGTTTAAAAAAAAGTTCCAAAAAAGTTTTTGAGATCATGCTAACAAACTCCAAAGGACACAAAAGGTATAACTACAAGACTGCTGAAATCCACCCCATATTAACCTCCCACCCAAAAAGTCTGAACAAAGCATGATGAATGCCATTATTCAAGCGTGTTTGTCAGCTGTCCACAATGAAGAATAGAACACAGAATAGTACAGACGATAGACACATAAAGCTGGAGTAACTCAGCGGGACAGGCAGCATCTCTGGCGGTCTGACACTGCTCTGACAGTGCTCAGACTTGAAGAAAGGTCTTGACCCGAAACGTCACCCATTCATTCTCTCCAGAGATGCTGCCTGTCCTGCTGAGTTATTCCAGCTTTTTGTGTCTACCTTCAGTTTAAACCAGCATCTGCTGTTCCTTCCTACACAGAATCGTACAGCACAGGAATAGGCCCTTTGTTCCACAATGTCCGTGCTGAACATGATGGCAAATTAAACTAATCCCTTCTGACACAAACATGATCCATATCCCTTCATTCATACACATTCCTGTGCCTATCTAAAAGCCTTGTAAACACCACTGCCACATCTGCTTTCGACAATGTGCGGGTTTGTAGGTTAATAGTCCAAAGTGTACGGGGAATGGATGCGAAAGTGGGATGGCATAGAACTTCTGTGAATGGATGATCGATGGATGGTGTGGGTTCGGTGGGTCACATGGCCTGTTTCCACGCTGTATCTCTAAACTAATGCAAAAATCAAAGCTTAACTTTTCCATGTGTGGATGAAAAAAAATAATGCATTGTATATAGTTCATACAATTTATTATCATATTACAGAGAAGGTTCAATCTTATTAACATTTAGTAAACTAACCTTAATTCCTCTAAGTTCTTGCTCGGTCTTTTACTTGCAGAATTACCTGAAAGGAAAATCTAATACTTACACATTTGTTGCTCAACATCAACGGAATTATAATTGAAATTAATTTAACCAAGAATTTGAAAATACTAATGCTTCCTACGTCTCTGAATATACATGGAGCAGATCATAGAGCTTAATGGAACTACACTGAAAAATCATTTGCATAATGTTCATAGTTTGTAACTTGAATATTACAAAATCCGCTATTGGTACAGTATTAAAGTTCCAATGAACTTAAAAGCCATTAATTTCGTCACAAGAAATGCTCAACATCAGAAACCTCAAGGCAACAAAACAGAAGAAACTAGGACTTGCAGGCCTGATGTTGCACTGCAACCCAAATCTTTGACATCAGATCTATCTTCTATCCCATCTGACCATATCTACAGTTTCCCACCATATGGGCATAACCAGACTTTCTTCAGTGCTTTCCTTCTGTGCAAAGAAATACATAAATGAAAAGGATTTAAAGTGGTGGTGTTCCAGAGGTATGAAAGCACAGGACAGACCACTTCTGAGACTCAATTGTGGATATCTGTGCTGCTACAGAATCTATCTCATATGGATTTAGATGTTCAGACAGCATTGTTTTTCTGTACTATACCCATTGAAAATTAATTTAATTCTCGAGCTGAATTTGATTGTGACTATTTCGGAGTTGAATCAAGCCAATCAGGAAATCTGGTAGCCACTTCCCAATGTGTCTCAACGTTGCACATCTGCAGTGATTTCTGTATCAGTTGCAGATATGACAATGTAATTTCCCCAGCAACATTCCCCTTAGAGCATTGCAGGGAAATTAGATGAAGTTGTCCTGCACACAACCACTTCTGGACCTCGATAGGTCGTCCCTTACTTACCATTAATTCCATAGGCATTTTCCAAATGTGGCACTGAGCTCTCCAATATCGTCCAACCTACTTCACTCATGGAACCACCGTTCACCCTATGCCCAATCCCTGCTCCTGCCACCCAAAAGAAGTACACATTATATTTTACATGCAGCATTATCATACCATGGCATGACACACATTTTTGTCAGCAACCAGGGACAACTTGGCACAACTTAACTCGATCCAATAATAAGTTAGGTTCATATGGAAGAAGTTTTCAAAGGCGTTACATTCACAGAATCGCTTCCTGACTTGCCTGTCATCAGTTAAGTATGGATGGAGTGTAGCAACTCGACTGATCAGAGAAGAACCCCAGAGAAGGAGCTAAAGCAAACAGAAACATGAAGTGTGTATACTTTCTGCAGGCGCAAGCAGACTTTTAAGAGAACATTTATAATCTCTTGTCATGCAAACTTGATGACACTTGAGCACAGGCCACGTACAGTCATTTAATTTTGACTGCTTTCACAGGGATATTTTATAAAGCTGTTCCTTTAATATACTTAATAATTATTGCGGAGTGGGAGAGAGGGGAAGATGGCAGGAAAGCAGGTTCATCCCAGCTACATATCCTTGCCCTTCATAGAACCCTCTTGGAGAAGATGGACTTGGATACTATTCAAGTGCCTGCTAAAGTGCACCATTTTGTTGGTAGTTTGTGTTCTATGTTTAGGTTTATTATTGCCACATGTACCAAGGTACAGTGAAAAGCTTTTTTTTGCATGCTATCCAAACAGATGAAATATACCATATATATACACAATCAGTTCAAACTCAAGTACAATAGAGAGTACAAAGGGGAAGGTGCAGAGTGCAGAATATAATTCTCAGCATTGAAGCTCATCAGTTCATTAGAGAACATCCAACGTCCTCAATGGGGTAGGGGTGAATTAGTCAGTACCCTAGCCTATGGGCAGACTGTTCAGAAGTCTGATAAAGGAGGGAAGGAAGCTGTTCCTGAGTCTGGCGGAGCCCGCTTCCACTGTACCTTCTGCCGAACGGGAGCAGGGAGAAGGAGGAATGGCTGGGTGGGAGAAGTCCTTGACTATTTTGTCTGTTTTTCAGAGGCAACATGGTGTAGATGGAATCAATGGTGGGAAATCTGGTCTGTGTGATGAACCGGGCTATATCAACAACTCTCTGCACTTTCTTATAGTCTAGGCCTGAGCTATTCCCAAACCAACATTATGCTTTCTATGGTGCATTAGTTTGTAAGAGTCACTGGAGCCATGCTGAATTTCCTCAGTCTTCTCTGGAACCAGAGGCGTTGGTGTGTCTTGTTGGCTGTCGCATCAGTGTGATTGGTCCATGGCAGATTGAGGTCTGTGGATCAGAAAGTCGAGGATCCAGGGGCAGAAGGAGGAGCTGATTCATAGATGCTGGAGTTTGGAGATGAGTTTGGATGGTGTTGGAGGCAGAGCTAACGGCGATAAATAGGAGTCAAATGTGGGAGTCTTTGTTGTCCAGGTGTTCCAGAGATGAGTTTAGGCCCAGAGATAGCTTCTGCCATGGACGTATTACGACAATAAGCAAACTGTAATGGATCAAGGCCGGCTGTGAGGCTGGAATTAATGTGCACCATTACCAGTCTCTCGTAGAAACATAGAAAATAGGTGCAGGAGTAGGCCATTCGGCCATTCAAGCCAGCACCGCCATTCAAAATGATCATGGCTGATCATCCAGAATCAGTACCCCGTTCCTGCTTTTTCTCCATATCCCTTGATTCCGTTAGCCCCAAGAGCTATATTTAACTCTCTCTTGAATACATCCGGTGAATTGGCCTCCACTGCCTTCTGTGGCAGAGAATTCCACAGATTCACAACTTTCTGGGTGAAAAAGTTTTTCCTCATCTCAGTCCTAAATGGCCTTCCCCTTATTCTTAAACTGTGACCCCCCAGTTCTGGACTCCCCCGACATCAGGAACATTTGTCCTGCATCTAGCCTATCTATTCCCTTAAGATTTTTATATTTCTATAAGATCCCCTCATCCTTCTAAATTCCACTGAATATACCTGTAAGCACTTTATTATATTGTGGTGAATGTCAGAGACTCTGGACAGTAGTCATTCAGGCACACTACCTTGTTTTTCCTCCACCTTACATTTCTTCTGTCATTGTTGGGAAACTGTGGCAAAATAGGAGACACGAGCTTCACAGCGGCGCCACTGATAAAGCTGCTACCTCACAGCGCTACAGACTCAAGTTCGTTCCTGACCTCAGGTGCTGTCAGTGTGGAGTTCGCCCGTTCTCCCTGTGACCATGTGGGTTTCCTCCAAGTGCCACATCCCAAAGACATGCGGGCTTGTAGGCTAATTGGCCTCTGTAAATTACCCCAAGTGTGTAAGGAGTGAATGCAAAGGTTTGAAAACATCGAATTAGTGTGAACAATGGGTGATCGATGGTTGGCATGGATTCAGTGGGCTGAAGGGCCTATTTCCATGCTGTAACTTTTTATCAAACAATAACACTCTCACAAAAATGTATGCTGAAAGTACGGTAATATTCCATGACAGCTAACCAAAACTTAATAATTCTGGTGCAAAAAAGAAATCCAATTATAAAATGATTGGGCATACTTCTAGTTCTTCATCTAAAAAAGTCAGCTATGGGTTAGACATTGAATAATGTTAGCGACATTGAATAAATACTAACTCACTGTGTCTTATCCTTTTTCTACATCCTGCATTACTGTCTTTTTTTGCAAAGATTCAATTGGTGTTGTGATAAAATACTCAAATAGCAGTTAAAATATCCTAAGGACATCAATAATCCTTGCACTTACTTTTATTTTGATATGATGTAAATGCTTTGTTTCCAGCTTCTGAGGCAAGCAGACTTGACTGACAAGACCGACAGTCAGCAGATGACAAATGTCCACGAGCCCCTGGAATCAATCAACATTATAATCACAGCATGGAAAATAACTCACACTGGTACTCCCTCCCACTTGTAGCCTGTGTGGATGCCATTGCTCCTTGCACACAGCTTTATCTGACATTATATTAATTGCCCCATTGCAAAAGAAAGTTACAATGATTAAACACGAATGGAAATGTGCAAAGCAGCAAAATACCAGATATTTCTCAATACATTTCTGGGAAATTTCTCCTTGGGCAAGTTTTCGTGAAGTGCATTGTGATACGCTGTATTTCTATGTGCAGAGAGCGGTAACATTTATCAGTTACAGCAAAAATGATAGCTTCAGTAATCAAAGACACATAACCCTGACAAAGTCGGTAACATTACACTGAAAATTCGTAAGTTGGAAATCTGTCCTGCACGAAATGTATTCATCCAAAAGCAGCAACCTTGCAACTGGTATTCATCCATAATCATGTTGGGCTACATCGTGCTTGCTTCGGCCTGGACTCGCATTCCCCTCACCCCGCTCCTCAACCGGGCTTCAGCCAATATGCACTGAGGGTCAGCCCAGGACACACTGACAGCCTTTACACCTATCAAAATTGTCAGCTGATCATCTCTTGGTCAGAGATGTTATGTTAAACATCTCCAATGTACCGAGGCATTGATAAGCTATTAAAATTACTTTAAAAAATACTTAAAAAATATATAATAACACAAATGGATTGTAACATTTTTCACACAGAGAGTGGTGAATCTCTGGAACTCTCTGCCACAGAGGGTAGTTGAGGCCAGTTCATTGGCTATATTTAAGAGGGAGTTAGATGTGGCCCTTGTGGCTAAAGGGATCAGGGGGTATGGAAAGAAGGCAGGTACGGGATACTGAGTTGGATGATCAGCCATGATCATATTGAATGGCGGTGCAGGCTCGAAGGGCCGAATGGCCTACTCCTGCACCTATTTTCTATGTATCTATGTAACACAAATTTAAATAAAGTACAATTTTTTAATGGACCTGTTGATCCTGAAGATAGACATAAAATGCTGGAGTAATTCAGCTGGTCAGGCAACAATTCTATAGAAAGGGATTAGGTAACGTTTCGGGTCGAGACCCTTCTTCATTCAGTGAGTCTGAACAGAGTCTGAAGAAGAGTTCTGACCCAAACGTCATCTATTCCGTTTCTCCAAAGATGCTGTCTGACCCGCTGAATTACTCCAGCATTTTGTATCTATCTTCGGCATAAACCAGCACCTGCATTACCTTCCGACACATTTTGTCTGAACTTGTCCTTTTCTTTCTCTTTCCCAGGGGTCAGGAACTTTAATTCAAACAAATGGGAATTCTGATCCAATGCCTGGATTGACATCGGTCACTCAGCTTGTCTTGTACCTGCAGCAACCTGGAATACAGTTGGCAGATGCAGAATGCCCACAGCTCCTTGTGGAGTGGGGCGAGATAGCAGGGGAGAGGAGAGAGGAAGCACAGAGGTGAGGGGAGATAGAGGGGAGGGAAGGAGAGAGGGGAGGGGAATGCATAGGGGAGGAGGAGAGGGGAGGAGAGAGAGGGGAGGAGGAGAGAGAGGGGAGGGGGATAGAGGGGGAGGAAGAGAGAGAGGAGAGAGTGGGGAGGAGGAGAGAGGGGAGGAAGAGAGAGGAGAGTGGAGAGGAGATGGGAGGGGGAGGAGAGAGGGGAGAAGCAGAGAGAAAAAATTGAGGAAGAAAATGGGAAGGGAGAGGGAGAAAGATGGGAGAGAGAAAATAGAACTAGGTGGGAAGAGTGGGAGAAAGGAGGTAGGGAGAGGTTGCAAGTAGCAAAAAGAGAGACAAAGAGAGAGTAGGGAGGAGAAAATAGAGAGGAGGGGGAGTGAGAGGGGAGGGCTGAAAAAAAGGGAGAGAGAAAGAAAAAGGGACAAGGAGAAAAAGTGGCGAGAAATAAATAGTGAGAGAAAAGGAGCGAGGGGAGGCAAAGAAAGCCGGGGAGAAGGCAGAGAAGGTGGGTGGGTGAAAGCAAAAGAAAGTGGTGAGGAGAGAGGGCCTTGATTGCATTTAGGAAAAATGAGAAGAAGTAGATACAAGCTCTGCATCTAACTGGAGGGACAAAATAAATTGGAGTCATTCGCATAATTGGTAAGTTAGGTTTCAATTATTCCGTGATTTCAGACAGCGTGGAACATAATTTGGAGATTTTGAATGGTGCCGACTGGGTGTTTACAGGAAAGAACACAGCTGTGTGATGTGCTGTTATTTTCTATCCACAATCATTCTTGATGAACCTAATGCAGTAGGGTTTGTTTTTTTAATCAGAAATGCATCCTCACCAATTGTCAAGCAGCACAAATCATTTTTCCAATAAAGACAATTTTTTTCTGCAGTCTACATATAATGTTTTTACATGACAAAAATCTGCAAGTAATCACCTCATGAACAATCATTTTCTATTAAGTATTAAACCCCTTCCACATTAATTTTTTAAATAAATAAGCTACAAAACAATATGCTATTTTGTTAGCTGACTTCTAGTGTGATTCCATAACACATAGTGCATTATCAGTGAACCCAGTTAAGCTTGATAGACTTTAATAGATAAGTCTACACAAACGTCCCAATTTAAACTTTAAGTAAAAAGTATTTAAATTACAAAACACATATGTACATAAGCAGAGAACAGAAAATGTGTAATTTTAAAATCAATAACTTCAATTGACATTTGTTGGCAATTGCTAACTAGTAATTTTACTTCTTTGTGGCCATGTTGATAGTAATAAGATTAAGAAACGAGTGAAGACATTCTTACCGTCACTGCCGGACGACAGTGGCAAAAGCCGAGGAAAATGGTGCAACGACTGTGTTGTAATGGGGTATTGTGACATAGTTAACAAAGAATAATCAGTCTGTGATCACAGCAACATATGACATTAAATTATTAACTAGGGAATTCATGATTTACTACCAAATTAAGGAAATTATTTTAAATTATACTGCTGATTGATCTTAGAAACATAGAAACATAGAAAATAGGTGCAGGGGGAGGCCATTCGGCCCTTCGAGCCAGCACCGCCATTCATTGTGATCATGGCTGATCATCCCCGATCAATAACCTGTGCCTGCCTTCTCCCCATATCCCTTGACTCCACTAGCCCCTAAAGCTCAATCTAACTCTCTCTTAAATCCATCCAGTGACTTGGCCTCCACTGCCCTCTGTGGCAGGGAATTCCATAAATTCACAACTCTCTGGGTGAAAAGTTTTTTTCTCACCTGTCTTAAATGACCTCCCCTTTATTCTTATCTTATTCTTATTCTTATCTTATCTTTAACTGTTCTTCCCCTATGCATAACATTCATTTCTTGCCTTCATCTCTATTCATAGCCTCTAAATATCACTTGTCACATCTCCAATCAGCAGTGGCAGTGGAAGAATGTGGGTTTGGGTTTCTGTTTCCCCATATCTCGAGGTACTGATCTCTGCTGCAGCATAAAATAAAAGCACCATAAGACCTCTGAAATCCAAAATGCCCAGCCGCCTCCCCACAAACCCGGCTGTCACGACCACAACCAGAGAAAGAGGTCATGGAATGTGAATGTAAATCGGACTGCAAACCACCCCTTCACTCCATCCACATTCCTTGACTAATCATGAACATCCCATGGACAGCTAAAGAATAACAAGTGATTTGGAACCAAATCATCATAAGAATTTGCAGGGAATAGATTATGGAATGTAAACCATAAGAAAGTAGGAAAGAAACTTTCAGAACGTTAAACCTTCCTGGTTCGAACAGAGGGACCTTGGAATAGAAGTACGTAATTCCCTGAAAGTGGTGTCACATGTGGATAAAGTGTTGAAGAAGGCCTGTTGCATGCTGGCCTTCATCAGTAAGGACGCTGAGTAGAGAGGTTGGGGCGATGTGTTGCAGTTGTACAAGACATTGTGCAGGTCGCACTTGTAGTATTGCGTTCAGTTCCTGGAGGAATCTCCTGCTACAAGATGCCAAGAAGTGGGAAAAAGTGCAGAAAATATTTACAAGGATGTTGCCAGACATAGGGTCTGAGTTATAAGGTGAGGCTGTGTAGGCTGAAAACATTATTCATTGGCATGTCTTTTTAATCTCCCCACTGATTTCAGATTGTGGAACATTTTCTTCTCTGTTTACTCCGTTTTTCAAATAATCTAACAGTTTTGGATTTATCCAAGTCAGCACAGAATACAGCACAGAAATAGGCCCTTCGGCCTCCGTGTCTAGGCTGATCATCAGGTATTTATCTATCTATACTAATCTCATTTACCAGCACTTTGTCCATAACCTACTAGGCTTTGGCAATTCAAGTGTTTTTCAAGATTTGAATTAAAAAATTGGCCCATCATGATGCCACCGTCCAAGTTGTGGGTCAGACCACATTTGGAGTATTATGTGCAGTTCTAGTCACCCAGCTAGCTATAGGAAGGTTGCCATTAAGTTGGAAAGGGTACAGAAGAGATTCACCATGATATTACCTGGGCTTGAGTTATAGAGCAAGTTGGGTGGGCTGGGACTGTTTACTTTGGACCATAGGTGGCTGAGAAGTGACCTATTGAGGATTTGCAAGATCATGAGAGGCATGGATAAACTGAATGCTTACAGATATTTTCCCAGGGTGGAAGAATTCTACGTTGAGATAGCAGAGACTTCACGTGAAAGGGGAGAGATTTAATAGGGACCTCAGAAGCAACTTTTTCCACTCCGAGTATGCCATGAGTCTTGTGTCCTTTTACACAAATCACTGAAAGCTAAACTATTGATACAGTAAGGAATTGAGAGGTAAAATACTTGTTGGCCTTCATCACAGCAGGACTGGGGTCAAGTCCAAAAAAGTATTGGTGCATTTATACAGGGTCATGATTAGCCTGTACTGAAATAGTGTCTGGAGGTCTGTTCTCTTAATGGAAGAATATGCTTATGATAGATGGACTGCAGGGGGCAATTAAACCATGAGCAGAGATTAGAGCATTTTAGTACAGTCTGTTTAATGTTGCAAGAATGAGGGGGAATCTTAGTGGTTTAATGTTGCTTTTATTGTCACTTGTGCAAAATCATTGAAATATACAAAATTCCCATCAGCTTGACGGGGCAGATGCAGGAATTATGCTTCCCAGTAACTGAGCTGTCTGGAATCAGTGGTCACCCATTCAAGACTGAGATTGAAAATACATTTCTTCCAGTGTTTTCCACCCAAAGGGGTTAAGGTTCAATCACTCAGTGTATTCAAGACAGATAGATCAATTTTTGGATACAAAATAAATCATGGGATATGGGGCGAAATGGGGAAATGATAATGAGCAATGAACTTACTGCCTGACAGAGCAGGCACGACAAACTGAATTACTTGCTCCTGCTATTTCTTATGTTCTTATTTCTGCATGGTGTTTCAATCCTACAACTGTTTGGGCCAAATGGATGTGGAGAGGATATTTCCACTAGTGGGAGAGTCTAGGACCAGAGGCCACAGCCTCAGAATAAAATTAAAAAACCTTTAGAATGGAGATGAGGAGGAATTTATTTTGTCATGGTGATGAATCTGTAGAATTTGAGTTGAGTATAGGAGCAAAGAGATCCTCCTGCAGTTGTACAGGGCCCTAGTGAGATCGCACCTGGAGTATTGTGTGCAGTTTTGGTCTCCAAATTTGAGGAAGTACATTCTTGCTATTGAGGGAGTGCAGCATAGGTTCACAAGGTTAATTCCCAGGATGGCGGGACTGTCATATGCTGAGAGAATGGAGCGGCTGGGCTTGTGTACTCTGGAATTTAGAAGGATGAGAGGGATCTTATTGAAACATATAAGATTATTAAGGGTTTGGACATGCTAGAGGCAGGAAGTATGTTCCCGATTTTGGGGGAGTCCAGAACCAGGGGCCACAGTTTATGAATAAGGGGTAAGCCATTTAGAACGGAGATGAGGAAACACTTTTTCACACAGAGAGTTTTGTGTCTGTGGAATTCTCTGCCTCAGAGGGCGGTGGAGGCCGGTTCTCTGGAAACTTTCAAGAGAGAGCTAGATAGGGCTCTTAAAGATAGCGAAGTCATGGGACATGGGGAGAAGGCAGGAATGGGGTACTGATTATGGATGATCAGCCATTATCACATTGAATGGCGGTGCTGGCTCGAAGGGGCGAATGACCTACTCCTGCACCTGTTGTCTATTGAATTCATTGCCACAGAAGGATGTGGGGGCCAAGTCGATGGATATTTCTAAAGCAGAGATTGACAGATTTATAATTAGTATGGATGTAAGGGGTTATGGGGAGAAGGCATGAGAATGGTGTTGAGAGGGAAAGATAGATCAGCCATGATTGAATGGCAAAGTAGACATGATGGGCCGAATGGCCTAATTCTGCTCCTATCTATATTACTAAAAGTCTGTTCTTGACCGGTTTTGGCCATCTGTGCTGCGATTTCCGAGAGAACGCCGTCACCTACGGCCGTCATTTTTGGCCACCTTGCTCAGAGCCCCCCTCCGCCGCATGTGTGCCGAGGATTTTTCCCGTCGATTAAAAATGACAGAGATATTAATGTTTTTACAAAATTCCTAATTCTCTCTGCTGCCCCCGCTGGCGGCAGGGGGGAGGGACTATAAAACCAGGAAGTGGTGTACCTCACTCACTCTTCAAGATGGAGGAAGGCAGAGGGTCACGTTTCTCTGAGCTGTGAATAACACTGAACACATGTCTACTCAAATGTAAGTGCCCTTAGTGGTCCTAAAATGCTTACAGAATGTGTCTATTGGTTCTAAAGCTTGCAAACAAATGTCTATTGGTTCTAAAGCTTGCAAAATGTGTCTCTATTCGTTCTAAAGCTTGCAAAAAATGTGTATTGGTTCTAAAGCTTGCAAAAAATGTCTATTGGTTCTAAATCTTGCAAAAAAATATCTATTGGTTCTAAAGCTTGCAAAAAATGTCTATTGGTTCTAAAGCTTTCAAAAAAATGTCTATTGGTTCTAAAGCTTGCAAAAAAATGTCTATTGGTTCTAAAGCTTGCAAAAAATGTCTATTGGTTCTAAAGCTTGCAAAATATGACTCTATTGGTTCTAAAGCTTGCAAAAAAATGTCCATTGGTTCTAAAGCTTGCAAAAAAATGTCCATTGGTTCTAAAGCTTGCAAAAAAATGTCCATTGGTTCTAAAGCTTGCAAAAAAATGTCCATTGGTTCCAAAGCTTGCAAAAAAGTGTCTCTATTGGTTCTAAAGCTTGCAAAAAAAAAAGACTATTGGTTCTAAAACTTGCAAAATGTGTCTCTATTGGTTCTAAAGCTTGCAAAAAATGTCCATTGGTTCTAAAGCTTGCAAAAAAAATGTCCATTGGTTCTAAAGCTTGCAAAAAAATGTCCATTGGTTCTAAAGCTTGCAAAAAAAATGTCCATTGGTTCTAAAGCTTGCAAAAAGTGTCTCTATTGGTTCTAAAGCTTGCAAAAAAGTCTATTGGTTCTAAAGCTTGCAAAAAGTGTCTCTATTGGTTCTAAAGCTTGCAACAAAAAAAAGACTATTGGTTCTAAAATGGTTCACACATGGTGGCATGGGTGCTTTGGCTTGAAGTTGAAAGACACCACTTACTGCAAATGGTGGCATGAAGTTGAAAGGCACTACTTACTGCAAATGGTGGATTGGTTGCTTTGGCTTGAAGTTGAAAGGCACTACTTACTGCAAATGGTGGCTTGGGTGTGGCTTGAAGTTGAAAGGCACTACTTACTGCAAATGGTGGATTGGTTGCTTTGACTTGAAGTTGAAAGGCACTACTTCCTGCAAATGATGGCTTGGGTGTGGCTTGAAGTTGAAAGGCACTACTTACTGCAAATGGGAGGCGTGGGTGCATTGGCCTGAAGTTGAAAGGCACTACTTACTGCAAATTGTGGCTTGAAGTTGAAAGGCACTACTTACTGCAAATGGTGGCATGAAGTTGAAAGACACTACTTACTGCAAATGGTGGCTTGGGTGCTTTGGCTTGAAGTTGAAAGCACTACTTACTGCAAATGGTGGCTTGGAGCTTTGGTTTGAAGTTGAAAGGCACTATTACTGCAAATGGTGGCTTGGTTGCTTTGGCTTGAAGTTGAAAGGCACTATTACTGCAAATGGTGGCTTGGTTGCTTTGGCTTGAAGTTGAAAGGCACTACTTACTGCAAATGATGGCTTGGGTGTGGCTTAGGTGTGGCTTGAAGTTGAAAGACACCACACTGCAAATGGTGGCTTGGGAGCTTTGAAGTTGAAAGGCACTACTTACTGCAAATGATGGCTTGGGTGTGGCTTGAAGTTGAAATACACCACTTACTGCAAATGGTGGCATGAAGTTGAAAGGCACTACTTACTGCAAATGGTGGTTTGGGTGCTTTGGCTTGAAGTTAAAAGGCATTACTGTAAATGCGCTTACTTCCTGTTTGCACTGTATATTGATTTTAGATAAAACGCTGCCACATACGGCTGTGATTTTTGGCCATCTTACTCAGTCCCCCTCCGCTGAGCAGGTGCAGAGAATTCTTCCCATGAATGAAAAATAAAAGTGGTATTAGTTTTTTTTTAAATGTTGAGAATCTCTCTCCTGTCAATCACTCCATGAAAGCCACACCTTTTCCGGTGGGTGGGGGGGGGGGAGGGGTTATAAAACCCGGAAATGTGGGTGTGGCTCAGTCTCTGCAAGATGGAGGAGGGAGAGGTCACGACTCGCTGTCTTTAGTGGCTTTGCACCTTACTTCAAATGGTATGAAACTGCACTTGAATTTGGTGGCCTTGCACCCTGCTAGAAGTGGTAAGAAACTGCACTTGAATTTGGTGGCCTTATACCCTGCTTGAAATAGAATTTCAAGGATTAGCCGTGAGTCAACTACCAGCCCACCAGCCGTGAGTGAGTGAGTTGCCAGCACAACAGGCTTGATTGACTGAGACGCCAGCCCAAGAATCCATTTGGCGCACAATTTGCATACTAGCCCTCTGGAAACCAGTCCCTTCAGCCCACAACACCCATACTAGCGCTCCAGAAAGCCCCCCCACCCCCAACTGGCCACCAATATTAGAATTGGTGGAAAGGTGGAATATTGCATTGGATGACCAGCCCTCCTGTGTGATGCTGGGACCCAACGGGTCCCACTTAGTCTAGTAACTTATCAATTTGTGAAATTGAAGTGCAGCCCAATCAAGGAAGCTCCTGTAATTCCCAATTAAAACACTATACTAAACTGGAGAAACTTGACATGCGAATGTTAACAGGCAGTTAACACAACACAATGGCAATAATTGAAGGGAAATCTTAAAGGAGAATTGGTAGGGAAAGAAAACAAATTGGCTTCTTGCAATTCACTGGTTATGACTGTAAGTAAATCTCAAATGTCAGGAAAAGAAGAAGGAAAAGGCTACTTTGGTTTATTCAAGATACTCCAGAACAAGAAGAAACAGGAAATTAACAGCCCCTATGTGAAACTAATTGGAGGCTTCAGATGAGCCACAGAGGGAATGTCGAGAGAATAGAGTGCATCATTGTCGAAGTCTTATAGAAGATCATGATTCCTCACAAACACTGGACAAGACGTTCATTCACAATTCCTCGAAAAAATGCTGAGCAGTTGAAAAAGCTACTTAACTGGAGAAGAGTCACATTGTGCATATTTCTGGGTATCATAACATTAATCAAGACATTTGACTCCCAATCTTTCATTTGCAGTAATAGCCTTTTTTCTGGTGTAAGACTCCCCCAAATGGTCAACCCTAGTACAACACGCAAAATCCACTGACTCGTGCCCATGGAAGTCAATGAATGCCATGTTCACTCTCAGCTTCCTATCCTCGAGATCATTTCAGGCTGCTGATCACTGCCACAGCTCATGGTTTCCTGCTCCATCCTGTTCAAGAGAGATCATAGAAACATAGAAAAATAGGTGCAGGAGTAGGCCGTTCGGCATTTCGAGTCAGCACCGCCATCTATGGCTGATGATCTAAATTCAGTATCCCGTTCCTTCTTTTTCCCCATATCCCTCGATTCCTTTAGCCCTAAGAGTTAAATCTAACTGTCTCCTGAAAATATCCAGTGAATTGGCCTCCACTGCCTTCTGTGGCAGAGAATTCCACAGAATTCAAACTCTCTGGGTGATGACATTTTTCCTCATCATGCAAACTCCATACCCAGCCAGAGACTTTATCTACTTTACCTTAAGTCCACAGAGCAGGCAGAGTATTTGCCTGCATTGCAGGCATCCCCAAAGTCCAGCTACTCATATAGGACACGTGTGCTTGCAAAGACCTCCATGCTTACAACTTCTGTCCAAGAAGTTGTAGTTGTACTTAGCTGTGGCTCTAGAATGACTACAAAGCTCTCTTGTGCAAAGTAATACTTCCTGCAAGCAATGTTATTCATCAGCTTGTCCGGGTCCCTCTGATCCCCTAAGAGAATTTTCCCACACCCTCATCACTGCAGCTTGTATTCATTTAGGAGCAACACTCCATAGCAGCTGGAGGTGGTAAGGCTTTTTCAGACCTAGCTTCAAAGATTGCTGGGCTGAATGTTGACAGCAGCAAAAACTTTTGGTACATTAAAAGGGAACACAGTGCCGACAGGGGGAACCAATACAGTTTTCTGTGAATATCACAATTAAAGTTCTTGATCAATATGTGATTTTTTTCTAGAATTAGGACGATCTATAACACTGCTCTCATGCCAATAAAAGCAAGTAATACAATTTCTACCCCACTGTGTTTAAATGAGGCTGAGGTTGGGATTAAATAAGAACATTCCAGAACAAAATAAAAAAGTGTTCCCCTGTTTGTGATTTATTCTTGGTCAAAGTATTCACTGATGTATCAATAAACACTCAAAACATGTTGATGATCATCATCATTTTTAGAGAACCAGAAGAATAAATGCAAAACAAAAAGCTGAAATCAAATATTCAATAGATAATGTTAATTCTTAAACTGTTTGATTCAGGAAATGTCATTGCAAGGTAGCATTTGATCAGAGATGGAAAAACCATTGAGATAAATATACTGTGTAGGAAGGAACTGCAGACGTTGGTTTACACCGAAGATAGACACAAAATGCTGGAGTAACTCAGCGGGACAGGCAGCATCTCTGGAGAGAAGGAATGGGTGACGTTTCGGTTCCAGACCTTTCTTCAGACTGAGAGTCAGGGGGGAGGGAAACACAGAGATAAGGAAGGGTAGTGTGTGAAAACAAGACATCAAACGAGAAGGTGACAACAAAGCAAACAGAAATAAAATATAATCGAGGATAAAATGTAATCGTAGAATAAATATTCTACTGGTTCAGATTTGGGAGATGGTGAAATCCTGCACAGCTATTCATGGAGACATTTGGAGTACAGTTTTACCGTTGTGATTGTTTTAACAATAAGGAGCAACGTTAACAAAGATCAAATCCAAATCTGAAGAGAAGTGATGCCTGACCATCTCTTACTATATCACCTCACAACTGTGACCTTGCAAAGAATACATGATGAATTCTGCTCAAATAAATTAGGTAGAATTCATCGTGAATTATTAGTAGTTATACCTGCATTTATACTAGATATCATGCGACACACTTTATCTTCAAAATGCAGTGACTTTTCTTCAGAAAATACTGCTTTTTTTTTGTACTATCAGCATTCCACATTACTTTGTGGTGATAGATGACATAGTAATACTTATGGTTAAAACTACTCTTTACATAAAGTCATGGGATATTAATCACAATCATGCATTTCAAATGCAAACCAGTTGGCCCTGTTCCTAGGTGCTATCCTGATAAATCTCCTCTTATCCTCTGTTTGTTTGTTTTTTGAGTATGTGTGTGTGTACTTGAGTGTATATATATATATAAATATATACACTGAACTTTTTTTTTCCTCGCATTTATATTGTTTACAGTCTGTACTATGTTTACCTATTCTGTTGTGCTGCAGCAAGTAAGAATTTTATTGTTCTATCTGGGACAAATGACAATAAAACACTCTTGACTCCTGAGGTCCTGATGTGAACCTTAATGTGTTTTGCCCAAAAATATACATCATTATCTGCTTGAGGCCGAATCAAATTTTTTTGCAGTTGTATTTAGTGCTGTTTTCAACAAAATCAATAGTTTATGCTTTCTCAATCTCCTTCTTAAGTGGCTCTGCTACCTTCAAATATAAATGAAAATGAACCCAAAGATTAACAACAAAATTATTTGCATTCATTAAGCATCTTCTAATAAAACAAAAAACATCTCAAGGTACTTTGCAGGTGTGTGATAAAACAAATATTCATGCTTTGCAACATTAAGAAATATTAAGGCAAGCGTTCAAAGCTTAGCCGAAGAAGGTGGTCTTGAGGATTGTCTTAAATACAAATAGAGAGACAGAAAAGGCCAGGGAGGGAATTCCTAAGTTTAGGGTTTGTCAGCTGGAGGCAGGGCAGCCAATGGTAGAACATTGAATTCAGGGATGACAGAGGGACCTGAGATAACTGAAGGTTATAAGGCTGGATCCCATAACAGCGATTGAGATTGGGAAGTGGCCAAGAAACAAGGATGTGGTCCACTGCTTAATTGAGAAACAATGAAGATCAACAAGCAGAGAGGTGTAGGAAGCAACTGTAGATGCTGGTTTACACCAAAGATAGACACAAAATGCTGGAGTTGGGTGAATTCTTGGTCTACTGTGATTACTGTGAGTTACTGTGAATTCTTCATCTACAAGAATACTGTGTTTATTGGTTGTTTCCCCAAACCACTTCAGACCTTTTCACCATAAACCACATCTGACACATATCTGCCCTTGTTACCATTGCGCATATTCCTTCTTCACTGTCTAACCATTTACAATTTTTGAGATGTCTGTGAAAAATTGCAGTAGGATCGTGATCAATTGGCCAAGTGGGCTGAGGAATGGTTGATGGAATTTAATGGAGATAAATGTGAGGTGTTGCATTTTGGGAAGTCTAACATGAGCAGAACCTACACAGTGAATGGTAGGGCTCTGGGTAATGTTGTAGAGTAGAGGGATCTCTGCAACCTCCACTGAAGGTGGGGTCGCAGATAAATTAGGTGGTCAAAAAGACTTTTGGCACCATGACCGTCATCAGCCAGAGTGCTGAGTATAGAAGTTGGGAGGTCATATTGCAGTTGTATAAGACGTTGGTGAGACCGCATTTAGAGTATTATGTTCAGTTCTGGGCACCGTGTTATAGGATAGATGTTGTCAAGCTGGAAAGGGTACAGAGAAGATTTACGAGAATGTTGCCAGGACTAGAGGATCTGGGCTATAGGGAGAGGTTGAGTTGGTTGGGACTCTATTCCTTGGATCGCAGGAGGATGAGGGGAGATCTTATAGAGGTGTACAAAATCATGAGAGGAACAGATTGGGTAGATGCACCTTATCTTGCCCAGAGTAGGTGATCGAGGACCAGAGGACATAGGTTTAAGGTGAAGGGAAAAAGATTTAATAGGCATCTGAGAGGTAACTGTTTCTCACAAAGGGTGGATGTATGGAACAAGCTGCCAGAAGAGGTAGTTGAGGCAGGGACTATTCCAACATTTAAGAAACAGTTAGAAGGGAACATGGATGGGACAGGTTTGGAGGGGTATGGACCAAATACTGGCAGGTGGGACTACTGTGGCTGGAACATGTTGGCCGGTGTGGACAAATTGGGCTGAAAGGCCTGTTTCACACTGTACTACTATATCTTCATTAGCTGAAAATTTCAAAAGTTAACTTTCTAAACCTATCCAAGATATTCATATATCACTCAAAAAGCAATGGTCCAAATTTACCAGGACTATTGGATTCTTCCCTCCAATTAAAAAAAGTATTTCTCAAGTCAAGACTCAAGAGTGTTTTATTGTCATGTATCCCAGATAGAACAATGAAATTCTTACTTGCTGCAGCACAACAGAATATGTAAACTTAGTACACTGCAAACAAGATAATAAACGAAAGAGAAAAAAAAGTTCAGTATGTATATATATATATATATATATATCTTATATTACTAAATCTCTGATCTTGACCGCTTTTGGCCGACTGTGCTGCGATTTCCGAGAGAACGCCGCCACCTACGGCCGTCATTTTTGGCCACCTCGCTCAGAGCCCCCCTCCACCATATGAGTGCGGAGGATTTTTTCCGTCGATGAAAAATGAGAGATATTAATATTTTTACAAAATTCCCATTTCTCTCTGCTGCCCCCGCTGGTGGCAGGGGGAGCAACTATAAAACCAGGAAATGTCATGCCTCACTCAGTCTCTGCCAGACCCAGGAAGTGCCGTGCCTCACTCAGTCTCTGACAGACCCAGGAAGCAAGAGGATCTGGCAGAGACTGAGCTGCGAATAACACTGAACGCACGACTACTCCACGGTGAGTCCCCCCCGATGCGGCTGTAAAGCGGCAGCAGCCCTTTTTAACAAGTTTGTGTTCACAAAATGAATTTTGGTTGTCGGGTGTCTGCAGCCCAATTGTTTGCCTCGCCTTTTTTTAAACAAGTTTGTGTTCACAAAATGAATTTTGGTTGTCGGGTGTCTGCAGCCCAATTGTTTGCCTCGCCTTTTTTTAACATGTTTGTGTTCACAAAATGAATTTTGGTTGTCGGGTGTCTGCAGCCCAATTGTTTGCCTCGCCTTTTTTTTAACAAGTTTGTGTTCACAAAATGAATTTTGGTTGTCGGGTGTCTGCAGCCCAATTGTTTGCCTCGCCTCACCATTGCCAGAGTGAGGCCGCATACAAAATGGAGGAACACCAGCTCATATTCCACTTGGGTAGCTTACAACCGAATGGTATGAACCTTCAATTGTTCAAATTTAGATAACTGCCTGCAAACTCAACCCCCCCCCCCCCCCCCCTCATCTGTGCCGCATCTGGACTCCCACCTATTTATCTACCAACCCCCCCCCCCCCCCCCCAAACCGAGTCTCACAGCTTCAGCTTTTGTCTTTGGCATTTGTTCCAACCATCAGCCCAACCTCCCCACCCCTATAATCAGCCTGAAGAAGGATCTTGACACAACACATCACCCATCCATGTTCTACAGAGATGCTGCCTGACCTGCTGAATTACTCCAGCACTTTGCGTCCTTTTGTAATTTAAAACGGTTGTATCTCATGTAAATGATTAAAAACACACAACAAAGTAAAAACTGAAGGTACACAAAAATGCTGGAGAAACTCAGCGGGTACAGCAGCATCTATGGAGCGAAGGAGATAGGTAACGTTTCGGGCCGAAACCTCAAAGTAAAAACTGAAGTTACCTCTGAGTCAGCCATCTCACTCAAATGGGTTTCTGCTATATCCAGCAGCATACTAGCCCCCACCACCCATCCGGCCCACTCAGACCGGCATGGAACCGCAACCAGAATAAGTCAGGCGTGCCCGCATCTGATTCCTAGCACCTTAAAGTCCTCGCACAGCCCAAGTTGTAGCGAGGAAGTCGCGATCCCTACCAAGCACCTGGGAAAAGCTAAACAAGATAAGATTTGGGCCACCATAGCTGAGCTCAGACCACGGGGTCCACCTCGGCACAATGTGCAATCGATACCCCAGATGCGAGTGTGCAGCAGATTCATCGAAGATTGCACATCGCTTGTTACAGTGCCCAGGAATTGCCTCTGTAGTCCCCAGATCCCCTTCATACATTAACTGGTCCAAAGCAAGAAAGTAAAGGTAGACAGAAGATAGACACACAATGCTGGAGTAACTCAGCAGGCCAGGTAGCATCTCTGCAGAAAAGGAATAGGTGACGTTTTGGGACGAGAACGTTCTTCAGACCCATAGGGGGGTTGCACGTAAGGTCACTGGGTCATAGGGCTTGAAGCACGGAGCCGCTCAATCCATCTGGAGGACATCGCAGCTTCCGGTATATGTTGTTAATACACGAAACGCGTACTTTCCTATCTGTTAAAAACCGCCAAAATGTTGAATTTTTGCGCTGTAAAAAATTGTGGAAATCGGGGTAAGCGTGAGAGACATGTACCCAACTTCAGAATTCCAAAAGTGAAGCAAAATTAAGGTAAAGAGAAGTGAGAGCTGAAGGGACAACAACAGCTAAAGTGCTTGGCGAACATTGGCCGTGCAGATGTCAAAATTGAAAATATTGGGAATTATCGTGTTTGCTCACTGCATTTCATCAACAGTAAGGCATTATTTGTGTTTTTTCTTGATTCCTTTGGTATCTAAAAAGTCTCAGAAGTGATAAATCTGGCTGTAAATTTTGCTTCAAAGGCGTTTTCTTTTTGTATGTAAAAGAACTTGAGAACCATGGGTGATTTTTAAATTTTACAGCCAGATTTATCACTTCTGAAACTTTTTAGATGCCAAAGGAATCAAGAAAAAACACAAATAATGCCTTACTGTTGATGAAATGCAGTGAGCAAACGGCCAATGTTCGCCAAGCACTTTGGCTGTTGTTGTCCCTTGAGCTCTCGGTTCTATCTATCCGTCATTTCTCCTCACTTTTGGAATTCTGAAGTAGGCTAAATGTCTCTCACGCTTATTCTGATTTCCATAGTTATTTACAGCGAAAAAATTGACCATTTCGGCGGGTTTTAACGGGCCCGCTACGCTGGAAACAATGGTCAGCGCTTACCTGCAGTTCATCGCGTGTACTCCAGTTGGCGGAGCGTGGCAACAGTATGGTTCACGGGTCGTGACCCGACTGCCTGCAACCTCCCTATACCTTTAATTTCCCTCTCCCCTGACACTCAGGCGGGTCTCAACCTGTAACGTCACCCATTCCTTTTCTCCAGAGTTGCTGTCTGTCCAACTGAGTTACTCCAGCATTTCGTGTCTATCTTCGGTGTAAACCACCATCTGCAGTTCCTTCCTACACAAAGTAAGTCTAGAGCTACCTTGCAGAGACCCGAGCTCCACACTATCAACATCTTCCAACATAATACCGACACTTTCACTGAGTTGCATCCCACACCCCTCCTCTTTGCGGGAGGAGACGGGGCCTGATTTGGGAACGAAGTGCTTCCTTTCCCTGCCGCCTCGGTATTGTTCAGCTTTAGTCTGACAACGTTATTCGCATCACCTCGCTTTTGTCTGCTTTACACCTTACACAACGTAAATCGCTGCCTCTGGAGGGAAGTTCACCGAGACACTCACTCTCTCGTGATCGGCTGGCTTCCAAAATATCAAAGGACGATGTTCTGGTCAGTGGTTCACCTTTCGCGAAGCTCCAGCACATCTCCGTCCTTCTCTTGGCTTCAGTTTCAAAAGCGGTGGACATTTTTAAGGCTTAGAAACCCGATCGACGTTGTTATTTTTTTTAAAGGCTTAGTAGTTCGTCAACGATATTTTTTTTACTTGAAAATAAATATTTACATTAAATATAGACGTTAAATATATATTTTTAAAGTTACCCTAAAAAAAAATCTAAAATCTCAAAGAAAAATATAACTATTCATGAATTCTTGTCTGCCCACTGCGCACATCGAGGTGCCTGAGCGGTTGGATTCAACAAGACACCTGTCGCCTTGGTTACTGCCGAAGGCTTTTCTTTGGCTTTCTGCGATGAGTGGGGAGCCGCGGGTGCGGGTGGCCGCAGTTCATCGCTGCAGGCGGGCGGGGGACGTGGGGACGTGGGGACGAGCTGAGCTGCACCAAGGAGGGAAGGAGCGGCGGCTGAGAACGTGGAGACACGGTGGTCGCCGTCTGCTCCCCGGACAACGCTGTATCCTTTCGCATCGGCTTTGTGAGCTCACAATCGGCCGCGCTCTCTGCTTGTGACGATTCCCGGGCCACTCGCCGCCGGCCCTTTCAAACCAGGGCCGTCCCCATGATGCTTGTTTACTGCAAGCGTTGCTGGGGCTTGTAGTCTGGTGTCAACCAAAGATTCCAGTATCTTTGGTCTCAACCCAGGCAAGCTACTCTGAAGAAGATATACACAGAATGCTGGAGTAACTCAGCGGGACTAGCAGCATCTTTGGAGAGAAGGAACGGGTGAGGGTCTTGACCCGAAAAGTCACATATTCCTGAGAGTCTGAAGAAGGGTTTAGGCCCGAAACGTCGCCTATTTCCTTCGCTCCATAGATGCTGCTGCACCCGCTGAGTTTCCCCAGCAATTTTGTGTACCAGTCACATATTCCTTCTCTCCAGTGATGCTGCCTGACCCGCTGAGTCCAGCATTTTGTGTCTATCTTCGGTGAAACCAAAAATCTTTGGGTGAAACCCAGCATCTGCACTTCCTTCCGACACTAGTGTTTTTCCACGCGGCATCGCATAACGCAGCATGTTTTGGGTCAGCTATAGTTTTGGGGGAACTGTATGAAACCATCCCAACCAGGCGGCGGCGGTAATTATTAAAGCACCATATTCTTGGTTGTTGTTTTGGAATCAAGAGCAGGAGTAGGCCTTTCGACACCTCGAGCGTGCACCACCATTTAATAAATTAGTCAATTCGTTGTAAACCAGTTGATATCTATAATTTTGGTATCCTGAATTCATTTGGTGTTTAAAAATCAACTTCAGTCATGAACGACCTCAGCAACTGCATATCCAAAACTATTCAGGGTAGGGAATTTAAAAGATTCACATCTTCTTTCTTCTGGATTTTGAAGATGACTAGATTTGGACAAATGCTTGCATATTTTTGTTCTGTCTTCCCTCCACTTATGCCTCTTCCAGACAGATTAGCTATCAATAACAAGCTTTCAACATTCTCTCCCAGTTGACACCACTCCATCACAAACATCTGTATTCTCTCCTTTTAACCATCACTTTTGAAATTTTCTCTGTTCTGACATAAAACATTGCCTGGATCACCTGCACAAGTATTGTGTTTACTGGAGCAGAGACAGCAGCGGATAATGATCCTGCATGGAGTAACTCTGTTGTGGACTCCCCAGAGCCTTTCGGCCATCTCCAAGTCACAAGATAGGCGCAAAGGAGGAATGGTGTTGTCTTGTCTGAAAGAGTAGAGCTCCAACAACCCATGAAACTGAGTGCTATCTGGGACAAAGTAGCCCAGCTACACCATTCACCATTCTCAATATTCACTCCACCTCACTCATGGATGCAGTAAGTACCAACTATTGCAGCAAGGCCTAATGTTTGGCAGATCCTGGCTGATATGAGACTTCCATCATAAAAAAGAGAAAGGATCTTGGGAATATCACTGCCTGGAAGCTAAATTCACACAATCCTGATGGGAAAGTTATCATTGTTACTTAATTAGCTCGATAAGGCTCTTAAAGATAGCGAAGTCAGGGGATATGGGGAGAAGACAGGAATGGGGTACTGATTGAGGATGATAATCCAATGTAATTAATGTTACCCCATACCTTTCCAAATAACACCTTTGCACTCCTCTCCTCCTCATTGCAATATCTGCAGCTTGGTCTCCAACTCAACAATTCTGAGTTGAAGAGCAGGGGGTTGATGAAGTCCATGAGTTCTGCATGGGTGCAGGAGGTAGCACCAATGCAATCGTCAACTGGAAGGGATTCCCATTCCTTTTCTCCAGAGATGCTGAGTTACTTCAGATTTTTGTGTTTATCTTCGATCTTTAATGCCGAGTTGAAGGTTGTTGATGAACTGTGTGTGTGTGTAACTTCTCAAGATCACACAACTCTCTGCAAACTGTTATCCTTTTTTTTATGGACTTAGTTACTTCAGGTACTTAGTTATTAATATTTTAGTTTAGTTTATTATTGTCACGTGCACTGGGGTACAGTAATAAGCTTTTGTTTGTCTTTCCAGTCAAAGAAAAGACTATACATGATTGCGATCAAGCCGTCCACAGTGTACAGATACAACATTTAGTTCAAGATAATGTCCAATTAAACTTACAGTGCCCTCCATAATGTTTGGGCCAAAGTCCCATCATTTATTTATTTGCCTCTGTACTCCACAATTTGAGATTTGTACAGTGCACATTGTCAGATTTGAATAAAGGTCATTTTTATACATTTTGGTTTCACCATGTAGAAATTACAGCAGTGTTTATACATAGTCACCCCATAGAATGGGAGAGGGGAGAAGAGGGAGTAACTAGGGTGAGACTGATCCTTGATTATGCTGGTCACCTTGCCAAGGCAGTATGAAGTGTAGATGGAGTCAATGGAAGGGAGATTGGTTTGTGTGATGGTCTGGGCTACGTCTACAAATCTGTTCCCAAACCATGCTGTGCTGCATCCTGATAAAATGCTCTCTGCAGTGCATCTGTAGAAGTTGTTGAGAGTTGTTGGGGATATGCCAAACTTTCTAAGCCTTCTATGGAAGTGTTGTTTATTGTCATGTGTACCGTGTAGAGGTGTTTGTGTGTTTTTTTGACCATTGCTTCAATGTGGCTGGTCCAGGACAAATTGCTGGTGATATTTATTCCTAGGAATTCGAAACTTGCAACCATCTCAACTTCAGAGCCACAATTTATACCGGGTGTGTGTACCGCTTTGCTTCGTCAACTCATTCACAACCTCCTTTGTCTTACTGACATTGAGAGAGAGGTTGTCGTCTTCAGACCAGGTTACAAAGTTCTCAATCTCCTTTCTGTACTCCGTCTCTTCATCATTTGATATCCAACTCACTGCTGTGGTGTCATCGGCAAACTTGTAAATTGAATTGGATTGGTAAATGGATGCACAGTCATGAGTGTATAAGGAGTATCGTAGGGGACTGAGAATGCATCCTTGTGGGGCACCAGTGTTGAGGATTATTGTAGAGGATGGTTTGTCTCCTATCCTCACTAATTGTGGTTTGTTAGGCAGGAAATCGAGAATGCAGTTGCAGAGGTGAGTGCTGACTCCAATTTCCACAAGTTTGGAGATGAGCTTGGTTAGGATAATGGTATTGTAAACAGAGCTATAGCCAATGAATAGCAGTCTGACGTAGGTGTCCTTTTCCAGGTGTTCCATGGATTAGTGTAGGGCCAGGGATATGCCATCAGCCATAGACCTGTTGTGGGCAAAATGCAATGGATCAAGATTGCTTGGTAGGCTGGATTTACTATCACCAGGGATTCTGCTTGACTTAGCTTTGCAGCCCGTTATAGTATTCAGGCCTTACCACAATCGACACGTATCCAAGTGAATATACAGGCACTCACGTTTATCCCAGTATTGTCTCTTGGCATTCCTGATGGGTTTGCAAAGTTTGTAGCAAGGTTTCTTGTGCTGCTCGTGATCATTTGAGATGTATGCAGCAGTCATGGGCTTCACCTGGGAGTCGACCTCTGGGTTTATCCATGGTTTCTGGTTGGGTAATACTTGGATTCTCTTCTTCGGCATGCATTCCTCTACACATTTACTGATGAAGTCGGTCACAGCATTGGCATAATCATTCAGATTGACTGCAGATTCCCTGAATGTGGACCAGCCCACTGATTCAAAGCAGTCGGGCAAGATGTTTTTGTTCCAATTAGGAGCAGACGAGGGCATTCGATCCAATTTGTGATCCCAGCCGACAAAGACAGATGTATACAGCAATTTGTTCTTCCCCCGCACAATTAAAGCATGGAATAATCTCCACCCAACTATAGTTACCCAACCAGATGCAACTAAATTTAAAGTAGCTCTTTCTTCCCAATAACCCTTTCTGGCTTAATAACCCTTCACCACCTCCAGTTTAAATTCCATTTGGAATATTTTGGAGGACCAAGAAACCAAGAACCAAGAACCAAGGGAGTAAAAGCACAGCTTGATGATCAGAATTTCAGAAATGTGGCTTGGGAATGAAGAGGATGGCATATTTTATGGATGTGTAACAGTGGTCGAGGGAGTTCTGAGGATAAGATTACATGCTGGCAGTACTTTGTTTGTACACTCTTGAGGTTGGCTTGTTTGAAGTCCCCCAGCTACAATGACCAGGGCTTCGGGATGTTTTCTCTCAAGGCTATTGACAGCGGAGTACAATTCATTCAGAGCATGCTTGACATCAGCATGGGGAGGGATGTAGACTGCTGTCGGGATACCTGAGGTGAATTCCCGCAGCAGGTAGTAGGGATGACTCTTCACTTTCCTATTGTAGCAGGTGCTGGGGACGGCACCTTACTACTCTTTCAACAGATACATGAGCCTCTTTAAATTCATATTGGTCTGACACATCTAAAATCACCACAATTGAAAGGATTGTACATTTATTAATTAAAGTTGTGTCTTTAAATGTTTGCCCCGTCAAACTATTTTAAACTAATTTCTTAGCTGGTTAATTACTCATAGCGTGATTGGATTTTCTTACATTTTCAACCCAAGTTTTTGACAAGCACATCTCTTTTAAATGGAACTTGAACTGTTTTAATATTATGAGCATCACTTCCGCTGAGTATCCTCGATAACACTGGTAACCAATTTTGTTTCGTTATACATATATTAATATATTAGCATAATTTGGGCTTTAATGATTCATTATTTAATGAATAATAATATATTAACATAATTTAGGCTTTTGTGTAGATTACACAAAACTTGGGGGCACAGCGAACGAGGAGAAGAGTGTTAATAATCTTCAAGGAGGTACATACAGGATGGTGGAAATGGTGGCAGATGTAATATAATTCAGTTTAGTTTAGAGATATAGCGTGGAAACAGGCCCTTCGGCCCACCGAGTCCACATCGACCAGTGATCCCCACATATGAATACTACCCAACACATTAGGGACAATTTTACCAAGCCAATTAACCTATAAATCTACATTTTTGGAGTGTAGGAGGAAACTGAAGATCTCGGACAAAACCCACGTAGGTCATGGCGAGAATATACAAACTCCGTACAGACAACACCTGTACAGGATCGAACCCGGGTCTCTGGTGCTATAAGGCAGTAGCTCTACCACTGTGCCACCGTTCTCTGGAAAGGAGAATCTCTAGGGGGCGCTGACCTGTGCGCGGCTGCCCAGCCAGCAGCTGTCTGTCTTTTCATCTTTTTTTTTATTTTTAGTTAGTTAAAGTGTTTTGTTTCTGGAGTTCTAGACTTTTTTATGTGGGGGGTGGGGGGGCGGGAAGGGGGAAACTACCTTTCAGGGTCCCTACCTGGTCGGGGAGGCAGCTTTTCTCCGGGCTGCAGCTTCGACCCGTCCTCGCGGCCTACCAGCGGGCCTGGAGCGGCGTTTCCTGTCGGGAACCGTCTAGAAACCACGGCTTCGGCAGTGGCACAGCGCTGGAGCGCTATCGTGGAGCGGGCGATGCCTTGCCTGGGTCGCCGCGCTGGAGCTCCGGTGAGCTGAGACCGCCGGGAACAACATCGCGGAGCTGCGGGTCTGAGGAGCGGGCGGCGGCGCTGAACTTTACACCGGGAGCCTGGGATCTCGCGACGAGATCGCCAGTGGTGGAGCTCCAACCGGCGCGGCCTTGTTGGCTTTGGAAACCGCGGCCTCCAGTACGGAAGCGGCCGTTCCAGGTGTCCCAAGCCGCTGTGAGGATTCTCCCGACGCCAGAGCACCATCACCCGGCGAGAACGGCCAGGAACATCGGGCCTCCGTAGAGGCAACTGTGGAGGCCTCAATTGGCTCGACTATGGGTGAACTGGGGTTGGGGACTGGACTTTGTGCCTTCCCTCATGGTGGGAGCCATTGTGGGGGGATGTTCTTTATGTTTAAATCTCTTATTAATGTTATGTCTGTATTCTTTCTTTATGTGCTGCATTGGCAAGAAGCATTTCACTACACCTAGGTGTATGTGACCAATAAATAACCTTTGAACCTTTGAACCTTTGGTTACATTCAGATAGACTAATGAGGAATGATAATATAACAAGATTATAAAAGAGATGTAGGATCAGTGCAACTGGGATATATGTACATAGTTTATTGAAAGAGGCAGTGCACTGTGAGAAAGATAATACATGTACACAGAACCCTGTCCATTAGTCAAGTCAAGTCAAGTCAAGAGAGTTTATTGAAACTCAGCGGGTGCAGCAGCATCTATGGAGCGAAGGAAATAGGCAACGTTTCGGGCCGAAACCCTTCTTCAGACCAGTCTTCAGACCTCCAGCTTTTTTGTGTACCTTCGATTTTCCAACATCTGCAGTTCCTTCTTAAACAAGAGAGTTTATTGTCATGTGTCCCAGATAGGACAATGAAACAAAAGGTCTAGAGTATAAGAGCATGATAGACCTTTATAAAGCACTATTTCAACCATAACAGAAGTATTGTAATCATTTCTGAATGTCACACATAAAGAAAGATGTGATTGCTTTGGAGAGGATGCAGGAGAGATTTTGCTTCCCACTCTGGTCAACCTGGAAACATGGATGAAGTTATCACAAATTCATGGCATCAACTCACTAATCATGGTGCATAAATCATGTGCATTCATATGGAGAAACTTTAATCAAAACATTTTATTATGTTTACCTGATGTAGCTTTGGTCACAACATATTATTATATCTTTGCACGTTCCTTAATGCAGATCATTCTATATTATCAAAATCATTGAACTGCCCTACAAATTTAATTTTCCTTTATTTATTAATCTTAATCTGCTGTAATAATTATTTCGTCCGCCAGAGTATTGATTCTATTTTTGTTTAGTTGGAGCCTTTCTCAATTGAATAGCTCCATCTTCCCCACTTTATGCTCACCTTTTGCAGAGTGTATTTAAATATTACACTTAATTATATCCTGCAAGTACTGATAGTTCATTGTCTTAGATTTACATCTCTCATCTTCCCAAATGACCAAGTAACTTTCAAATTTGGTTTTATAGATGACTTTAAAGACAATTGAATTAAATCTATGTGCACTGGTTCGATTGTGTAATTTGCCATTTCACTATGTTAGAGATAAGTCACATGTTCTGTCGAATTTCACTGTACCTTAATTGGTACATGTGACAATAAACTGACCTTGAAACATTTTTAAAATGTCCTGTGTGCAATGGCAACATAAATTGTCTGGTACAAAAATACAATGCATAGATCTGAAATTCTTCCTTTCCAAGAAAGGAAATTGGGAGTAAAATATGTTATCGAATGACCTAGTAATTAATTTTCACTTTCAGGATGCACATGTTTCCAGTTCCTGAAGTTGTGTCAGTAGGTCATTAATTATAAAGACTAAGAGACATAATTTACTGAACCTGCTGATACAATTACAGGAATCTAAAATTTGGCTCTCTACAAAGTTAAAATTAATAATCTCATATTAATTACAGAGAAGATTTATTTTGAAAAATCTTCTATTCCTCCACCCCCATCCCACACCACACCCATCTCCACATATTATTTTTCAGTTTCAGTTTAGTTTATTGTCACGTATACCGATGTACAGTGAAAAGCTTTTGTTGCGTGCGAACCAGTCAGCAGCAAGACAATACATGATTACAATTGATCCATTTACAGTGTAAGGGAATAACGTTTAGTGCAAGGTAAAGTCAGCAAGGTCCGATCAAGGATAATCCAAGAGTCATCAAAGAGGTAGATAGTAGTTCAGCACTGCTCTCAGGATGTGGTAGGATGATTCAGTTGCCTGATAGCAGTGAGGAAGAAACTGTCCCTGAATCTGGTGGTGTGCATTTTCACACTTCCATACCTTTTGCCTGATGGGAGAGGGGAGAGGAAAGAGTGGACAGGGTGCAACTAATCCTTGGTTATGCTGCTGACCTTGCTGAGGCAGCGTGAGGTATAAATTAAGTCAATAGAAAGGAGGTTGGTTGTGTGATGGCCTGGGCTGCATCCACAATTCGCTGCAATTCCTTGCGGTTCTGGATGGAGCTGTTCCCAACCAACATCCTGATAAAATGCTCTCTATGGTGCATCTGTAGAAATCGGGGAGAGTTGTAGGGGACATGCCAAACTTCCTAAGCCTTCTAAGGAAGGATTTCTCTTTTCTCCACTTTATTTTTATATTTTGCAGGCTTTTATATTTCTTTTCAGAATAGCTGATTCCATCCATTCCGATCTTTTAAAATATAATCTTTGACATTATTTGACAAAATAGCTTGATCTTCTTCTTGCGTATGGTATGCACAGCCTAAAGTTGTAGGACAACTTGTTTTATTTGATCTTATTTGATTGTGCATGCCAGGTTGATTGCATTCGTCGAAACAGGGCGGACCACGTGAAGGTTGCAATTTCCCACCCCATAGCTTGATAAATACCATTAACTTGGGAAATCACATATTTTCAATATATATAATGCATCAATAATCATTGTAACTGAAGATTCAATTCTGTGATAGTTTTAAGAAATCCTATCCTCTAAAACCTAATTTTAGGAAACCAAATCCTCTGGAAAAACAGAACTTTTCCATCTGTTATCTAGAACAGATGGAAACGTTATCCATGCACAAAACACTTTATGGTCCATAGAAGAAAATATGGACTGACTTCTTCTTTCGTGTCCATCTTCCATGTTGCAAATGTTGACATCGCTGTCATCGTCCGTCCTGAAAAGGACGCAAGCTCCGGCGACAATCAGTCGGAGCCATCACTTGTTGCAATAGAAACATAGAAGATCGGTGCAGGAGTAGGCCATTCGGCCCTTCGAGCCTGCACCGCCATTCAATATGATCATGGCTGATCATCCAACTCAGTATCCTGTATCTGCCTTCTCTCCATACCCCCTGATCCCATTAGCCACAAGGGCCACATCTAACTCCCTCTTAAATATAGCCAAGGAACTGGCCTCAACTACTTTCTGTGGCAGAGAATTCCACAGATTCACCACTCTCTGTGTGAAAAAAGAAATTCTCATCTCGGTCCTAAAAGATTTCCCCCTTATCCGTAAACTGTGACCCCCTGTTCTGGACTTCCCCAACATCGGGAACAATCTTCTTGCATCTAGCCTCTCCAACCCCTTAAGAATTTTGTACGTTTCTATAAGATCCTAATAGATGATGGTGGTACCAGAATTAGCTCGGGATACTTCCAATTTCCAGCCCCGCGACGTGGACGCTTCTGCTATGGGGCCATAGACTGACTGAACAAAATAGTCAATCTGTGTGAGGAAAGCTCCCTCAATGTCAACAAAATAACAGGGGCCAAGGAAAGAGCGTTCACGTCGCGGCCCTGTTTCAACCAATCTTTCCACCACCATGCACAAGAAGCACAAGAAGCGCAAGACAGACACCATTGTGCAGATGCCGAGAAGTGTGTTCAGCTCTGGCTGAACAACTTCTAATCTTGTGTGTGGATAAGAAGAACAAAATAACAAATAATCTATTTTTGAGACCACAGGTAATACTGATTTTCTTTGATACCGCCTCCTGAGACCTTTTATGTTCTACAAAGAGAAAGTGCAGACAGGACTTTAATTTAGTACTTCTTCTCGAAGAGGACAACATCAGGAGTGCAGAACTCCTTTACAAATGTACCAGCTCATTGTGGTCAAGTAATGATCATTTTGCTCAAGTTTCTGGAATGAAACTTGTACCCTTCTCACTGAGAGACATAAGTTTCATCTGCGCCAGAGTTGATCACAAGTAAATCTCAATCACAAGTTTAAAGAAAGTGATTATAGTTTTCTGGTTTTGGATGTTCACAACATCTTCAGCTGAGGATGGAAAACTTTGGGAACACGAGGGTAACCAATTCATTTTGATGTAATCTACATTGAAGACAATAAATCACAGATAAAACCAACCATCTTTGAGTTTTTCTTTGGATCTCATTCCACCCATATTCCTCCAGCCACTCCAACCCCTATTTTCTGTCAGTTCCTCTGTCTGGTGGAACTTGTCTCACACTCAACAATAACTTCTCTTTTGACTCTCTCACTATCTCCAAGTTAAAGGCAGTCACGGGCCCTCGCTGGGTCCCCAGCCATGCCTGCCTTTTTGTCGGTTACGTCAAACAGTTCCAAATGTACGCAGGCATCATGCCCCAACTCTTTCTTCGACACATAGACGACTGCATCAGGACAGCCTCCTACACCCGTGCCGAACGTGTTGATATCATTAACTCAACCACTAATTTCTACCATGCCCTCAAATTCCAGAAGTGGCGGCGCTGCCAAGCAGTTGCAGCTCGCCTGCAGTCCGTATGTCTTTTCCTTTTTTTTGTTTTCTTCTGTCTTGTTAAATATGTTTTAGTTTATGTTTAGTTGCGTATGTGTGGGGGGTGGGGGAAACTTTTTTTAAACCTCTTTCTTCAACGGGGGATGCGACCTTTTCCCTGTCCTTCTCCGTCTCCGTCTGCGCTGAGGCCTAATATCGAGGAGCTGGCGGCCTCCAACTGCAATCGACCTTGAGGCTCCGGTGGCGGAGCCCGTGGACTTATCATCGCAGAGCTGTCTGACTTCGCAGGCTGTGGTGGCGCTGTGGCTGCGACCCGACTTTGGAGCTTCGGAGGCTTCGGCCGCGGGCCCAGTGGACGGTAACATCGGGAGCTCGCAGGTCCCAGGTTGGTGACCGATTCTCGTGAGCTCCCGCAACAACACCTTTGTCCGCTGGACTGGAGGGTGGCAGCTTCATCCGCCCTGGGTCGCGGAGTTTGAATCGGCCCATTTGCGGACCTTGGAATCGGCCGCGGGACTTAAGCGGCCTTTTCACGGGGCGACTTGACGCAAGAGTTAACCGGAGTTTAACATCGTGGGAACCTCGTGCGATAACAGTACGGCATTCGTGGACCACCGTGGACCACCGTAGCGCTAACGGCAGGTCATCGTGTAACTTGGTCACTCGGGAGAAAATTCAAGAAAGTTTGAATTTCTCCAAGATTGACGTACACTTGTGGTTGAGTATTGCAACATTATATAAACGTAGTGGCCAGTGCGATATCCGTAATAACTCTTACGGTACCGTGGGAACTCCTGCGAACGGTGAACCCGGAAGCTGGACAGAGGGTACAGAAGGTGAGTAAAATTATCTTCTGTGGGATTGAATTTAAAAAACAAATAAAAATAAAGATTTGCATCCGCATATGGACATCAACTTATTCATGAGTTATGTTAATGAGATTCAAGAAAATAACTATAATCTTTAAAAGGGACTTTAAAAGGGACTTTACTGAAAGGTTACGCATTTTTATGGTCCGTGAGAAATTTTTCACATGTACTTCTTTGAGAGATACAGGTCGGAGTCCTCGGGTCCAGGGGTCCGGAACGCTACCAATCAATGTTGTACAGAGACCCGTGTAAGGAGTGAACTGCACATGCTGGTTTAAATCGAAGACAGACACAAAAGGCTGGAGTAACTCAGCGAGTCAAGCAGCATCTCTGGAGAAAAATAGCTGATGTTTCGGGACGAGACACATCTTCAGACTCAATTCCGATTAGGCTGTCTGAAGAAGGGCTCCGATTCGAATCGTCACCTATTCTTTTTCTCCAGAGATGCTGCCTGACCCGCTGACTTACTCCAGCTTTTTATGTTTTTCTTCCCAGATCTGACTTACCTGCTGAGTTACACCAACATTTTGTGTCCTTCTGTGCGTATTAACCAGCATTAACCAGCGTCTGCAGTTCCTTTAGACATTACCTAACTTCAGATTTTAGAGATATAGCGCGTGGGAACTCCTGCGAATGGTAAACCCGGAAGCTGGACAGAGGGGACAGAAGGTGAGTAAAACAGGTGGTCTCAATATCGACAAGGGAACATGTGTCCTTCGAGGACGTCCCACCTAATTGTCATTGTTGGATAATCTTTTTAACAGGAACACTTGCAGAGATGGCTCCCAGAAAATCTCAAAGAAAGGGGGTAAAGCGTGTCAGAGATGTTTTTGCCATGTTGCGCTATTCAGTTTCTATATTGTTTCAGTTTCTATATCTATATGGTTGCTCTATTCAGTTTCCCAGGGGGTCGGGACGGGACTGGAGTTGGGAGGGAAAGGTGGGGGAGTCGATGGAGAGGAGGGGGAGACAGATGGGGGTGTCTTCATTTACTGGCGGCGGGTGTCTCACTGAAACAGGCAGGTGAGATTTCACATCCACCTTGTGTGTGCCTCTCTCTCTCTCTCCCTCCCTCTTACACAGGCTGAGAGACTCTGCCTCTGTGAGTGTACGTCTCTTTCTCCCCCTCTCCCACACACAGTAAGACCGAGGTACTGTGCTCAGTCCATCTGTGTCTCCCACATACACAGTAAAATATGTCTCCAAATGAGCCAATTCAACCAAGGGAGGATATATATAGTGTGTGAAAAAAAAAGTTACATCATTTGTGTCACGTGTAGTTCACGATGTTCATTCAAGATTTAACGCGAAAGCTCGGGAAACGGACAAGTCACTCGCACAAATAACAGAAATGCCGAGTACCGTGGGAACTCTTTATCTACCCCCGTTATATCGTGCGAGACTCGTGCTGGACCACGACCTCTTCACTCTGGTGACATCTTGCGTCAACTAGCCCCGTGAAAAGGCCCCATTACCATCACGCGGCGGGGGCCTCAACACACAGCGAGGAGGTACCTGGAGGCTCACTGTGATGGATGTTTCTGTTAAACTGTGTTCATTGTGTGCTTTGTTGCTTTTTTTGTCATGACTGCAAGGTACGCAATTTTGTTCAAACTTTAATTGTTTGAATGACAATAAAGGATATTGTATTGTAAATTCATTTGGACTATCTCTGACAACTCCTCTTTCTAGATTGCTGTCTCCAAGACAGGGGACATTCTATTGACTGACGTCAACTACAAACCTACCAACTGCCGCAGTTATCTTGACTGCACTTTCTTCCACCCTGCCTCTTGCAAAAGCGCTATCCTATAAGACACAGAAGCAGAATTAGGCCACTCGGCCCATCGTCTGCTCTGCCATTTGATCATGGCTGATCTATTTTTCCATCTCAACCCCATTATCATGCCTTCTCTCCACACCCTTTGAACCCCTTACTAATTTAGAACATATTAATCTCCATTTTAAAAATACCCAATGACTTGGCCTCCACCACAGTCTGTGGCAATGAATTCTGTAAACCTTCTGGCTAAAGACATTTCTCCTCATCTCCATTCTAAAGGTACGTCCCTTTATTCTGATGCTATGCCCTCTGATCCTACGTCCTCCCACTACTGGAAACATCCTCTCCACATTCACTCTATCCAGGGTTTCATTATTCAATGGGTTTCAGTGAGATCCCCACTCCTGCCTCTCTTTTATTCACTATATCTGAAAAAAGCATTTGGTATCCTCATATATTTTTTACAGATTACCTTTGTATTTCATCTTTTCTTTCCTCATTGCTTTTATAGTTACCTTCTGTTGGTTTAAAATTCTTCCAAATCCTCTAGATTCCCACTAATCTAAGCCATTTATAAGCCATCTTGCCATTTTTGCCTTTTCCCAACCATCTGCTAAACAAAATCACCCCTCACCTGTATCCAGCTATTACCTGCCAGGCTTAGTCCTGCCCCACCTCTCTTCCAGCTTTCTTTCTTCCACACCCCCCCCCCCCCCCCTCACCATCACTCTGAAGAATGGTCCTGACCTGAAATGTCACCCATCCATGTTCTCCAAAGACGCTGCATGACCTGCTGATTTACTCCAGCACTTTTTTGAGGCAAAGTCTACAACAGCAATACAAGACACTTGGCCAGGTACATGAACAAGAAGGATTTTGAGGGATATGGCCCAAACACAGCCTAATAGCTCCAGTTTAGATGGGGCATCTTGGTAGCCATGGCCGAATTGGACCAAAGGATTTGTTTCTGGGTTTTTTTCAACTTCTTCTCCAAGCTTCAAAGTTAGCTGAGATTATTAAGTTACAGCTCCTCGGGTGCTGATCCACCATCTTCCCCTTTTTCTCAATCTCTCAATCCTATGTTACATTATATCCAAGCTATCTTTCTTTTAAATCTAAGTCCATCTTTCCTGAAGACACAAGAAACTGCAGATGCAGGTATTCTGAGCAAAAAACAGAATGCTGGAGGAACTCAGTGGGTCATGCAGCATCTGTGGAAGGGAATGGACAGATGACATTTCTGGTTTGAGCAAGGGTCCCATCCTGAAACGTTGTTTGACCATTTCCCTCCACAGATGCTGCTTAAACTGGTGAGTTCCTCCTGCACTTTATCTTCTGCTCCATCTTTCCTTCATGCCTGAATCCCTTCAATCAGGTATTTATACAACAGTACCCAAATAAAACTTGTAAAATGTGCTTTTCTTTTATAATTGTGACCAAAATCAACTGTTCCTCCTTTGCCTTTTTTTTTTTAACCTTTCTGGCCTGCATGACACTTTAATTTTCAAAGCACTTCAATGGGTGTCTTCAGGGCCAGATTTAGATGAAGAGAGGCCCTAGGTTAGTCCACTTGTGAGGCCCCTCCCAATCCCCCACCCCCACGACTAGAGGAAGATGGAAGAGTCCACCAGATTGACACCTATGTGCAGCCGAGCGTGGCCAATGAGATAAGGGCTGGAAAGCTGCACTTTTTATTTATTGCCAGTGCTAGTGTCGAGTTATGGGGTGGAAGATTGCAACCTTCACGTGGTCCGCCCTGTTTCGACTAATGCAATCAACAGGACTTGCACAAATGGAAGATCAAATAGAACA
Source organism: Amblyraja radiata (assembly GCF_010909765.2). Lineage (NCBI taxonomy): Eukaryota > Metazoa > Chordata > Chondrichthyes > Rajiformes > Rajidae > Amblyraja > Amblyraja radiata. Next base: position 76,007,898 of record NC_045956.1, read on the forward strand.
AGTTGTCCTACAACTTTAGGCTGTGCACGTCATACGAAAGAAGAAGAAGTGTCGAGTTATCAGCTTAAAACACTATTATTCTGAAATGGAGGGCAAAGATAATTACTGAAGTGTTGTTTAGAGACCACAGTGCGTTGTGACAGCATATGTAAGAAAGGCCTTTGACAGTGTCAAAAATATTATACACCAGGCCCGTTCAAAGCTTTTCAAAAAGGGGGGTGGCATGGCAGGATTACAAAAAATTTATGTGAAATAAGTGCATGCAGCGCATATCACAAGCGCGAAGCTGAAAGGCCCTTGCGGCCGCGGTCCAGGACCCGCTTAAGGGCCCTGGAAGCTCTGGGGTTTTAGATGCTCTTTGGTGCATTCTGAGCCTTATTTTGGAGCATTTTTGCACCAAATTTATGACCAATATTTCAGAAGAAATTTTGGTTGAGTCAAGAGTAAAGAGTGGTTGGAATGGGATGATTGGGGTCATTGTTGTATACATTTTTTTCAATCAAGAATTGAAGCTTTCCTTGTTTTAATAATCAAGTTGTACTGTAAAATGTTATAAAGGAGCATGCAAACACTGCAAATAAAATACTGTAAGTTTTTGCAGTAAATAAAACCTTTTTTTAGAAAATATTTTGTGTGTTGATTTGATTGCCTGTTACTGTTCAACTGTGTTAGTGTGCACATTAAAATATGATGCAAAATGAAAGTCGCAAACTATGGAATTCATATTTTTCAGTATTGTTATCAAGGAAAAGAAAGCAGTTCCAATTGTTTGATATTATTCATATTGAGGGGAAAATATAATTACTCTAAAACCCACCTTAATTTTGCAATCACACTAAAGATAATCCCCCTTTCCCTCTCCCCCCTCCTCCTTCCCTCTCCTTCCTACACCTCCCTCTCCCCCTCCCCATCTCTCTCTCCCCCTTCCCCTCTTTCTCTCCCCCTCCCTCTCCCCTCTGTCTCTCTCCCCCCTCTGTCTCAACCCCCTCTTTCCCCCTCTAACATCCCCCCGCCCTCTCCCTCCCACGCAGCGAGGCTCCGACTCCGCGCCGCACACACCGCAGCCCCCCCCCCCCCCAGGCCAGGAGAAACGGGCACTCCCGCAACGCAATATTCCACTACTTACCTGGAGTAGACACGAGGCATCGAGGTGATTGTGTGGAGTGCAAATGGAGATCTGAACCCGCCCGGGCCCACTGCGCACGCGCACAGAGACAGCGTCATTTCGCGTCGCTACTGCGTCACCGGCTGCCCCCAACTGCGCATGGTCGCAATTTTTCCCCCCAAAACTTCCAGCGGGCCGGAACCAGAATTTCAGGTAATTTCCGTCAAAGCGGAAATGCTGATAGCGCACCTTTTTTTCTCTCGGGAATTTTTTAAATCTGGGGAACAAACACCTTGGCCGGAGGCCCCCTAGATTTGAGGCCCTAGGCTTCAGCCTATGAAGCCGATAGGTAAATCCGGCCTTGCCGAGGCCCCCCTAGATCTTGAGGCCCTAAGCTTAAGCTTGTGAAGCTTAAACGTAAATCCGGCCCTGGGTGTCTTGCGCCTTCAGCTGCTGAATCAATTGGCTCTGGAATCTCTCTGCCTCTCCTCCCTTAAACCACCCCCAAAGTATTTGACAAGCTCCTTTGACAGGTTTTTGCCCCTTAATCACATCACAGCACAGTGTCACATGCTGCTTGATTCTGCTCCTGTGAAGAATTTTGTGTTATTTTACCGTACAAAAGAACTCAGATACGTTCATTCCTTTTGTTGTTTTTTGCAATGACATTTATTCCAGTCAAGCAGTGTATTCAAAGAAATAAATGGCATTATAATTAACATTGTTCTGCTTTGTGATGTTTCTAAAATACATTTTATTGCTTCTGGGATTTTCAAACAATACTAATTCTCTTTTTAAAAGTGCCAGTTAAGAAAAACAATGAATGTTACATTACGGCATTTCCTTAATCGGAAATGGACATTGAATTTGCTGACGTCACTTATCTTTTACTGCAGCATGCATAAAAATAGGAGACCACTGGTATAAAATAGCGGGCCTGAGGTTAATCTTTGACATTTGCTACAATTGCTGCTGAGGCATTCTTTTCTCAGCTTTAGAAATTGTATTATATAATTCAATAATATAACAAGGCAATAATTATACACTCCGCATCCCTTGTATGAACAACTTGTGGTCACACTTTAACGGTAAATGTAATTGTGTTAAAATGTTTCACTCCTGCCTTCTTCACAATGTTTTTGTTAAAATAAGAAGCGCCGGAATATCTCAGACCATCGAGCCCTGGCAACAACCCTGTAAGATTACTCTGCACCCATTCCAACTTGACAACATCTTTCCTCTAATATGGTGCCCAGAATTGAACACAATACTCTAAACCCGACCTCACCAACGTCCTATATAATTGCAACATGATCTCCCAACTTTTATTCTAAATACTCTGACTGAAGAAGGGCAATGTGCCAAAAGCCTTTTTGACCACCACATGACATACAATTCTGTGAGCTAATTTTATCCCAAATCTCAGATATTTGGGTAGTGATTTGGGAATTCCATAAGATTGAATTTCTGCTATCGAAATAGTCATAAAATAGGGGTCACCATGACAGCACTGGAGAGTTGACATCGATTTTGCATTCAAATTTATGGAACAGCACTAGACCTTCCATCTCAGTGACAACAACCATATCAATTTCTTCCATCACATCTTATCTTATATATTACTAAAAGTCTGTTCTTGACCGCTTTTGGCCATCTGTGCTGCGATTTCCGAGAGAACGCCGCCATCTACGGCCGTCATTTTTGGCCACCTTGCTCAGAGCCCCCTCCGCCGTATGTGTGCCGAGGATTTTTCCCGTCGATGAAAAATGACAGAGATATTAATGATTTTACAAAATTCCCCATTCTCTCTGCTGCCCCTGCTGGCGGCAGGGGGGAGGGACTATAAAACCAGGAAGTGGTGTGCCTCAATCAGTCTCTGTAAGTGGTGTGCCTCAATCACTCTGCAACATGGAGGGCACTCTGAGCTCTGAATGACACTGAACAAATTTCTTCACACCTGTGAGTAAGTACCCTTAATGTGGTTTGAAAATAAAATATGGTTAGTTTGAAATAAAAAAGCACTGCCTGCAAATGGTTGTTTGGGGGGTTTGGGTTCCTCTCTCTCTCCCCACCTCTCTCTCTCCCTATCCCTCTCTCTCTCCCTATCCCTCTCTCTCTCTCTCTCTCTCCCCCTGTCTCTTTCCCTTTCTCTCTCTCTCCCCTCCTCTCTCCCTCCCCTCCTCTCTCCCCACCCCCCTCTCCTCTCCCTGCTCCTCCCCCTCCCCTCTCCTCTCCCCTCTCTCCTCCCCTCTCCCCCCTCTCCTCTCCCCCCTCTCTCCTCCCCTCTCCCCACCTCTTCCCCCCCTCTCCTCTCCCCCCTCTCCTCTCCTCTCCTCTCCCCCCTCTCCTCTCCCCCTCTCCTCTCCTCTCCTCTCCCCCCTCTCCTCTCCCCCCTCTCCTCTCCCCCCTCTCCTCTCCCCCCCTCTCCTCTCCCTCCCTCCTCTCCCCCCCTCTCCTCTCCTCTCCCCCCTCTCCTCTCCTCTCCCCCCCCTCTCCTCACCTCTTCCCCCCTCTCCTCACCTCTTCCCCCCCCTCTCCTCACCTCTTCCCCCCCCCTCTCCTCACCTCTCCCCCCCCCTCCACTCCCCCCTCCTCTCCCCCCTCTCCTCTCCCCCTCTCTCCCCCCTCTCCTCTCCCCCCCTCTTTTTCTCCCCTCCTCCCCTCCATCCCCTCCCCCACCGTCCCTCCCCTAAACCCCCCTCCCCTCCACACACCCCTACCCCCTTCCCTCCACCCTCCCTGCTCCCCACCTCTCCCCCTCCCCTCACCTCACCCCCTCTCAGCACACCCCCTCTCCCCCCCTTTCTCTCCCCCCCTTTCTCTCCCCCCTTTCTCTCCCCCCTTTCTCTCCCCCCTTCTCCCCCCCCTTCTCTCCTCCCCTCTCTCCTTCCCCCCTCTCTCCTTCCCCCCTCCCCCCTCTCTCCTCCCCCCTTCCCCCTCTCCTCTCCCCCCCTCTCTCTCTCTCCCCTCTTTTTCTCCCCCTCCTCCCTCTCTCTCCCCTCTTTTTCTCCCCCTCCATCCCCTCCCCCACCGTCCCTCCCCTAAACCCACCTCCCCTGCACACCCCTTCCCTCCACCCTCCCTCCCCCTCCCTGCTCCCCACCTCTCCCCCTCACCTCACCCCCCTCTCAGTACACCCTCTCCCCCCCCCTCTCTCCCCCTCTCCCCCCCCCCTCTCACTCCCCCTCCCCCCCTTGCCCCCCCTCTCTCCTTCCCCTCTCTCCTCCCCCTCTCTCTCCTCCCCCTCTCTCTCCTCCCCCCTCTCTCCTCCCCCCTATCTCCCCCCCCTCTCTCTCTCTCTCCATCCCCTCCCTCCCTCCCCTAAACCCCTCTCTCCTCCCCCCCCCCTCTCCTCCTCCCCCCTCTCTCCTCCCCCCTCGCTCCTCCCCCCCTCTCTCTGCCCCTTCTCTCTGCCCTCACTCTCTACCCCCGCCCCCCCCCCCCTCTCTAGATGTGACTAGATGTGACTGCAAGTTGGGGGCTATGCGTCAGTAGATAGGGTGGTTATGGGGTAAAAGGAGCAAATTAATAATATTAATATAATATGAAGGGGGGTAATTAGCGTGAGTGCGGGGGGGGGGGGGGATAGTTAGTGTGTGTGACGCTGCATGCCGCCTCCCCCCCCCCACAACCGCACGTTGGGGGAACAGACCCAACGGGTCTGCACTTGGTCTAGTTGATTTTAAAATTACATCCAACTTCCATTATGGAATAAGCTGACAATCGTCTTTGTGTTGCAATATTTCAGAAGCAATATTTCTAATGTCATTATCTAGCACTGTCATTAGTGCGACAGGTGATTTTCGCTCTGTGGAGTGTTGAAGTGGAACAGGAAGTAATTCACCTTAGCTTGCAGTCGGCTGATTGACATGTCACACCGACTAAGCTCAGTATCAAATTGCTGTGATAAACATTCTTTTTGTAATCCTGAAAGAAAAAATCCCACTGACCAATCTCTGAATATAAGATTGTATATTTGTTTGCATCAAGCTGTGTAAATTACTGAAAAATAGGAAATTGGAATGTTGATTTGGGGGTATTCGACTTATTTTTTGTAAACATTTTCGTTGATTCAACTTGTGCAGCTTGTAGTGAATGTATTTAGGACACTATACTCTCACAGGTACATAAAGAAAACTGCACCTCTCACTGTGCAACTCCTGTGCAGCTACGGTCAGGCAAACGCCTCCGTTGCCATGCTGTGAGAACGGAGAGGTTGAGAAGGAGTTTCTTCCCAGAGGCCATTAGGACTGTAAACTCCTACCTCACCAGGGACTAACTTTACTGTACCATTCTACTGGGTTTTTTAAATTGCTGTTTTTTTTCCTTTTTCCTTCCTCCCACAATATGTAATATGTAAAAGAATATGTGATTCTGTTCCATTCTGTTTGTAGTTTGTTTGTTTGTTTGTTTGTTTTTTGCACAAAGTCCGCGAGCATTGCCACTTTTCGTTTCACTGTACATCTCGTATGTGTATGTGATGAATAAACTTGACTTGACTTGACTTCCAAGACACTGACAGACATTTGCCCACAGAATCTCAAAATGCCTGGTCCACTGGAGGAACCCAACTGATTCTTGTGTGGATAGATACAAGGTGCTGGAGTAATTCAGCAAGTCAAGCAGCATCTCTGGAGAAAAAGGATTGGTGACATTTTGTGTCAGAATCCTTCTTCAGATCCTTGTGTGGCAAGGGTTTAAATATTGCAGAAAATGGTTAAAGTTCAAACTCTAATGTTGTATCTTTCTACCAAAGGACACAAACTGCATGCTTAACGGTGATGAAAATGCCGATTTGCAGTTATGCTACAGGAATGTGAATTCTAAGAATTCCCTGAAAAAGGAACAAGGCTATTTAGCGATCTTTCACATGGATTCCTAACATTAAATCACCATTTAAAAAAAAATCAGTTTAATAATTCTACATAAGTTTTGTTTCCAATGTATTACATGAATGCAAACATTAAATTGTGGAATTAATTAAGGTAGTAATTGGAGTATTCTGAAATGAAATCCACCTACTACCTCTGTCTTCCAACGCCTCCCCTCCCCCTCCCTTATTTGGCTCTATCAGGGCCGGATTTACGTATAAGCTTGACAAGCTTAAGTTTAGGGCCTGGAGATCTAGGGGGGCCTCGCAGAGCCCGATTTACCACTAAGCTTCATGGGCTGAAGCCTAGGGCCTCAAAATCTAGGCGGCCTCCGGCCAAGGCAGGACACCTGCCGTTCAACTTTGGGTGGGCCCCCCTCTTTATCTCTCTCTCTCTGTCACTCTCCGCCTCCACCCGCCATCCGTATCCATGTCTGGGCCGCCGGGTTTCCGCTCTCCACTCGCTCCTCATCCGCCAGCACGGCAGGCCGCCTTGCACATGCGAACTGCTACAGCCAGCACATCCTCCCCCCTGCACATGCGCACAACCACGGCCAGCACATCATCGGCCGCCCAGCGCATGCGCACTGCCACGGCAACTGGTCGGCGCTGGGCACTTTCTCCCTCGCTTTGAATTGTGGGAGATCTGGCTGCCATTGCTGTCCGGTCGCCGCCTCTCCGCGACCGCTGAAAACCAACGTAGAATCACTCCCTGAACCTGGATCTGGATTAACTATTGCTTCTGGTTTCCTGGTCCTCCATAAATATTCTAAATGGAATTTAAACTGGAGGTGGTGGAGGGCTGAACAATAACAGCCTATTGCATTTTATCTGTATATTTATTGTGTATATATATGGTCTATATATATAAACACACTGAACTTTTATCTCCTGTTCTGTATTATGTTTACATATTCTGTTGTGCTGCAGCAAGCAAGAATTTCATTGTCCTATCTGGGACACATGACAATAAAACTCTCTTGGCTCTTGACTTGGATTTAAGAAAAAAATGGTTCTTGGGGGAAAAAGAGGTACCTTAAATTTAATTGCGTCTGGTCGGGTAACTATGGTAGGGTGAAGACTATTCCATGCTTTAATTGTGCGGGGGAACTCCATGGAGCAGCCAGCAACTCTGGATAGAAGAAATTGGGTGACGTTTCGGGTATAGATCCTTCTTTAGACTCCCTCTGGTTTTAGTGTTTTTAGTTTAATTTAAAGATTCAGCGTGGAAACAGGCCCTTCGGCCCACCGAGTCCACGCCGACCATCGATCACCCGTACACTAGTTCTATCCCACACATGAACAGAGTAAGTCAAGAGTCAAGAGTGTTTTATTCTCTCACGTCCCAGTTAGAACAATGAAATCCTTACTTGCAGCAGCACAACAGAACATGTAAACATAGTACTCTGTAAACAATGTTATAAACGAGAAAACAAAACGGTGTATATTTATATATGAATATATAACTATATATATATATGTGTGTGTGTGTGTATATCATATATATACCCCCCCACACACACACACACAATTTCCCTCCTGGGATTAATAAAGTTCTATCGTATAGTATCATGTGTGTAGGAAGGAACTGCAGATGCTGGTTTAAACTGAAGATGGACACTAAAAGCTGGAGTAACTCAACAGGTCAGACAAAATCTCTGAACAAAAGGAAAATATTATGTTTTGGGTTGGGTCTGAAATAGGTTCCTGCACATCTTTGGAATGTGGAAGGAAACAAGAGCACCCGGAGAAAACCCATGCGATCAAAGGGAAAAGGAGCAAACTCCATACAGACAGCACGCATATTCAGGATCAATTCCGGGTCTCTTGCACTTTTAGGCAGCTACTTTATGGCCAATGTACTGCCCCATAGCCTTGAACTTAATTAAAACATACAGTAGCTGTAAAGGGGGACATAGCGTCACTTGGAGATTTAAAACTGAAAATGGATATTTTCATTTTTTTTGTAACCAAAGTTATCAACGTATAATGTTGTGTGTGTTGGAAAACAAAATACAGTGGCACAGCTGGTAGACTTGCTGCCTCACACGCCAGAGATCTGTGTTCGATCCGGTCATTGGGCACTGTCTGTGTTGAATTTGCACATTCTCCCTGCAAGCGTGTGGGTTTCCTCCCACATCCCAAAGGCGCATTGGCTTTGTAGGTTAACTTGTCTCTGTAAAATTGCCCCTAATGTGTAGGGAGTGGGTGAGGAAAGTGGGATAACAGAACTTGTGTGAATGGGTAGGCAAAAATGCTGGAGAAACTCAGCGGGTGAGGCAGCATCTATGGAGCGAAGGAAATAGGCGACGTTTTGGGTCGAGACCCTTCTTGGGGCTGATGTGAGGGTGGGGGAGATGGGAAGAAGAAAGGAAGAGGCGGAGATGGTGGGCTGAGGGAGAGCTGGGAAGGGGAGGAGAAAGCAGGCACTACCTGAAATTGAAGAAGTCAATGTTCATACTGCTGGGGTGTAAACTGCCCAAGCGAAATATGAGGTGCTGCTCCTCCAATTTACGGTGGGCCTCACTCTGGCCATGGAAGAGGCCCCTGACAGAAAGGTCGGATTCGGAATGGGAGGAGGAGTTGAAGTGCTGAGCCATCGGGAGATCAGGTTGGTTATTGTGGACCGAGCAGAGGTGTTGGGCGAAGCGATCGGCAAGTCTACGCTTGGTCTCACCGATGTAGAGCAGCTGACACCTAGAGCAGTGGATGCAATAGATGAGGTTGGAGGAGGTACAGGTGAACCTCTGCCACACCTGGAAAGACTGCTTGGGTCCTTGAATGGAGTCAAGGGGGGAGGTAAAGTGACAAGTGTAGCATTTCCTGCGGTTGCAAAGGAAAGTGCCAGGTGAGGGGGTGGTTTGGGTGGGAAGAGACTATTTGACCAGGGAGCTACGGAGGGAGCGGTCTCTGCGGAAAGCCCAGGGGAGGAGATGGGAAAATGTGGCCAGTGGTGGGATCCCATTGGTAGACAAAAAAGCTGGAGAAAATCAGCGGGTAAGGCAGCATCTATGGAGCGAAGGAATAGACGACATTTCGGGTCGAGACCCTTCTTCAGATTGATGTCGGGGGGTAACTCGAAAAAGAAAGGAAGAGGCGGAGACAGTAGGCTGTGGAAGAGCTGGGAATGGGATGGGAAGGAGGGAGAAAGCAAGGACTACCTGAAATTAGAGAAGCTAATGTTCATACCGCTGGGGTGTAAACCACCCAAGCAAATATGAGGTGCTGCTCCTCCAATATGTGGTGGGCCTCACTCTGGCCATGGAGAAGGCCCAGGACAGAAAGGTCGGATTCGGAATGGGAAGGGGAATTGAAGTGTTGAGCCACAGGGAGATCAGGTTGGTTATTGCGAACTGAGTGGAGGTGTTGTGCGAAGCGATCGCCAAGCATGCACTTGATCTCACCGAGGTTGATCATACCCTGAATAATCCAACCACATTTTTGTTTGGAAGTGGAAAGAAATAATAGAAATTGCATTCATTGCAATGTTTTAAAAGAGTTGAGATACTGTATAATAATTTTGCTGCTTGGCATTGTGGTATATATCATGTCTTGATTGGTGAATATGTTTAGTTTGTGACTTTATTTGAAGCAGAAATAATATGTGAATGCTTCATTGAACATAATTCCGACTGGTAATTACGCACTTCGTCCGAGCACATTATCGCACGCGTCATGTAAGCCATCTTAAATGACCACCTAAACTGTCATTTGGCAACTTAAAAAGCTGCCAATGTTGCCCGGCTGACAACAGAGAAAAAAAATTGAGAGCCCTGCAAGGTGTATAATATTTTTGACATTGTCATTGGCCTTTCTTACATATGCTGTCACAACAAAACAAGTCTTCAGTAATTTTCCTTGCCCTCCATTTCAGAATAATAGTGTTTTAAGCCAATAACTCGACACTAGCACTGGCAATAAATAAATAAATAAAAAGCGCAGCTTTCCAGCCCCTTATCTCATTGGCCACGCTCGGCTGCAAATCGGTGTCAATCTGGTGGACCATCTTCCTCTAGTCGTGGGGTTGGGGGATTGCGAGGGGCCTCACAAACGGAACAGCTTAGGGCCTATCTTCATCTTTAAATCCGGCCCTGGGCTCTATCTGCATATAATGTTAAATTTTCCTCAGTCTACCAACCACCCACTGGCTCCTGTTTCTCTACTACACCTCTCCTCTTTGTACTGGCTATTCTTCCTCTCCATTCTCAGGCATGATGCTCAACCCACTAAGTTCCTCCAGCAGATTGATTGTTGCTCATTTCCTCTCGTTGCTCATTGATCCTTTCAAAAACATCACTCCATTCCTTTCTACATCAGCTTTATCCAATTCTCTGTAATTGCCTTTAATAGAAAATTGCCTCGGCTATTCTTTGCATTTTATATTCCATCGTTTTGGTAAATGAGTTTCTCCACGGATAAAGAAAAATGTTCAGTGCCGCAAGGAGATAGATTGTACGATAGGGGATACATCTCATAGTATATGAGAAGCTTTCAAGAGTCTGATAACCCAGGAAAGAAACTGTTCTTGCTGAATGTATTAATGACCATCTTATACCATGTGCACAAGTATGTTCTCCCCAAAAGTAAACATAATTTCTTTACACATCCTAAAAGTTTATTGCGGAATATTAAAAATATCTACCAGTTCACTACCTTATTTTCTGTTTCCTAGAGAAAAGAGTCCCACTTGCCAACAACTGGCAGCCTAGCATCATCTTCATAAATCTTCTATGCAGCTTTTCCATGCTCCTTTATCAATTTTGTAACAGACCAAAACTGATATCAACACTCTGAATGTGTTCTAATAATTCCCTATGCAAATTTGTTTATTTATCAGACGTGGACAACATTGGCAAGGTTACCACTTATTGCCAATCTCTAACTGACCTTCAAGAAGTGAAGGTGCGCTCCTTTCGCACTGTTAGATTTTTATGGTGAACATCATTGCACAGTGCTGATGGGTAGGCCATTCCAGGCTTTGGACAAGCAATCATGAAGGAATGATGACTTATTTCCAATCAGGAAAGAGTGTGGCTTGCAGAAGAATGTTTTCCCTTGTCCTTCAGTTCATGGGTTTTGCAAGAGTTTTCAAAGTAGTTTGGTGAACAATGATGGTACAGTTCTGTTGATGGTACATACTGTAACCATGTTGCACCAGTGATGGAATGAGCGTTTAAATTATTGGATGGGTTGTCATTCAAGTGTACTGGTTTGTTGTGGATGATGTGAATTTCTTGAGTGTTCTTGGAGCTGCAATTATTCAGACAAGTGGAAAGTATTCCTACGCAGTTCTGATATGTGTCTTGTAGATAAGGGAAAGGTTTTGGGAAGCCTTTGGAGGAGTGATTTGTGAGAACTCAGCCATATTGGATATTCATATTGCTATTTGGTCACTCTAGGTGGTAGTTTTTGATGTCCTCCACACAACATATACATTGTGTCCCTGAAACTCTCAGTACTTCTTCCGTGTACTAGTATTGGGGTTATTAACGTTGATTTTTGTTTATTGTATGTTATCTACTAGTATTGTGCCTACAGGCTTGTTATGCTGATGGAAGTAACAATTTCATTTCTCCGTTGTTGGTATAATATGACAATTAAATGCTCGCAATTCTCTTGACATGTGTTGCTCAAAATAGAAGAGTACTGACTCCCACCTGTGGGGGGACGGTAGATGACAATCAGTAGCAAGTTTCTTGCTCACGTTTGACCTGATGCCAGAAGGGTGGCACAGCGGTAGAGCTGCTGCCTCAGAGGGCTAGAGACCCAGATTTGATCCTGTCTACGGGTGCTGTCTGTGCAGAGTTTGTACATTCTCCCTGAGACCGCAAAGGGTTTCTCCGGGTTCTCTGGTTTCCTCCCACATTTCAAAGATGTGCAGGTTTGAAGGTTAATTGCCCCTGGCGTGTGGGATGCGAAAGTGTGCTGTCATAGAACAAGTGTACTTGGCGATGGATGGTCGGAGCGCATTCGGAGGGCTTGTTTCCTTGCTGCATTTCTAAACTAAACTAAAAATTAATGGAATATAGAATCTATGCCAAACTCGTTCATCAAATTCAGGGATGCAGACATTATTGTGCATTCTGATAGAATATTTGAGAACGAGACACAAGAGAATGCAGATGCTGGAATCTTGAGCAAAACACCGAGTGTTGGAGTAACTCAGGTCAGAAAGAATGTATGGGGGGAAATGAACAGGCAACGTTTTTCGGGTCGGGACCTTTCTTCAGACTTAAAATATTTAAGAACAATGTGTTTATATTTTGCAGGTCCCTCCAGCACTTTTTTTAGTGCAACTGCAACGTGTACAATTCCCACTGTTAATTGGTCAGTGTTGTGATATTTCAACAAAGCAGGCAGACACCTCATTCAGTGAGGTTGGTCCACACCTCGTCTCAGGTGTTGGACTTGGATTGGCAGCGTCTCCAGCGGTTCTTACCGAGGTGGGAGAAGGGGCGGGCGCATGCGGCGGTCCGCGTCCAAACTTCCTGGCCGGCGGCAGGAGCAGCAGCGGTGCAGAGGGGGAAGTGGGCGGCTTGCTGCAGCCGGCCAGGCCGCTGGGTGGGAAAGAGCAAGAGGGCGCTGTGGCTGAGCAGAAGGACGCCCAGGAAAGAAGGGAGGAAAGCAGGAGAGCAAGAGCTGAGAGAGGCGCTGTTGGCAAGCTGCAGCTCAGGAACAGCCGAAGGGGGAGGCGCTGCAGCGGCTGAGGGCAGGCAGGCGGCGAAGGAGCGGAGCCGAGCGTCGAGTCCAGGGATGCACCGGCTCCCCAGCCGCAGAGCGAACTCGCACGCAGCGCCCTGTCCACAGCCTGCACCCGTCCACAACACCGACTCTTTAATCAGTCCAATTGTTGGGGAAGGGATCTGGTGTTGGGTGTAGGGGACAAACAAGGCGCAGGTGACTGCAATACCTCTGCTCCATTTTATTTGACAGTAGCTGGAGAACATCAGGAGCGGTGTCAGGAAAGCGCCTTTTACCTCCTCAAAAGCCCCATTGCTATAACGATGTGAACCGAATGGAGGCGAGGCGGTCAAGAGTGAAAAGTTTATATAGCTCGGCCGGGGGCAGTTAGTTAGTTGCTGGTTCTCTTCTCTATCATATTTCGCTGTTAAAACCAGCCGTGTAAAAAATATATAATTCAAAGCAGTATTCGGTGCATTAACTTTCCCAAGTTAAGAGAGGGAGAGAAGATATTGTGGAAATGTCTGCGAGCATCCTGGAATGTACCGGCGTGGTGCAGCTGATGGGGTCAGAGGAATGGTTTTGACTGAAGCCCGCCCGCTCGCCGGCTGCAACAAGGGTCCCGTAAACCCATTTGATCGAGATTTAATTTTGCCCGCGGACACATTTGGCTGCGAACAGTAGCTGCGTTTTGGGACGCCTGCCTCTGCCGACGGATTGTCACCTGGGTTTGCAGAGTGGAGGGAAGGATGCACTCGGCTATCTACAGAGCGAGAGCCGAGAAGCAGAAGGGGAGGCGCGGATGTTTGAGTGTGGAAGTGATCCTGCGGGGCGGCGCGCCGTGGGGATTCACGCTGAAAGGTGGCCTTGAACATGGGGAGCCGCTCACCATATCGAAGGTAAGGCCATTCGCACATTTGGGGAAAGAGAAACGTGCATCCCACTTTGGTCTGGTCCCGCTTATTTTCAATCACTTGCAGGATTTCGTACACAGGAACGTGGCATTTAGAAAAACATTTAGCATTGGAATTGGTGAAAACAAATGTTAAAACGCCGACTTTGAGTGGGGTTTAGTTTCAGTACACTGACATGTCTGTTGGCGGGTGTTACCTGACTGTCGTGTTCATGTTGGGGAAGGGAGCTAAATGAATGAGATGAGATTGATTGGAGGCGGGGTTATCCTTACCGGAGCACGTCTTTCCTTTGGAATAAAGAGCAAGGAAGGGAGATGGAACTCTGTGATGAATTAATGAGTAGAATGGATCCGGTTTCCACAACAACCCACTGTTTTAATGGCAAACACGCCGTGTGTGTGTGTGAGAGAGTCTTGCCACTGGGAGCTGCATCACTTGGATGCACTCGCATACCAGCACATTGTGGCACCCGATCCTCCGCTCAGGGTCACCCAACAGGTCGGTTGACAAAAGTGCAGAAACAGCAGCATTGTTGAAAATACCTGCAATACCGAATTGCAGCATTTTGCTGACTACTTCGTTAAAGACGTTGAACAGTAGTTGTCTGAATAGATCAGGTTATTTCTTCAGTATGTTGATTACTGGCTCGATGGATTAAGAGATTGCAATACTTTCATGATTCCCCCATTTGTCTTCACCTTTTTGAGTTTTGTCAGGACGAGTAGAACAGGTGCAAAATTAACTGATCCTAAAAGCAGAAATCAAGCTGCTGTTGCTCCAGCAGTTTTTGTTCTTGTTCCGGTTTCTAACATCTGCAGTCCTTTGTGTTCTCCTGACTTTAGTTGTTTTTGGTAGAGAGGAAAAAATCTATCTGTCATCCCTGTCTGCTTCAACATCTGTCAGAATAGTGCCAACAGAGTGTGTAGGAAGGAACTACAGATGCTGGTTTACACCAAAGATAGACACAAAATGCTGGAGTAACTCAGCGGGCCAGGCAGCATCTCTAGAGAAAGGAATAGATGACGTTTTAGGTTGAGACTCTTCCTCATACCCACATCTCTAATTTCCCTCTCCCCTGATTCTCAGTCTGAAGACGGGTCTCGATTTAAAACGTCACCTATTCCTTTTCTTCAGAGATACTGCCTGACTCACTGAGTTACTTCAGCATTTTGTGCCTATCTTCAGTGCCAACCGATTATTCACCTGAGGATACTTTGCTGCATAGTTGCAGCAGTTTTCTAATGGAGATTGTCTGACAGACAATAATCGTATTATGATGCACAATTAGTTTTCTCTTAGTTTTGTTTTATGCATGGAAATTAAAAATATATAATTTCACTGCCACAATGTGTTGTGAGGCAACTTTGTCTTTAAGAACCCTGTGTAAATTGGTTTAGAAACTAGATAAATCATGCTCCTATTTAAAGGGCACGTCTTTGCCCAAGTGAATGTTAGAGGTATGTTTCGTGCTTATGGAATAGAGGTCATTTTGTTCATTTTCCCATCAATGAGCAACAGCAGAATGACATTACCATGCCTCGACTATATCTGGGTGTTGGCTAAAATATACCCACTATCTAAATATAGAACTACATATTACTTTTCATTAGAAAATGAACTAAGCACTGGTGCATAAGGCAATTGTGCTATCTTTAAACTATTTATCAGGCTGTGATAATCAGTGTTGAGAGCTAACTCTTTCATAGTAGCTTGCGTTAGGAGATGGGCTATATATGGCATGTCTATGGACATGCACTGAAACAAATAATACAATAGTTATTATAAAGCTCTGATTTTTATAAAGTAACATTTGCTGTTTTGGAAAACTTTAGCTCGGCTTCCAACCTAACCTAACATAAGATCCACTGCTTCCCTGATATACATGATTTGTAATGTTGCCCTAATGGTGCAAGAAAACTCGTGAATGTTTATGTCAATCATGGATCTAAACAATTTAATTCTAAGTCCCAAAAGGGAACAAGTGACCAAAGCACAGATCAAACTAGTAGCTTTGGATAGGGAAAATGCAAGCCTGTGTTTATTCAATTCCCTAATTCTCTTTCCAAATTGCTGTGCACAGTTAATGCGATGAGTAAATCTGCTAATCACTTGTCTTCAGATTTCTACTGTTCGGACCCTGGTCTTTGGAGGCATTTGCTTGTTTCCACGAATTGACGGATACACTAATGACGTTTTAAACAATGACAAACCTGGAGAGAGTGGTTGCTGGACCTAACAGTGGAGGGGATTGACCAAGAGGGAGATAATGGAACAAAAGAGAGAGGCTATTAAAATATTTTTTGAGCAATAAATGTGTTTCAGTACAGGGAACCTTGTGAATTTCGAATTTCACAATTATATTTTGAATAGAGTAATTTTAGAATCTATAAACTTTTGGGTACCCTGTCCAGGTAGAATTACAGAACATTAAGAGGTTGAATTATAATTCCTAGAAAAACATGATTATTAACCCCTCACTCCAGTCTACACTATTTTCCAGTTCATTGTACAAATACAAATTTTATACACTTTTTTTCCAACATTTGTATCTATTATAATCTTAAGCTCAAAATCAGTTTTATTTTGAGATTCAATGTGAAAACAGGCCAATCAGTGATCACCCGTACACTAGTTCTATCCTACACAAAATAGGGACAATTTACAGAAGACAATTAACCTACAAACCTGCATGTCTTTGGAGTGTGGGAGGAAACCAGAGCACTTACAGAAAACTCATGGAGAATGTACAAACTCTGAACCGACAGCACCTGTAGTCAAGATCAAACCCAAGTCTCTGGTGCTGTAAGGCAGCTGGGCCACTGTGCCTCCCACTGCTTCTGGGTGTGTTACATTTATTTGTCAGGGACTTGCAGTTGGCTTCACAGATAAAACCATTGAAAGGTTTTCATTTTTTTGCATTTAGTTATCACTGATAGAAAATTCTACGACCATCAAAAATTATTTTGTCCTGCATTCCTGCTGTGATAATAAGATCATTGTTTGCTGTCCATTTCCAGCAGTGTAAGGTGGTCGACAATGAAAGAAGCCAAAAACAAACTGTTGCAAGAACTCAATGGTTCAAGAGAGAGATGTGGAGGCAGAGGCATGGTGGACGTTTAAAGACACTGATGCAGGTGTCTAAACTGAAACATTGACCACCATTTGGCTCCACAGATGCTGCTTGACCTACTGAGTTCTTCAAGCAATTTATTATTTTCTTCTTATTCCAGCATCTATATTTATGCTAGAGCTTTTCTGATCTCAAAATGTGCCAAAGAGTTTTAAGGCCAGTATTGTTGAAGTATGGCCACTATTGTAGTGAAGGAAGCATGAAATCCTGTTTGTTTGCAGCCAGGCAACAATGAACAGATAATCTGTTTGTGACGTTGATTGTGGGATGAATGTTGGCCAGAGAGTGGAGGTTGGGGGGGGGGGGGGGGGGGGGGGGGGGTGAGCGGGGAGAGACACTCCAGTTCTCTTCAAAATAATGCAATGGGATCTTTGATATTCATGAGGGAAAGCAGATAGATCCTCGGTTTTATGTTTCGTTTGAAAGATGGCAAAGACGTTATTTAACAACAGTGGCTGAACTACTTCAATGCATCTGAAGCATTTTGTCATGATCTGAAAGGGACATGAAATGCACAATATAATTGCAAGTCTCTCCTTCTCTTCCTTGCTTTTGAGGGTACAGTGGGTCACATTTGTGTCAAGCAACATGGTGTATTTTCCACTCAAAGATTAGAATTAAAATGCTCGGGAATGAACAACGTGGAGCCAAAAAGAGTCTGTCTCCCTTTAGTGAACTTGTAAAAGTCTGAACCTAAGGCAGTCTCTTTCATAATAACATACAAATTTACAATTCGTGAAAGTTGTCTGAAGTCGGTCATTCATGCCAGAGAACGCACTTTTTATTTGCCCAGTGAGAAACGTTTTGTAAAAGGAGAATAAAAGAGAGTGCATGAGGCTTCCATCCAGAATGATATGAAGGTCCATGTTTAAGAAGCAGTCTCATGGAAGCTGGGAAGTGAACATACGGAATGCAGCTGGAATCCTGGCTGCGGTCCAGAATGGGCAAAGAAATGCCAAGAAAGCATGTGTAGCATAGCCAGCCTACTTTGTTTAAACTATAAAAGGGGAATATTTTTAAACAACTATTCCAGACATCCTCACAGCCAATTTTACTTTAAGAGCTTGTATGAAAAATGTTTTCAAAGCAAACTATTTAATTGGAAGATATTCAGTACTGGAAATAAGAGGAGATGTTGTTTAAAGCTTCAAGTAATGGTGACTCTTAGAGTTGTACAGCATGGAAACAAGCCCCTTGGCCCAATTTGTCCATGCTGACCAGAGTGTCCCATCGAAGCTCGACCATCTCTGGCCCACATCCCTCTAAACCGTCCTACGCATGTACTTTCCCAAATATTTTTAATTATTAATATATATCTGCTTCAACTACTTCCTCTGATAGCTTGTCCATGGTACTCCTCCCACTCCCACCGTGTGAAATGTTTCTCCCCTCTCATTAAACTTATGCCTTCTAGTTCTTGATTCCCCTACCTTGGGAAAATGACTGTGTGTAAGGTTAAGAGACTTGTGATGTAGATTTTTTATTAATAATGAATGTGAGAAGCTTATTTATGGGTTTGCATTTTTTTTAAAATGTGTTCACATCACACAGATAGTGAAATGTATTTTTCCAGGTATGTACCCATGCATTAAACATTTTAAAGTATTGGGATAAAGTACAAAGCAGATGTAAGTCATATAATTTGAACTTTTACTTTTTTTTTAAACGATGAAATTTGACCATTTTGTGCAGGCGTTCTCAGTTAGGCTCTTTCGACACTTGGGACTCATAATAATCAAACTGAAGATTGGAATGAACCTTCAAATCAACTGGATTGTTTGGTCTCCAAATCACAGTTATTGTTGTTCACATTGATGCTCTGAGTTGCATTGAAACCATTTCATAATGAAAAACTATTAGTCCTGGGTGTGGAGAGAGTGAATTCACTTGTGACTCCTTGTATATTATGTTGAATGCATACATTTATACATGTGTATATGTATAAATTATTTAGGCATAAATTCCTTCGTATATAATTTGATTATAATGAAATTCAAGTGTGATTAGCAACTTGCTTGCTTATATTGGAATATTTCTGTGAAATTGACTTTATCAATATAAAGTATTGAAATATTTACTGACTCATTTCTTGTTTCATGAAGATGTTACTTCATCCTAAGGAAGGATGAGGGAAATGTTCATGAACAAACTATTTTGCCAAAGGAATTGAGCTCAGACGTATTGGCATTATATTTTAAGCCAGATATAACATTAAATTGATTAAAAAATAACACAAAAATGCTGCCATCACAAGTCAGATACATTTTGAAGATGTGGATTAGTGTTCTAAGGGGATTCTTAGTGGGATTTCCAAGATTTGGTATTTTAAGTTGCTTGTGTTATCAGGTGGGTTTGTGGATGAAATATAAATAACGAATCAGAAATGCAGATTACATGTTATTTTGCTTTTCAATTTCAGGCGTATATCTACATTGTTACACTGTAACACTTCCATTCTTTTAGAACATTCTCCAATAGCTCGCTGAAAGATTGTATTGACGTCAGTTCTGATCTTTAATATGCACTTGAGGAGCTGGAATAAGACTGCTCATCTTCCATGGGAAGGTTAACACTGCCGCTTCATAGGTGATCTTCTGAATTTGTTGTCATGGCAACAAGATGAGGAGAAAACCATTCAATGCCATTCAATGCCTTGATCTGTTCCGGAATTCAGTAAGATCAGACCTGCAGCTTAAAACCTACCAATTGCCTTTGATCTATATTCATTTGTGCCCTTGGTTTGCAAATTTCTATTGACTGTATATTGAAATGATTTACTCCACTTTTGCATGAATTCCATGTCACGTTCATTCTTAAGTGTGGGAAAAAATGTATTTTTCCCCTCTGTGGTTTTAAGTATTTCATTTTGTTGAAGGCGCCCCTATCAGCAGAAATTTGTGTCTCTTATTAACTCCCTCAAATTGCCCCTTTATTTAATCCTCCCAGTTTATCCTTGTTGTATAACCATTCCCACCCCTGTGACTTGCTTGTGAACCTGTACTGCATCCCCCCTAATGCAAGTTTGAAGCTTGACACTGGGCTGGAACATACATCCATGGGGAATCACTGATGCCATCCTTCCTGGAAGTCTGCTTGCCTTTGATCTCTAAACTTGTTCATTGAAACATGGAAGTTAGAGGGACGGTTGACTGTTTGATTGTTCCGTGGACTTATCTCTAGTTGATTGTTACACTAGGCCACCAACGTAATCAAGAACATCACACCCTGGCCACTCCCTCTTCTCCCCTCTCCTAGCAGGTACGAGGTATAGAAGTGTGAAAATGCACACCTCCAGATCCAGGGACAGTTTCTTCCCAGCTGTTATCGGGTAACTGACCCATTCTACCTACAACTAGAAAGCAACCCTGAGTTATGATCTACTTCATTCGAGACGCTCTGACTATCATTGATTGAGCTTTACTGGACTATATCTTACACTAAACATTATGCCCTTCATCATGCATCTGTACAATATGGATGACTTGATTGTAATAATGTATTGCCCTACCGCTGACTGGTTAGCATGTAACAAAAGCTTTCCACTGTACCTCTGCATGTGATAATAAACTAAACTCAAATTGGGTGTATCGTGTCTACAATCCCTCGGCTTTATGCCAGCTGGGCCATAAGTAGCAGCACCATTTGGTATCTCTCGTATAAAAAGGTAGGTGGCTTGTTATTTTCATTTATTTCTATTAGTTCAATTCATATTTGGATGTATTTAATATTTTATTTGTCAAGTTAAATACGCCTGAGTTTTTAAATGCTTCAGATGACTTGGACATTTAAAAAAAAAAAAAAAAAAGATTTGTCAATAGGCCATTGGAGGGTTTCCGGGCATTGGGCCTCAGGATTCCCTGTTGAGGCCTAAATATCACACATGGCCAGCTGGACCTCACAAGATGACCTTGGCAGTCAGTCTTCAAGGTCAATTGTCACCACTGAGTCACAATAATAAGTAAATTTGCAGGAAAAAATAAGCAAAGGGACGGAGGTCGGGTGGGTGAGCCTTCCTGGTATATAATTGCTGTCACATTTTGTTGCATAACATCTTTTTAAAATAATCTCTAATAGCTGAATTTTCTGGTGGTATTGTGTAAAGGTGAAAATGTTATTTCATGGGACAAGTGCAGAAAATATTGATGTTGAAAACTAAATCCACGTTGTTAATTTTACTGTAATGAGTATTCCTGTGAATTTTTCACCGGTGCAAAGGGTTTGCAAATATGATTTGCTGATTGGGAAAATAGTCACGGTTTTAACCAAGAAATAACCAGCAGGGCACATTTTGTCAAATCAGGTTTTTGTTTCAGCATTTTTTTTTTTCAAGCTTCAAGTCACCAGGCTCATTTGTCACGTGATTCTCATTTGTCACGTGATTTATCAAATTATGCTACGGTACTATATTTGGGATGTTATTTTGTGCTAAGAGCACGGTTTAGGTGCAAATTGCTACTGCGACCTGGGACCACCTTGCTCAGTACGATGCATTCTGCATAATAAAGCATTGCAGGGATATTCATCTCAGAAAGATTAAATTATCATTTAAAGAAACAAGGGAATGAACCAAAAGTATGGCTTTTTTAGATTTATTTTGCAGAAAGCAAGGGTATTCTGAAGCTTAGGAATTTGATAACAACTGTTAGGATCTCTTCAGCAAAATATTTCAATGTTATTCGAGGAATGGAGAATACATAGGCTGGAAACTGGAGTAGGAGACACAAGAGATGCAAGTCTGAGGAAGAAACCCGATCTAAAATACCATCTGCCTGTTTCTTTCACAGATGCTGCTTGTCCAGTAGTTTGTTTTTTGCTCAAGAGCTGGTGGATCAAGATGATGAAGTTAATTGTAATTGGAGATAATTATTTTGAAATTCAAGTATTGGAGTCATTAGGGCTGGTGATGACATAATGTGTGTGATAGTTTCAAACAATTAGCAAATGTTGGCTAGTGCTTTGAATTTAATCAAGATGGATGTTTGCAAAGTGAAGGTTTAGTAATGAGTGTGGATCATGGAAAAGTTTAAGGCGAGGTAATATTGTGGGACTGAGTTGTGTAATCCTGGTCATTGACTGAGTTGTGTGGTTTGAGTCTTTTTTTTGTGTCGTGCAATACACTGTTACAACACAAGGGGCACAGGTACATGATTCTCACAAAGTGGTGGGTCAGGCGGACACAGTGGTGAAGAAGGTGTTTGACACGTTTGCCTTCATTGGGAAGTGAGTATAAAGGTTGGCATATCATGATGCAACTGTACAAGTCATTGGTGAGACCACACTTGAAGTACTGTGTGCAGCTAAGGTCACCCA
Organism: Amblyraja radiata; assembly: GCF_010909765.2. NCBI lineage: Eukaryota > Metazoa > Chordata > Chondrichthyes > Rajiformes > Rajidae > Amblyraja > Amblyraja radiata. The sequence goes on from NC_045956.1 coordinate 76,029,908, forward strand.
GCTATAGGAAAGATATCATTAAGTTAGAGAGGGTAAGGAAGAGATTCACCAGGATCTCTTACTGGACTCGCGGGTATAGGGAGCAGTATATGCTGGGACTTTTTTATTTTGATTGTAGGAGGCTGAAGGATGACCTTATTGAGTCAAGATCGTGAGGGGTGTGGATAAAGTGTACGGTCAGTCTTTATCTATTCTGTGTAATTTTGTTTGTAAATTCATAAATGCTTTTGATCATTGGACTACATGTAGTTTAAAAAAAACTAGCATGTGGTGTATTTTATAACAAATTCTAATTCCACAGTCACTGAGGTAATTGGATCACAGACGTTTGAGTTCTGAAGGAGGCTATTCGGCCCATTGTATTCATGCCAGCTGATACAAACCTGGTTGGACTCGTGCCACTTCACCGCTCTCGGTCTGCAATGTTGTACATTGCATCAGGTGCTCATTCAGGTGGTATTTAAATGTGGTGAGGGTTTGTGCCCCAACTGGACTCCTCCACTTTATAGATGTAAGAGGTTTTTCTAAACTTGCATCTAATCATATTACATGTTAGCTGGCGTGGGGCGATTTAAGTTAATACGTAATATTAGATGCAAATTTATTCTTCACCTAGAAGAAATCTTTTTTTTAACTTATCAGCGTATCTTTCCTCTTGCACGTATATCCGGCTTCATTTAATAGATGATTTTGAACGGTCTTCACTGGAAAACCAGAATGAAACTTTTGAATGAGTTGATCAACCTTTAAGGTATTTATTTGTAATTCTTCACTATGCTGGTGAGCAAATTATGGTTATTTCAGTATTTGCATTTGTTACATGCAGTAGACTTGTTTTTTGGGTGCAGACCACATTCTTTTTATAACTTGATGTATTCCAGGTTCATATTTAACTCGCTGTAAGGGACCAGCAAGTGAATGAAAAGCACTAAGATAAATTGTTCACAGCTGTTCCTCCATTAGCAGACAATCCCCCACGGTGGGTTTCTCACTGCTACAAAATACAAGCTAAGAAATTCCTCAAGTTTTAAAAATAGTTGATGGCTTATTAAATGCCCTAATTTAAAAATAAGGAACAAATAGCTATATATTTTGGACTGCAGGATTATTGCTTGCTGTGGACACTTGTATTTAGCCTACTTCTTATCTCCGATTGAATATGGCAATTTGCAAAATAATACATATGTGAACTTAGGGACGTTTTTATTGCTGGATATATTGAACATTAATTAATGCAAAGTATAGACAAATTGTTAGCTCAGAATTTGCAGTAAATGATAAAGCGTTGTCTCTATTTGCTCATGTTAAGGGAAGGTGCCCATAATGATCCAGTGACCTCAATAACACAAAGATCCCTTTACTGACCTCATTTTGTTGGCAGGCTTTAGTTCAAGGGTTTAACTTTCCTTGGGGGATGTGGGGAGGAGGACTTGCCCAGCCTCTTGCGCCATTTGTGAGCCAGGAGAGTTGAGGCCACTTGCTGTACACTTTTTAAGGAGCAAACTGCATACTATGAATTACAGTTGTGTTAATTGCTCTGTGGTTCATATTGGGAACTCTCATCTTAAGTGATTCTTGAGTAATGAGAGCATGCACCTAAATGGCATTAGTTTAGTTTAGAGATACAGCGTGGAAACAGGCCCTTCGCCCGCCGAGTCCGCACTGATCAGGGATCCCTGCACATTAACACATCCTACACAAACACTAGGGACAATTTACACTTGCACCAAGCCAATTAACCTACAAACCTGCACGTCTTTGGAGTGTCCGAGGAAACCGAGTTTCTTTGAGAAAACCCACGGGGAGAATGTACAAACTCCGTACAGGCAGCACCCGTAGTCAGAATGGAACCCTGGTCTCCGGGCAGCAACTCTACTGCTGTGCCGCCCTTACCTGAAGACATTGTATCCACAATTTTGATGTGCAACGTAACCTGATGCAATTACATACTCTAGAAAAAATCATTATTTTTCAGTTCTGTGTTGGCAAAGCATCCAATCATTCCCACACAACAAACCAGGAAGAAATTGCATAAATAATGTTTTATACATCTTACAGAGGGGCAAGTAAAGAATGGAATTGTTGTGGGAGAAACTAAACTACAAACAAAAGACAAATCCATTACATTTTGAAATAAACATTTGAGAGGATTATGATACAAATTAGATTTAAAACAAACAAATAGATTGTTAAAAAATACATGTGACAGACAGCATTTCACAAACTCAAGTTTCATGCAGCAATGCACATTTTCAGGGTATTTTGCAATAAAACAAATTGTAAATATCATTCATACTTGAGTGATTTTCCCCATAATTGTGGATAACCTGTGGAGAAAAGGTGACTCACTGGCAGCAACTGTAAGATTATGGATGAGAGCAGTGTATGTGTAGAAATCTCAAAAATACTGTTTCTTTCGGTAATGCCTTCTGGTTTTGCTGTTATAAACACTGTCAAACATGGGCCACAAATTAGAGTTCTCTTTTGTATGTACAAAAATAGAAATAATGTGAGTGATTCACAATGCTTTCAACCCTCTGCCAACACCCAGATTACACCATAAATTCATTGGTGTTTCCATCAATGCTAGTTGTAGTATCTCGTGTCACTAGGATTGTTTCAAGTTTTCATGAAATAGGACTTTCCTTAGACTCGTGCTGTCAAATTGAAGAAGGGTCTTGACCCTAAAACGTCAGCCATTCCTTCTCTCCAGAAATGCTGCCTGTCCCGCTGAGTTACTCTAGCTTTCTCTTTCTATCTTCAGTTTAAACCAGCATCTGCAGTTCCTTCCTAGTCATTAGAGATCACATTGGATGGAAAATTATCGAAGCACACACAAAAACCATAAGACATAAGAGATCTAGATCCTCAAAAAATAATAATAAATAAAGATCTTTATTTACTTTCCACTATATAAATATTTGTAAAACATCTTTAGTAATGTCAGTCCAGCATCCAACTCTGTTACTTTTCATTATCTTTGTAGCACTTCTGAATTGTTCCACATCGCAAAGGAATAGAGAAGGTTTGGTCAAGAAAAATATATTCTGTGTAAAATGTACCACTACGCAATGTTGCCAAACAAAGTACCAGCATTCCTTATTGGAAAAACTGGAGTTTAAGATAGTTGTTACTTCTTTAGATGTGGGAAGATATGCAATTCCTGCTCTTGTGCCTTGTGGTGTTAATAATATCCCCTCTCATCGTATTGGTGAACTCTCTTTTTCAAGATCACAGGAGCTTGAGATTCCGAGTTTAAGCTAACACTTCCAGAGGTATCCCCCTTCCCTCTTCAACCACCTGCCCACCCCTCACCAGCTTTATTGCAATACTGAAAGTGTTGCCGCATATTCAGTTGGTCAAGTGTGTTTTATTGTCATGTGTCCCAAAATTAAACAATGAATTTTTTACTTGCTGCAGCAAATCAGATGTGTAAACATAATACGCAGTAGGCACCATGATAAATGAAAAAAAGTTCAGTAGTAAAAAAAACACATTGCAAAAAAACACAGCCCCGAGTGCAACCAAGGCAGCTTGTACTTCAGAGTTTAGTTAGAGTTTGTAGCGTTCAATAGCCTGATGGTTGTTGGGAAGAAGCTGTTTCTGAACCTGGATGTTACAGTTTTCAGCCTCCTATACCTTTTTCCCCGATGGCGGGAATGAAATGAGTGCATGGGCAGGCTGTGTGGGTCGCTGATGATACTGGCTGCCTTTCGAGGCAGCATCACCTGCAGATCCCTTTGATGTTGGGGAGGTCAATACCCATGGACTGGGCACCACTTTTTGTAATCTCCCTTGTTCCTGGGTGATCAAGTTCCCGAAGCAGGCCGCGATGCAACCAGTCAATTTGCGCTCTACCATACACCTGCAGAGTATTTGTCGACATACCGAATCTCCACAATCTTCTAAGAAAGTAGAGGTGTTGATGGTTTTTTTTTTGTAATTGCATCAATGTGCTGGGTCCAGGACAGATCTTCAGAGGTACCTAAGCCATGGAACGATGCTGTTGACTCTCCACCACCGACATGTCGATGAAGACAGGTATGTGGTTCCTCGACCTTCCTCTTCTAATGTCAACACTTTAGTTTAGTGATCAGTCTAATTTTAGTGTAAACGTTTAGTTTAGTGTTAGCTGTAACTGAACGATACTTTTGAGATTGTAGTTAATAATTCTGCTTTGCTCTCAACGCCAAATAATTTAACGATCTTGCTGTTAATGATTTCAAATATTCCACAGTGACTTCCCCACTACTGTGTGGGGCCCCAGAGATGTAGTTACAGCATTCCAAACCATTCACTTGATAGTTTCTATGTTGCTGTGAGAGTTGCTGGCAGCTGCCACTCTCTGTTTGGATCATCTTTAACGTATAAATGTATTTAGAATACAGCATGTGGGTATTGTTGAGGCCTAGTGACTCTATAATTATAAAGCCTTGAAAACCTGTTTTTGCCAAATACATCTGTGGCTCATGGACCTTTTCGTCTGCACCTCCTTGGGTAAGGATGACATGTTAATGCAGCAGTTTTAGGTGTTCTACAGACCGGTGTGGGGCCCAAACACACGTCCACAAATGGGGTGGGCAGATGGCTAGATTGTACACTGGGTGTGCTCCCTCTGAATGTTTCTGATGAACAGTCTGGAGGTTCTCAATCCCATCCTGAATCCTTCTTCTCACTGGTTTTGAGCCAGAGATTCCCAGGAATCGGCAGCAATGTTGCATTGTTTCAAGCAGAGGACATTATCTTTTCCTCTGTCCTCATGGTGATCTCTTCCTATGACAAAACCAGGAATAGAATGTCTTTTGCAGGAATCTGCCTGGCATGCAAATGTATCCTACCCCTGGAGCCAACTGATTATTTGTTTGCATCTCAACATTGGGAATGTTGACCTGGGAGGAGAAAATGTTTGTTTACTTCTCCTGCTCACATTTGGTCAAGACAATATTGATGGTACCTTGTTAGAGCTTTGAGGTGGCTGCTGCAGTTGGTCGGGTCTCTGAAGTGTTCTGGTCAGGGATCGGTGCTGTCAAGTAGACCATGTGTTTTGTAACTGGTCTGAAGTCTTAAACTTTAAATATCCGTAAAAAATATCTAACAACCAAAGTCAGCTCTCAGTGGAGGATTTCAAAGAGATGGCTGGAAAATATGGAGAGTAGTCCATAATTTATTTCTTCTTCTTGCGTATGGCGTGCACATCCTAAAGTTGTAGGACAACTTGTTCTATTTGATTTTATTCGATTGTGCATGCCAGGTTGATTGCATTCGTTGAAACCGGGCGGACCACGTGAAGGTTGCAATCTCCCACCCCACCGTGAATCTTTACTGTTGGAGGTGAAGGTTGGTAATAGCCTCTGCATCTACGGAGAGGATGGCTGTCAGGATGTGGCTGACAGTAGCTTTACATTTGTACAAGAAATGTCTATGCTGCAGAGTTGCATGAAATGAATTCTCCTTGTTGCCTGATCTTTGGATAATGTGTCACGTATTTTAGCACAGGGGTCTTTAAGCCAGTCCAAGTTTAGGAGCATAACCACCATATTCTATTTCTGAGACAAATGTGAAAGTGTTGAAAGAGCAAATAACTATCTTCCTATTTATGTTTCATGTGGCTAAATTGAAGATGAGGCTTGGATTAAGATCAAGTTCTTGCTGTCAGCTACTTGTCCAGTAATTATTCACCTTATAATTATTCACCTTATTATGCCGCCTTGTACTAAATGTTATTCATGTTCTTGCACTAAACGTTATTCATGTTATTCCCTTTATCTATATTACTAAAAGTCTGTTCTTGACCGGTTTTGGTCATCTGTGCTGCGATTTCCGAGAGAACGGCGTCACCTACGGCCGTCATTTTTGGCCACCTTGCTCAGAGCCCCCCTCTGCCGCATGTGTGCCGAGGATTTTTCCAGTCGATTAAAAATAACAGAGATATTAATGTTTTTACAAAATTCCCCATTCTCTCTGCTGCCCCCGCTGGTGGCAGGGGGGAGGGACTATAAAACCAGGAAGTGGTGTGCCTCACTCACTCTTCAAGATGGAGGAAGGCAGAGGGTCACGTTTCTCTGAGCTGTGAATAACACTGAACACATGTCTACTCAAATGTAAGTGCCCTTAGTGGTTCTAAAATGCTTGCAGAATGTGTCTGTCTATTGGTTCTAAAGCTTGCAAAAAGTGTCTCTATTGGTTCTAAAGCTCGCAAAAAATGTCTATTGGTTCTAAAACTTGCAAAAAAAGTGTCTATTGGTTCTAAAGCTTGCAAAAAAATGTCTATTGGTTCTAAAACTTGCAAAAAAAAGTGTCTATTGGTTCTAAAGCTTGCAAAAAAATGTCTATTGGTTCTAAAGCTTACAAAAAAATGTCTATTGGTTCTAAAGCTTGCAAAAAGTGTCTCTATTGGTTCTAAAGCTTGCAAAAAGTGTCTCTATTGGTTCTAAAGCTTGCAAAAGGTGTCTATTGGTTCTAAAGCTTGCAAAAAAATGTCTATTGGTTCTAAAGCTTGCAAATAAGTGTCCATTGGTTCTAAAGCTTGCAAAAAATGTCCATTGGTTCTAAAGCTTGCAAAAAAATGTCCATTGGTTCTAAAGCTTGCAAAAAGTGTCTCTATTGGTTCTAAAGCTTGCAAAAAGTGTCTCTATTGGTTCTAAAGCTTGCAAAAAGTGTGTCTATTGGTTCTAAAGCTTGCAACAAAAAAAAGACTATTGGTTCTAAAATGGTTCATACTAGCGTTCCAGAAAGCCCCCCCCGCCCCCCCCCGCCCACTTACTGCAAGTGATGGCTTGGGTGTGGCTTGAAGTTGAAAGACACCACTTACTGCAAATGGTGGCATGAAGTTGAAAGGCACTATTACTGCAAATGGTGGCTTGGTTGCTTTGGCTTGAAGTTGAAAGGCACTACTTACTGCAAATGGTGGCTTGGGTGTGGCTTGAAGTTGAAAGGCACTACCTACTGCAAATGGTGGATTGGTTGCTTTGACTTGAAGTTGAAAGGCACTACTTCCTGCAAATGATGGCTTGGGTGTGGCTTGAAGTTGAAAGGCACTACTTACTGCAAATGGGGGGCGTGGGTGTATTGGCCTGAAGTTGAAAGGCACTACTTATTGCAAATTGTGGCTTGAAGTTGAAAGGCACTACTTACTGCAAATGGTGGCTTGGGTGCTTTGGTTTACAGTTGAAAGGCAGTACTTACTGCAAATGGTGGCTTGGGTGCAATGGCTTGAAGTTGAAAGACATTACTTACCTCAAATGGTGGATTGAAGTTGAAAGCACTACTTACTGCAAATGGTGGCTTGGAGCTTTGGTTTGAAGTTGAAAGGCACTATTACTGCAAATGGTGGCTTGGAGCTTTGGTTTGAAGTTGAAAGGCACTATTACTGCAAATGGTGGCTTGGTTGCTTTGGCTTGAAGTTGAAAGGCACTATTACTGCAAATGGTGGCTTGGTTGCTTTGGCTTGAAGTTGAAAGGCACTACTTACTGCAAATGATGGTTTGGGTGTGGCTTAGGTGTGGCTTGAAGTTGAAAGACACCACTTACTGCAAATGGTGGCATGAAGTTGAAAGGCACTACTTACTGCAAATGGTGGTTTGGGTGCTTTGGCTTGAAGTTAAAAGGCATTACTGTAAATGCGCTTACTTCCTGTTTGCACTGTATATTGATTTTAGATAAAACGCTGCCACATACGGCTGTGATTTTTGGCCATCTTACTCAGTCCCCCTCCGCTGAGCAGGTGCAGAGAATTCTTCCCATGAATGAAAAATAAAAGTGGTATTAGTTTTTTTTTAAATGTTGAGAATCTCTCTCCTGTCAATCACTCCATGAAAGCCACACTTTTTCCGGTGGGGGGGGAGCGGTTATAAAACCCGGAAATGTGGGTGTGGTTCAGTCTCTGCAAGATGGAGGAGGGAGAGGTCACGACTCGCTGCCTTTAGTGGCTTTGCACCTTATTTCAAATGGTATGAAACCACTTGAATTTGGTGGCCTTGCACCCTGCTAGAAGTGGTAAGAAACTGCACTTGAATTTGGTTGCCTTATACCCTGCTTGAAATAGAATTTCAAGGATTAGCCGTGTCAACTACCAGCCCACCAGCCGTGAGTGAGTGAGTTGCCAGCACAACAGGCTTGATTGACTGAGACGCCAGCCCAAGAATCCATTTGGCGCACAATTTGCATAATAGCCCTCTGGAAACCGGTCCCTTCAGCCCACAACACCCATACTAGCGCTCCAGAAAGCCCCCCCCCCCCAACTGGCCACTAATATTAGAATTGGTGGAGAGGTGGAATATTGCATTGGATGACCAGCCCTCCTGTGTGATGCTTAGTCTAGTCATATATCTGTACACTGTGGTTGGCCCGATTGTAGTCATGTTTTATCTTTCCGCTGACTGGTTAGCACGCAGCAAAAGCTTTTTCACTGTACCTTGGTACACGTGACAATAAAATTAAATAAACTATAAAAGCCACAATTAACCACACAAATGTATAGTCTGTAATTATAACTTACAGGTTGCTTCAAAATGTTTTTAATTTCTTCAACTATTCTTAATTATCCATTCTGAATGTGACGGTGACTGTCCTCAGAATGTGAAAGAGTTATTTATTTTGGATGAATCAACTAATTGACCTCATCTGTTCTAAAAAAAAAATTAAAAAAAAATTCTGATTCTGACTAATTAATTGTCTCTTCAGTCTGCCCTATCCTATGAGTAAACTGGGAAGTTCCAAACAGAGCAAATGTCGTATTTTTAAACTGCCTGACTTGCTTAAACCCTAGGTAGACAAAAATGCTGGAGAAACTCAGTGGATGAGGCAGCATCCATGGAGCGAAAGAAATAGGCAACGTTTCGAGTCGAAACCCTACTTCAGACTCAAACTTAAACCCTAATTATTCTGCTATTTCTTTATCTTTTTCATTCAAATATAAAGTATTTTGAACAATGTGACTTCTTTGGAATATCCCTGGCTGATGCCTTTTCCTATACTGTTTCCCTTTAATGCTGTCTAAGCTGTTTCGTTGGAATCCCCTGATTTTTATTTTCTGTACGAGTCAGTCCTTCCTTTGATTTTAACACCTTATAAAACCATTCCTTTCCAGTCAGTTCAAACTACATTCATTGCAATTCAAGACTAATGTTTTATATTTCTATTACTCTGTTCACTCTGAAGCAAAGAGCAAAGCAATTTCTGGTGCGCTTTCATTTATGGGTGTGTACAGGAAATACACAGGAAAATGAAAGAGCTGCAGGAAAAATATAGCGAGAAACTGGCGTTTACAGGAAAAGCCTGATTGTGATCTTGGAACACCGAAGTCTATGTTGCAATACAATGTATTTTTGTTTTTAATTTTTACCTAAATGTATCTTCCTTTTCCTTGCTATGCTTGCCTTTGAGTGAGCTGCAAAGTGTACATTAGGAAGGCAGCAGGCCAATGAATCAGGCATGTTTAAACAATAGAAAGATGCGTTTAATAGGAAAGCAAGAAATTGTATTTCATTTCCCTTGTGTCAAAGGATGCGGGAATGATTTGTGGAATTGGCTTGTTGAGTTTGTGTTAAAGTTCAATATATCCCTTGGCTGGATTTAAGCTATTGTGACTTTTGTGCATCTAATGCTCTAATCAGCAAGCATTCTATGTTACGACAGATAAAAATATTTCTGCTGACCTGAGCTATGCAGCATTTAAAAAAATATTTCTATCTGCAATGTACAGAAATGGAATTGAGAAATTTAGCCTTCATAAATGTTTTATGGATGTAAACAGGTAGTGTTGCTGTAACATTCAAACAATGAATAGGTTCAAACAATGTATTTAAAGCCTTCTTTAAGAAATGCAACATTGCCATTGATTTGTGGGAACCCCTGGCATGTAACTGCGCAAAGTGGAGAAGGAGCATTCGGTATGCTGTTGAGAACCTTGAGTCCTTGTTTCCACAATCTCAAGGGTCTGTCTAAGAGGAAGGACTTGGATATATATTTTTGAAATTCATTATGGAATAACATTGGAACGAATGGAACATGTTCACTTGTTTCAACATTTTTATTTCCTTCCCAACAAAATGGGAAAGAAATGAAATAAAAATGTTACAATTGTGTGCATCAAGTCAAGTTTATTTTCATGTCCCCAAGAACGGTGAGATACAGGTACAATGAAAACATACTTGGAGAGCAACATAATAGGCACATGTCCTTGCATAAAGGGCCTGTCCCACTTGGGCATCATTTACGCGTCACGCAGGTGGCGCATTAAGATTTTGAGAATCCCCAAATCCTGGGGCGCTGCTCGCTACCGCTCGCTACCGTTCGTCGTGACGTGTAAATTATGTCACGTAAATGACACGCAAATGACGCCCAAGTGGGACAGGCCCTTCACATTAGACATAAATTACACTCACATTCTGTGAGTTGGTAAGAAAGAAAAATGAAGACATTGATGCAAAGCATCATTAAAAAAAAAAAAAAATGTAGTTCCAATGGCAAGGCAGGGTTATGGTCATGTGGGTTTGCTCAAGAACAGGATGGTTGTAGGAAACAGTTGTTCCTAAACCTGGTGATGTGTGACCTTGAGGCTTCTGTCCACCCTGCCCGATGGAGCAGTCAGAGGTGGGTGTGGCCTGGATGGTGGAGATCCTTGCGGATAGCTGGCGCCACCTTCGATGTCGATATGTTCAATGGAGGGCAGGGCTATACCCGTGATGGACTGGGCTGAGTCCACCATGCTCTGCAAACTTAATCGTGATCTTTCAAGATTTACTAGTCGGTAGTGGTTCCAGGCGATTGGAAAAATTGCAAATATGTGAAAACTAAGCTGGCTAGCCTGACTTCAGTGGTTGGTAAGATTTTATTCCATTATAAAGGATGAGATTACATAGTACTTAGAAGTTCATGATAAAATGGGCTGAAGTCAGTATGGTTTTGTGAATGGGTGATCTTGCCCGACAAATTTGTTGGAATTCTTTGAGAAAGTAAATAGCAGGACAGGCAAAGGGAATTTGGTGGATGTTGTTTAACTATAATTTCAGAAAGCCTTTGATAAGGTCCTGCACGTGAGGCTGCTAAAGAAGATGAGCCCATGGTATCAAAGGGAAGATACTAGCATGGATATCAGGTTGGTTGGATGGCAAAGAGTGATAATAAAGGGGGCTTGTTCTGTTTGGCTGACAGTGACCAGCGGAGTTCCGCAGGGGTCGGTGCTGGGGCTGCTCCTCTTCACGTTGTATATTAATAATTTGGATGAGGGGATTGAAGGCTTTGTGGCCAAGTTTGCAGATGATACAAAGATAGGTTGAGGGGCAGGTAGTGTAGAGGAAGATGGGATTCTGCAGAAGAACTTGGACAGGTTGGAAGAGTGGGCAGAGAAGTGGCAGATGGAATACAGCGTAGCAACGTGTGGAAAAGTAGGAATAAAGGCTTAGACTGTTTTCTAAATGGGGAGAGAATCCAGAAATTGGAGGTGCAAATGGACTTGGGACTGCTGGTGCAGGATTCATAAAAAGTTAATTTGCAAGTTGAATCGGTAGTAAGGAAAGCAAACGCAATGCTAGTATTTATTTCAAGAGGACTACAATACAAAACCAGGAATGTAATGCTGAGGCTTCAACAATACAGGTTTCAGGGATTATGGGGAGAAGGCAGGAGAATGGGGTTGAGGGAAAAATAGATCAACCATGATTGAATGGCGGAGTAGACTTGATGGACCGAGTGGCCTAATTCTGGTCCTATCACTTATGATGATAACCACTACCCACGCACCAATGAAAACTGTAAATGGTCTTTGACTTCTCCTTTCGGAAGTTAATTATTAGTTCCTTGATTTTGTTGATGTTGAGTGAGAGGTGGTTGTCTCTCCACTCAACGGGATGTTCTATATATCTCCTCTACGCTAATTCATTGCTTGCAACTCGTCCAACAACAGTAGAGTTGTCAGAGAATTTATAGATGGCTTTGGAGTTGTCCTTAATCACAAAGTATTGGGTATTCAGAGAGTAGGGCAATCTACACAGATTGAGGTCTGTCAATAAGGATGTTGAAGGTCCACTTGAAAAGGTAGAAGCCCATGTCTTGACGTTTGTTGATGTTTGGCTGGGATGACAATGTCAAACATTGAGCCCCATTCCTTTTATCCACATGATCCAGAGCGGAGAGCCAGTGAGATAGCATCCGCATTGACCTGTCATGGTGATAAGCAAATTGAAGCGGATCCAAGTCATTCCTGGGGCAGGGGTTGATTTGTGCCATAATCAATCTCTTGAAACATATTATTACGATGTTTGTTAGACTATTTTATCACCTTCAAGGGGATTGGGGGCTTTCTCTGCCCATATGATAAATTGAGCAAATTTCCAAAATTATTTATTCTACCAAGGAAAATTATGTACCTAAGGGGTACATAATGAACTTTCATTCAGCCCATTACCTTAGCCCTTTCTTCTAATAACACTCCAGTTTTTCTGTTTCTACCTTGAGTTTCTCTTTCATTACAGTTTTTTTTTAAATTTTTTTTTTTTAAACATGACCTCTTTAAAAATATTTTGAGTCGTGGCCAGCAACATAGCTCTTGGGATTTTCTCGTGGGGTAAGTCTAAGTAGACCACTGTTAGAGTATCTAAATTACATTCTCTGGTTGCACAGTAATTGCTGGCACATAATTAGCAATTGGATTATGTGCTGCTGCTGCTGCAAAAAAGTATTTTATAAAACCCATGTTTCCCAAATCCCAGATCATTTTCCAATGTACTATAGATTCTGGATCACTTCCTGTGGATTGGAGGGTAGCTAATGTTATCCCACTTTTTAAGAAAGGAGGGAGAGAGAAAGTGGGGAATTATAGTCCAGTTAGCCTGACATCAATGGAGGGGAAGATGCTGGAGCCGATTATCAAAGATGTAATGGCAGCGCATTTGGATAGCAGAAACAGGATCGGTCCAAGTCAGCATGGATTTATGAAGGTGAAATCAAGTTTGACAAATTTTCTGGACTTTTGAGGATGCAACAAGTAAAATGGACAAGGGAGACCCAGTGGATGTATTGTACCTGGACTTTCAGAAAGCCTTTGATAAGGTCCCACACAGGAGATTAGTGGGCAAAATTAGAGCACATGGTATTGGGTGTAGGGTATTGACATGGATAGAAAATTGGTTGGCAGACAGGAAACAAATCAGGGATTAACGGGTCCCTTTCAGAATGGCAGGCAGTGACTAGTGGGGTGCCGCAAGGCACGGTGCTGGGACCGCAGCTATTTACAATATACATTAATGATTTGGATGAAGGAATTAAAAGTAACATTAGTAAATTTGCAGATGACACAAAGCTGTGTGGCAGTGTGAACTGTGAAGAGGATGCTATGAGGATGCCGGGTGACTTGATAGGTTGGGTGAGTGGGCAGATGCATGGCAGATGCAGTATAATGTAGATAAATGTGAGGTTATCCACTTTGGTGGCAAGACCAGGAAGGCAGGTTATTATCTGTATTGTGTCAGATTAGGAAAAGGGGAAGTAAAACGAGACCTGGGTGTCCCAGTACATCAGTCACTGAAAGTAAGCATACAGGTACAACAGGCAGTGACGAAAGCTAATGGCATATTGACCTTCATAACAAGAGGAGTTGAGTATAGGAGCAAAGAGGTCCTTCTGCAGTTGTACAGGGCCCTGGTGAGACAACACCTGTAGTATTGTGTGCAGTTTTGGTCTCCTAATTTGAGGACGGACATTCTTGGTATTGAGGGAGTGCAGCGTAGGTTCACGAGGTTAATTCTCGGGATGGTGGGACAGTCCTACGACTGGGCTTGTATTCACTGGAATTTAGAAGGAGAGGGGATCTTATAGAAACATAAGGCTGGCTGGAAGGGCCGAATGGCCTAACTCCTGCACCTATTGTCTATATGTACAGTACCTGCTGGGGAAACCCATTTATAGAACTTTCAGTGGGTAAAGGACTTAATTCTCTTTTATTCTCCTTTCCCCTGTTTTTACCTCACCTTGTAACTTTGCCTTTCATCTCTGTCCTTTGTTCCTCCTGGTAGAAGCAGTTGTAACAGAAAGCGAACGTCATTCTGCTGCTATTATCAAAATAATACTCCGCAGAGTGCTTCCAGGATCGGAATCCAATTAGACAATCATTTTATCAGACTGGTGCCACCCCTGGGCATCATTCCCCATTGGATTCACGCTCACATAGCAGTTCTCTTTTCAACTTTCCATGTTGTCCGGGGATGCTGCCTGACCTGCTGAGTTCCTCCAGCACCTCCTCTTTCTTTTCTCTCCTAAACCAGCATCTGCAGTTCCTTGTTTCAATGATTTATCACCTCGATGTGCTTTAAAACCACCAATACCTCGTCTTTGATAATTCATATGTCACTATTCTTATGCTGCATTCCCATCGCTTTTGATCTTCAGTAAAAATGGATAAGAAATTCTCATTTATTATTGACTATTCATTTCATTCCTCATCTCTTGACTCCGCACCATGCCAGCTTAGCTGGTCTTTAAGGGGACCTATTCTTACTAAACCTGTAGAATCTTTAGGCTTTCCTGTTATCTCACCTGCCAGTTCCATTTCGTGCCTTTTGTCCCACCTGATTTCCTTCTCAAGTGACCTCCCACATTTATACTCTCAGAGGGATTCATTTGATCCCAAATGCCTAAACTTGATGGATGCTGCCATTTTCCTGACCAGGAATATCCTCCCTGCCCCCTCCTCTCCAACCTGCACCCCTGCCACACCTTGGAAAGCTGAGCTGCCTGTCCTGTACTTTTCTCTCTGCCATCTTCTGTAATGGCTGTAATATCCAGTTCTCTGAGTCAACCCACAGCCTGAGTTGGTCTGCTTTTCCTGCTAAGCCTCCAGCATTGTATTAAAGGGTTTACACACGGTCTTTCCTCTCTCTTCCTGTGCTGTTTTTCAAGATTACAAGTTGTCCCCAACTTCCAATCTACCCCCTTTCTGCTCTGGGGCACTCACTTGTTCCAATCTAGTTTAAATTAACAGCAGTTGATCTCCAATAGCTGAGTGATAATTACATAATTGAACAAGTAAATGTAGCCAATGTTCTTCAACTGTTTTGAATAGGCCAAATTGCAATGTTATTACTGTCATCATAACTCATCAATGCTATTAAATATTTGTAACATGACGTATGTCAACAATTCTGTGAGTAATGGTGTGGAAGTTTTAACAACGAGATTAGTAGATCTAAGCCATCTGCAAAGCAATGTTTAAAAGGAAGGAGGAAATTCAATTTAAAATACATGACTGTTTTTTTACTCAAATTCTTAATTTTCCAACTGAGAACTTCAGTTAAAGACAGGAGCAGAATTAGGCCATTCAGCCCATCGAGTCTGCTCTGACATTCGATCATGGCTGATCTAATTTATTCCCCTCAACCCCATCCTCCTGCCCCCCCCCCCCCCCCCCCCCCCCCCCCCCCCAGGGAGAGATTAGGCAGTCCAGGACTTTATTCCTTGGAGCGCAGGAGGATGAGGAGTATAAAATCATGAGGAGTATTGATAGGGGAGAATGCACAGTCTTCTAACCAGAGTAGGAGAATCAAGAAACAGAAAACATAGGTTTAAAGTGAGAGAGAAAAAATGTAATAGGAACCTGAGGGGCAACATTTTCACACAGATGGTAGTGGGTATATGGAACGAGCTGCCAAGGAGAGGTAGTTCAGATACTACTGCAACATTTAAAAGACATTTTGACAGTACATGGATAGGAAAGGTTTGGAAGGGCCAAATGTGGGTATGTGGGTCTAGTGTAGATGGGAATCTTGGCTAGCATGGGCGTGTTGTGCCGAAGAGCCTGTTTCCATGCCATCCAGGAGGATCTGTCACTCTTGTGGAAAAAATGAGGGCAGGAGCTCTCGATCTTAAGCTTCAAGTGAGCTTTGAACGCATTCCTTCATGTGCTGGGTGAACCACTTCAATGTACTATGTTGTAGAATTTCACAGCTTCTCTATGCAGTCCCGGGATTGCACGTAGAATCCCAGGACTGGATTCTGTGGCTACATTTGGGAGTTACAGCCACCGACCGGCTAGATTATTGTCAACTATTATCAACGTGAAAAGTGGGAAATGATGTAAAACCAGGTGAAACCAGTTGTCGTTGAGAAAGGTGAAACTGCCTGCAACATCAAGTGGTTCCATTAACTTTAATGAGATCCAAACATTTGACTGCCACAGTGGCAGATTAAGAATACTGCTGGCTGGCTAGTCGATTGCCATGTTGCCAATGTGCTTTTCTGTGCTTATTGACTCCTATGCAATAGAGAGAAGAAGAAAAAAATAATTGCAGACAAGGTTTGGAATTAGTATATTTTATCATGGATTTTGCAACTTGGGAGGAGATGTTGTACAGGCAGATGTTGTCGGGTATACCAATCCTCCCTCCCTGGGTTCTGCCAGAGGTTTCTTCCTTAGAAATGGATGTGATCATGTTGCAAGTCGGAAATGTTATAAACAGTCCTCCCATACGATTCCAGTGGAGATGGCATGTTCCATAGGGATCTGTAGTCTGGAGAAGCATTTTAAATAATATTTTCCCTTTCTTAACAATAAGGCTGATATTATTAAAGTCATCCCGAGCCTATTACGGGCAAATAATGATTCTCTTTTTAAAAGTTTTGCTGCCGCTGAGGTTTTGAATACTATTGGTGCTTTTAGAAAGGGCATTGCTGCTGGCTTGTCTGGACAGGATTCTCCAAATGGGCATCAACCTGTTAACTGGAATGTGTTCTTCCTGGGTGTGATGGGGCAAAATTCCAGCTGGTGTCAAGAACAGTCGCCTGCAGTACCGCAGCAGCCAGTATATCCATCCCACCAACCTCCCTAATGCTCACTCGTGTGCACAGGGTGTACATAAGTCAGGCGTTCGTAAGCTGGGAGTGGCATGTCGGCTAGTGCTAGACATTCAGTACACAGTAACGAGTATTGAGGAAGATTATCAAACGTAATTGTGCATTAGCCTCCAGCAACTGACAATTGTATTTAAAGCAAAGGAATGGTGTAGATGTGAGCGAGGGAGGGGACAAAAATTGCAGCTTAAAGATCTAAGAGCTCATCTGTTTGTTTCCGATGTGCAGATTTTATTCATATTGGATGGATATTATTACCAGAATGTCCATCATTCTTGGTGACTGTTGATTAGCAGTTTGGCATTGGTTCTGTGTTAAGCTCAGATAAGCTTGTATTACTGAAGCCTTATTTACTAAAGAACTTACTTCCCTGAGAATTAAAAAAAATGAAGCACTTGAATTCCTAGGTTTGTTAGTTTAAAAAGCTCACAAGAATTCTGCCTCCTCCCTCCCCCTTGCCTTTCAAGAAACTACCGGACGTGACGAAAAACGACACAATGTGCTGGAATAACTCAGTGGGTCAGGCAGCATCTCTGGCGAACATGGATAGGTGATGTTTGTGTCTTTCTTACAGATAGGTTACAGCGCATTCAGAAAGTATTCAGACCCCTTCACTTTTTCCACATTTTGTTGTGTTACAGCCTTATTCTAAAATGGATTAAGTTCGTTTTTTTTTATCACAATACCCCATAATAAAAAAGCAAAAACAGGTGTTTAGAAATGTTTGCAAAGTAATTAAAAATAAATAACTGAAATATCACATTTACATAAGTATTCAGACCCTTTACTCAGTACTTTGTTGAGGCACCCTTGGTAGCGATGACAGCCTCAAGTCTTCTTGGGTATGACGCTACAAGCTTGACAGACCAGTATTTGGGTAATTTCTCCCATTCTTCTTTGCAGATCCGCTCAAGCTCTGTCAGGTTGGATGGGGAGCGTCGATGCACAGCTATTTTCAGGTCCCTCCAGAGATGTTCAATCGGGTTCAAGTCTGGGCTCTGGCTGGGCCACTCAAGGACATTCACAGACTTGTCACAAAGCCACTCCTGCGTTGTCTTGGCTGTGTGCTTAAGGTCGTTGTTGGCGGTGCGACTCACCCGTTGCAGCGGCCCCTACAGCCTGTCTGTCTTTTTTTTAATTTTTTGTCTCGTTAAATGTAGTGTTGGTGTTTTTTTAATACTGGTTTTAAATGTGTATATGTGGGGGGCGGGGGGGGAGGGGGAAACCGTTTAAAATTTCTTCCCTGTCCGGGAGATCCGACCTTTTCCCTGTCGGGTCTCCGTTGTCGTTGGGGCCTAGCACCGTGGAGCGGCTTCCAGCCTGAACGACCCGGGGGCTCGGGAGACTGCGGAGCTGCGGAACTGTGGACTACTTACATCGTGGGGCTGGCTGGCCTCGGAGCGTGGGGAGCGGTGGTGACTCGCTGCTGCGACTCGACTCCTGGGGCTCGGAGGCTCCAGCAACGCAGCCGCAGGTCCGGTGGACTGTTGGGACATCGGGAGCTCGTGGGTCTGGGGAGAGAGACCGCTTCCCGGAGCTCCCGCAACGCGACTTCTCCAGCCCGTGTCGCGGGGTTGGAACGACCCGGAGCGGGGACGTACATCGCCCAGCACGGCTTCGTGGCCGTGGGACATTCCAGCGCCTGCCGGGGGCTCCAACATTCTGACTTTTAGACCGGGAGCGGGGCCGTAAATAGCCCGGCACGGCCTAAAATGGCTGTGGGACTTAGCATCGCCCGCCTGGGGCTTGGACATCTGGAGAGAAATGGAGAACAGGGGAGAGAAAAGACTTTGCCTTCCATCACAGTGGGTCCACTGTGATGGATGTTTGTGTGAATTAAATTGTGTGTATGTCTAGAAAATTGTCTTTGTTTGTATGGCTGTGGAAACAGAATTTCGTTTGAGCCTCACTGAGGCTCAAATGACAATAAATGGTATTGTATTGTATTGTATTGTTGTCCTGTTGGAAGGTGAACCTCCACCTCAGTCTGTGGTCCAGAATATTGTGGAGCAGGTTTTCATCAAAGATCTCTCTGTACTTTGCTCCATTCATTTTTTCCTTGATCCTGACTAGTCTCCCAGTTCCTGCCGCTGAAAAACATCCCCACATGGCAAAGACTCCAAGCGGGCTGTCATGTGCCTTTTACTGAGGAGTGGCTTCCGTCTGGCCACTCTAACATAAAGGCTTGATTGGTGGAGTCTTGCAGATATAGTTGTCCTTCTGGAGGGTTCTCCCATCTCCACAGACGAACTCTGCTCTGTCAGAGTGACCATCGGGTTCTTGGTCACCTCCCTGACCACAGCCCTTCTCCTCCGATTGGTCAGTTTGGCCGGGCAGCCAGCTCTATCATGAGTCCTGGTGGTTCCAAAGTTCTTCCATTTAAGAATGACGGAGATCCACTGTGTTCTTTGGGACTTGCAATGCTGCAGAAATTGTTTTATACCCTCCCCAGATCTGTGCTTCGACACAATCGTGTCTCGGAGGTCAACGGACAATTTTGCTCAATTTTAAATGTCATAGCAAAGGGTCTGAATACTTATGTAAATGTGATATTTCAGTTATTTATTTTCAATTACTTTGCAAAAAATTCTAAACACCTCATTTCACTTCTTCATTCTGGGGATTGTGTGTAAATTGATGATATTAAAAAAAAAAAATTATTTAATCCATTTTAGAATAAGGCTAACATAACAAAATGTGGAAAAAGTGGTCTGAATACTTTCTGAATGCATTATGTTTTGGGCTGAGACTCTTCTTCAGACTGATTGTGTTGGGGGAGGGAGGAAGAAAGCGGATAGAGAGGAGGGATAGGACAAAGCCTGGCAAATAATAGATGGATATATTGCCATGAGGCAGAGTGAAAATCCATAAATTCGATTTTTTGCCAGGTGCAAAAGAGGAATCCTCATAACTACTAATATAGATTGATGTTGCATTTAAGGGTTAGTAATATATTAATTGCACCAGACTTGCTGTGCAGTTTGATTGCTATTACTCTGCGATGAATTAGGAGTCAATTTGCAGTCCAGACTATTAATTGGTTTTGAAAAGCGGCTGCTCAGCAGCAAGCCATTAAACTGTGTTTCTCCTAAAGGAGTAAGGAACGTTGATGACCATTGGGGTGAGGATTGTTCTGCGCAATGGGATCACTGGCTTTCCCATAGAGGAACCATTGGAAGTTTTTTTAGGAAGGAGATAAGGAGGAAGTTCTTTAGTCGGAGGGTGGTGAATCTGTGGAATTCTTTGCCACATAAGGCTGTTGAGACAAAGTCAGTGGATATATTTCAAGCAGAGGTAGATAGATTCTTGATTAATATGGGTGTCAGGTTATGGGGAGAAGGCTGGAGAACGGGGTTAGGAGGGAGAGATAGATCAGCCATGATTGAATGGCAGAGTAGACTTCAAGTTCAAGTGAGTTTATTGTCATGTGTCCCTGTATAGGACAATGAAATTTTTGCTTTGCTTAAGCACACAGAAAATAGTAGGCATTTACTACAAAACTACAAGACTTGATGGGCCAAGTTTAACTACCTCTCTCATGAAAGCATCCAGTGAATTGGCCCCCACTGCGTTCCACAGATTCACAACCCTCTCTGTGAAAAAGCTTTTCCTCATCTCCGTTCTAAATAGCTTACCCCTTATTTGGTCGGTGGGCCGCTGCAAGCCGGCAGCCCTGCCAGCAGCGTGTCAGTTTTGTCTACATTTTTTTGTTTTTTTAGTGTGTTTAAATGTATGTTTTTAATGTTTCTCTGTGTGTCTTGTTGGGGGGGTGGTGTGGGTGGGGTAAGGGGGAAACCGCTTTGGTCGCCTCCTCCACGGAGAGGCGACTTTTTCCATGTCGCCTCCCCCGTGGCCTAACATCGAGGATCGGTGCGGCCTTTCTCGGAGACGCGCCTGGGGCTTCAGCGGCGTGCGCAGCGTGCACTCTTGGCGTGGAGCGGGCGAGCCCTCACCGGGGCTGGGCTGAGGGGAGCTCTCTGTTCGCTGGCCCGCGGCAGCCTGAAGCCAGGGTCTGCAGAGCTCCGGCTGGCGCGGCGTCCGCAGTCTGGGATCCCTCGTTGGGGACCGAGGAGAAGAAGAAGTCACCACGGTCGGCCCATGGCCAACTTCTACCGTGGGTGTGGCGGGGACTTACAATCAGGAGCGGGGTCCCTCGCTGGGGATCCCTGGAGGAGAGCTTCGACCACCGGCCCTGAGGTCTGCGGTGCTTCTGGCTGGGGCGTGGCGGGAACTTTAAATCTTCGACCGCCGGCCTGCGGCCTACACCAACCTGAAGCCGCGGTCTCCGGTGGGGAGGCACCGATTCAGGACTTACGTGGACTTTTTACCTTGTCTACTCATCTGGACGCCCGCAGTGGTGGCTGCGGTGGGTTGAGGTCTCAACCACGGGGGAAAATGGAGGAGGACTAGCCAATTTTGTGCCTTCCACCACAGTGATGAATGCTGTGGTGGAAGGCACAACATTTGTGATATCTTGAACCCTGGCACCAGGGAGGCAACAGACCATCAACGAGTCTTGCTGCCGCCACAGAATCTCCAGTCCGTACCTCGGACAATGGAGTCACCCACCATTATAGCTCTGCCCGACGTCGGTCTCGCCAGTCAAGTCTCATCGCTAGAATTGGAGCCGCCGACCTGTTCACCGCTTAGACTGGAA
The DNA here is from genome assembly GCF_010909765.2 of Amblyraja radiata. NCBI lineage: Eukaryota > Metazoa > Chordata > Chondrichthyes > Rajiformes > Rajidae > Amblyraja > Amblyraja radiata. The sequence goes on from NC_045956.1 coordinate 76,051,407, forward strand.
GTGTCGTCTGCCCCGACTGCTCCCAAAAGGATGTACCCGTTTTCATTTGGCACAGCCACTGGGGTCTCCTGCACTCCACGGTTACTCCCCTTTCTCCCAGTCACCCACCTTCGCTCTTCCTCTATCCTTGGCGTGACAACCTCACTGTAGGTCCTGTCCACGGAACTCTAGTTCTCCCAGATGGCCCGGAGCTCATCCAGTTGCTTCTCCAGTTCCCCAACATTTTCATTCAGGAGCTGCACCTGGACACAGTTTCCAGAAGCTCCAGTTGTGTCCCTGACTTCCCACATCCTGCAGGAAACACTGCACCAACATGCCTGGAATTTCTTCAGTGTACAAAAATCACACATTTCGATCAAGTGTAGCCTTCTTGCCTCAAGACTCTTGAACCAAAGACTTGCACTTTACTCACCAAGACACTCGAGCCAAAGACTCGCACTTTTCTCACAAGGCACTTCCCTCGACAAGGCCGCTCCCCGACAAAAATCTTGCTTATATTGGCTGATTAATTGCCTAATTCGCCAATTTGCAAATTAAATTCCTCAGCCAATCCCCGCACTCCTTCACCTGCGGCTCCGCTGCCGACTAGGACCGGGTCTTGGCTCTCTTTTTAAACTGTCTTTCCCTGTCACTCACCTTCTTTCTCACGGACTTTCAAGCCAAAAGTCTCTTCTCTCTGCTTCTGCTTGCTGCTTCTCCGAGCTCCACATAAGGACGAATTCAAATGAGATCAGAGAAGTTCACAGTGCCGTAAGACATAGGAGCAGAATTAGGCCATTTGGCCCATCGAGTCAATTTCACCATTCAATCATGGCTGATCTATTTTTCCCTGTCAACCCCATTCTCCTGTCCTCTCCCCTGTAACCTTTGACGCTCTTCCTAACCAACAACCTATCAATCTCTGCCTTGAAGATACCAATGTCTTGGCCTCCACTGCAGTCAGTGACAATGAATTCCACAGATTGACCTCTCCTGGCTAGTGTTTCCCTTTTGCCATGTATCTGTCATTCATTTTGATGATGGAAGGAGAGAGGGTCAGCACTTGGACGATGGGGCAAGGTTCAGAACAAAGTTTCGAAAGCTATTCTTGGAGAGGTTGCTTTGATTGGAACACCGCAAACTGTTAGGATCAGCAAAATGGGATTTACGTAAATTACGAGGAAGAGGGATTTAAACATTACTAGACCAAGTGCAGACCCGTTGGTTCTACTCACCCAACGCAAGATTCCACCACACACCCATTCCCCAAGGCAAGCCGTTCCCCCAACGTAATATTGCACCACTCGAGCTTAGCACACAACTGCGCAGGCGCGGCTCATTTCTCCTCATCACCAGCACTCCCTCCTCCTCCTCTTCACCCTCCCTCTTCAATCCCTAAAGAGGGAGGGGGGGGGTGGTAGAGAGGGAGAGTGAGGGTAGAGAGTGAGGGTAGAAGGGGAGGGGGGGTAGAGAAGGAGGGTAGAGAGGGAGTGTAGACATGGCAACTACCCTCCCTACCCCCTCCTCTCCCTCAATCCCCCCACCATCCTTCCTCACCTCCCCAGGATCTTTCCCCTCTCCACCACACTCCCCACCCCATCTCCCTGTTAACCTACCAGCCCTACCTGGACTTACAGGAACGAAGGCCCTGGCTTACAGCCAGCGCGGGGAAACAGCGCTAGCTCCACAGCTCTGGACTGGTGTCCTGTCAGTCCAGGCAGGGCTGTAGGTTAACCCAGCGAGACAGGCAGAGTTGAGCTTGTCCTTGGTTCCAGCGGCGGCTTCTTTCTCGGCCCTGGTCACGGACCCATCCCAAGCTCCGGGCTCGGCCCTCACTCCAGCTCCAGCACCAGGCTCGGTTCCAGCCCAAGCCCAGTCCCCGTACTCTGCCTGCGGCACCACCTTCCCCACCAGGTACCGGTTGGGCGCTGGCCGCCGCTTGCACTTCTCGTTCACTGCGAGTGCTAAGTACCCCTCACTCCCAGAGTGTCACATCCTCCCTTGCGAGTGCATTGTGATGTCACTCTGATTTTTTTTTTTTTCCGAAATGGGTTAGGTTTTGAGGCTGTTTTTAAAATTTAAAGGATTAATAACTTCAGAAATTTAGGTGGGAATGCGGCGAGAAGATGTTTATTGCCATAATGGGGAAAATATGAGTAGGGTGTGTGAAAATGGGAAGGCTGTGGCCTAGCATTTGGAAGAAGATAGGAAAACCAGATTAACACATCGTGGGCACAAACAATACGAAGACCTTTAGTTATATAGAGATAACGGGACATGAACTGGGACGTAGCTTGTCCTCATTAAGATTACATTCTCGTCTCTTTGGCTGACTGAAGTGTTATTGTCGTGGTGGTGTGTGGGGAGGTGACGTATTTTGAATCCATCTCCTGGTGGAATTGTCATCTGGGACAGCTATTGCGCAGCTAGTGGCTGCATTGAAACTGTAGGAGTGAGGTTATTATGACCCTTCAAGGGGCATGGAGTGGCTGTAGTCTCTTGGCTGGGCCGACCCCGCAATGCCGCCAAGGCAACGGGCCTTCATGGTCAGGCCAAGAACCCTGCACTTACCTACTGGGGCTTAAAAGTTGTGCCAAACTGGTGACTCTGTATATTGTGTAAGAAGGAACTGCAGATGCTGGTCTAAACCGAAGATAGACACACAAAGCTGGAGTAACAGGCACCATCTCTGGAGAGAAGGAATGCATGGTGTTTTGGATTGAGACCCTTCTTCAGACTGTGCACTGTCTCTGTGTACTGCAACTATACACTTGGACTGTATCTGAGATACTTATCCAAGAGTTATCTAAGTGCTTACGTGTAATGATACTTGTACTGAATTGTATACAAAAATGAATTTCACTGTACCTCGGTATATGCGACAAATAAAGAACCCTACCATTTTATTACTGTTTTTGTGACCTTATGCTGCATTTCCTGCAGTGACAGCCTTTCCACAATACCATATTGATTGTGAAGCCCTTCAGTGGATGAAAGGTGTTAAATGAATGCAAGTTACTTTTCCCGTTTCTTGTCTTGTAATTGGGGTGAAAAACATTAGCACCAGCTGCCTATCGTTTCAACAGTGAACTAAGTCAAAAGAGCAAAAACTCATTGAGAGGAGTGAAGGTTTATTGCATTGCTATAGGAGTACAGATAATTAACTGTCCTTTGATTTTGGACTCAACTAGATGTGTTCCACTCTTGGTGAGTGGATGAATTTCTCAATCTTGAGCTTACCTGTACTTTAAAAAAGAGAAAAAAAAAAAAAAAAAAAAGATTTCTCTGATTTAAAATTAAACTCAGACCTACTTCTACTTTTCAACTACACCTGCTTTCAATTTATTTACCATGTATTAGCTGCTTGCTATTGGTTATAAGTGTTTTTTTTAAGTTATAATACTAAGTCATACAACATAGAAATGGCATTCCAGTACTAAGTGAGCAACAATTCCTTAAAATAAATGGTCACACTATTTTGATAATCTCTGTATTTAAAGGAAATGCATTATTAAAACACACTTCACTGCTTGAAGTGCTACTGCCTCACTGACCAAGATGTTGTGTGTGGAGTTGGCGTGTTCTTGCGTGGGTTTTCTCCACATGCTCCGATTTCATCCCTCATCCCTAAGATGTGTGAGTTGACAGGTTAGTGAATGTAACCTAGGTGTTGATGGGTGATAAAGTTGAAGGGAATTTGGGGGGAATAAAATAAATATAGATGGCCATCAATAGGTGCTTGATGGTTGGTGCTGACGGTGGGCTGAAGGCCTGTCTCCATGCATTATGACCCTATGACTCCAACATTTCTGGCTGGGAATTGCAAAACTGTAACAGCTTATCTTACCTTAATTAAGAAAATAAGCACTGTCGGTCCCCCTTGATATTTTCTACATGTTTTATCTTCCTTTAAAAAATGTGAAAATTATACAAGTTACACCACAATCACACCTTGCACTAAGAGTTACTCCAGCAGGTGGCAGGCAGGTATAGGGTGTGGTGGACTGACGCCTGCCAGGTAGGGACACCCTCACTGGGGTAGAGCAGATTACAGCGTGATTTACTGTTCACTTGAGGAACCCAGGGATCTGGCATCCTGGGTCTCAGTTGATTAAAGTGAAACCAAATTACTGAGTCCTTGTATTTTCATTCCAACTGGAGTATTCTCTCAACTTTGCATGGAATTAAGACATGGAAATTCCCTCACTCCCTTCCACTTAATACTTGCAATGGGGAGAATCTGGAAAACTTGCCTATTGAGTCAATGGGTAGTTACATTTTAAACAATCTCATCTGAAGTTAGTTTATATGCCTGTTTTTAATATTTTGTTTTGAATATGACGTGAATGAAGTAAGGTTGTGTTTTAAGTTTATGAGAGAAAAATGGTATGTGAAGCCCACTGGTATTTTATGGTAAAAGTAATATTTGGTGGTAAGTACCTAATGAGTTGTCAATATGCTTTAATTCAAAATTAACCACATAACTAAAAATATGCCTCGGAGTTAATTTATGTTAGTTCTGAAAGGATCTGTTTTTAGTCTGACAGATCCAGTTCATCATTTGGTGATGGATGCTGCATGTTTTGTGAACATGCAGTCTACTGTTGGCATATCCTTCAGTAAGATAGAAATTCAAAGAATGGCCCAGAGATCACATTGCATGCTCATAGAATACATACAGTCATTTTACTATCTTCATTTTCTAGGCTTTATGATTCTGCCTAACTGAAAAAAAATCCATGAGCTTGAAAGAACTGCACAAATGTACGCACATGTTGCAACTGATGGTGGTAGATCTCTTCTGCAACATCAGTAGATGGAATGCAAGATCAATAGGTGCCGGAGGATTTTAGAATTGTTACCATGATGGATTGGAGTAAGGTTGCAGTGTAAGCATTTGTGTAATTTATAGCACAACAGTGATTCCCTTGTTATTATATAAGTGTGCTGTATGATGCTGCTTGAAATATGTGATCTCTTTGACAAAACATAGTAAAATCCTGACAAAACTAATGTGGCTTGTAATAATTCTCAATGTGAATGACTAAAGTATCGTACATTGAAGATATCAATTTACTGCCAACAAATTCTACAATCCTAGTGCTTCTCGGGCACACATGCAATTCATTTAACTGCACTTGCTTACATAGTGTGGGAGGAAATCATGTTCACATTTTTTTACTCATACTATCGTTGGGTTATTTTGTATCTCTAATGCCTTCCCATTTATGGTATGGTTGGGTCATTTTGTATATCACACAAAGAAGAATTCCATTTCTATTGTTAATTGTTTTTTGGCTGCAGTTCTCGGGTCATGTGACATTATGGACCAGTCTAGACAGTGCCAGCTGGAGTTATGTTACAGATGATTGTTGCAATTAGAGCCAAAGATTTCAGTGAGAGCAATTGCATGTTTGGAAAGAGAGCAGGGCAATTTTTAGAAACATGAAATGGTTTATTAGTTTGGTTGCTGTATCCTGCTTGTACTGCAGTTATTCTGTAATGCATGATGAGATTCTTTTTGTGGGCATTCAAAATAAATAGGGCAATTTTAAAATACATTAAATGGTTTATTAATTTTGTAGATGTATCCTTTTTGTCAAGATATTATTCTGTAACACAATGAGATTTATTGTGAGTGTTCAAAATAGTCAACTCTTGGATTAATCTAAGTATTATGCTTACTGCTGTAGAACATTTTGTCTATAGCCAGCTCTATTTTGTATGGGTTGTCTCTGCCTCTGAACAACTCATATTGGGTTGAAGTTGAGATATAATTTAAATAGAGTCTTTATCAAATATGTAAGACTGATTCATCAGTCTGAAGGGTCTCGACCCGAAGCGTCACCCGTTCCTTCTCTCCAGAGATGCTGCCTGTCCCGCTGAGTTACTCCAGCATTTTGTGTCTACCTTCAATATTAAACCAGCACCTGCAGTTCTTTCTTACACATCTAGCACTGATATTTGAAGCAATGAGAATTAAAGGTGTAAGCAAACAGTGACGTATGGAATAACATGCAACGGAATCATTCTACCATACCCAGAGAGCATCATTGGTGACCCCCGGACCTTGTTCAGAGTTTGCTTGATTAACCTTGCGCTAAACGTTATTCTATTATCATGTATCCATACATTGTAAATGGTTTGATTGTAATCGTGTACAGTCTTTCCACTGACTGGATAGCACTGTAGCTTTTCACTGTACCTTGGTATATGTGACACTAAACTAAACTTCTACTCATGGAAGGAGTAGTACCATTATAGACTGCATCAATCAAGTTGAAGAGTTGAGTTTTTATGTAACTGTTTTATTTCCTTAATTGCTCATTTATCCTCGTCTGAAAGATCTACATGTATTAGTGCCACATGAAGTTGTGTAGAAACTGCTTCATGTAATATTATTTTCTGAGAAAAATAACCTCAATGTTTTCATTTACTAAACCAGAGATATTTTATCTCTTCCTTCCATTACAACATTTGTTGTATGTTGCCACAACGTTAGTGTGTTCATGATTTAAAATGTATGCATTATAAAAGTGTTGAAAGTTTAACACCAATTCCCAGCACATCTGCTAGTATCTCCTTTTGTATTACTGCGGAGATCACTGAGGAAATGCATCTTTGCACATTTTCACTGTTTGGGCACTGGAACATGAGGAATCATTGCGTTGCAGGCAATGTACAATTTACTGGAGCTCTATCCTCCAGTGGCATCTGTCCCGCGGACCCACAGAGGCTTGTGGGTTGGCTTAATTGGTAGGTATGTGGTAGTCAGTACCAGTTTCTTGTGTTGAATGAATCCATGATACCACATCAAGAATACTTCAAAGAGTAAGTTATCTTATCAGAGAAAACCCTGTGGTGGTGTGACAGAAGCCTCAGGGCAGTAGGTTTACAAACATTTAGGGAAGGTAGAGCCTTCTCTCTCTCTCAAATAAAATCATCAAAAATTGTGTTTGGTTACCTGTAGAAATAGAGGGGTTCATTTCCCTGTGGGGGGAGAAATGGCTATTGCATTTATAAGGATTCATATGAAGAGTTTGGAGGGCTGTGGTATAAATGCAGGCAAAATGGCAAATGGACAAGGTGGGCTGAAGGGCAGTTTAGGTGCTGTATAGCCCTGACTCTAGGCAGTTTCTTTACGACTATAGTGGAAACTTGCATGTGTTTCATATCCAAATATGAGGTAGTAAAAGATGGCTCAGATTGGCCCTGGTTGTCTTTTCCATTCCTGTATTTTTCCATTCTTCAGGCCATCTCTCCATGGGGAAATTGATTTCAGAAAGTATGGGAATGGACAAAGTAAAGTGGGAAGTGAGTCATGTATGTCTACTTCCTTTCAATTTGCCTTCAAATTTTATATCCTATATTATTGACATTAATGTGTTCGACAAAGCTATACTTCAATTAGTTATTTTCCTGACTTTCCTCTTTAAGCAATAGTTTTTGATTTCCCCCCCTAATTTCTTGCACACTTGTGTATTTTAGTTTAAATTGGTTGGCAATTTGGCATGCCTTCCATAACCCTCTGCAGCACTCTTGGGCTTCTTAAATCACGATTGGAGGGTTGTCTGTATACTGTTGAAAGAATATTTGGTGTAAACTGTGTTATTATGAACTATTTTAATGTATTATCTCTTGTTGAAACTTACTCTCCTAAGTTGTGCTCTGGTTTCTCCCTCGTATTTTAGTTTTAAACTCCTGAAGGGAGGGTGGTGAAGAAGGTGTATGTATGCTTGCCTTCATTGCGAGAGGCATTGTATATATAAAAGTCAGGAAGTCACGATGAAGCTCTATAGAACTATGGTTAGGCTATAATTTGACAAGTGATAGGAGCAGAATTAGGCTATTCGCCAAAACGATACGATAGAACTTTATTGATCACGGGCGGGATATTGATCTGGCGACAGTCATAAAAACACAGAATACATGAAATTAAAGTGACTAGTGTAAAAGATTGGGTGGGGGAGGATGGAGGGGAGTCAGTCTCAGTCTAACCCATGACAGAAGTGGGAGGAGTTGTGCAGTTTGATAGCCACAGGGAAGAAGGATCTCTTGTGGCGTTCAATCCTACATCTTGGTGGAACCAGTCTGTTGCTGAAGGTAATCCACAGGTTGACCAGTGTGTTACGAATGGAGTGAGCTTTTTTGTCCAGGATGCTGCGCAGTTTGAGGAGCATCCTCTCCTCCAGGACCATCTCCTGTGAATCCAACTCTGCCCCCAGAGCTTTTCCTGGGCTATTCAATCATGGCTGATCTATATTTCCCTCGCAACCCCATTCTCCTGCTTTCTCGCCATAACCCCTGGCGCATTTGGAGTGTTGCGTGCAGTTCTGATCGCCCCGATTGCAGGATGTGGAGGCTTTAGAGAGGATGCAGAGGAGGTTTATCAGAATGCTGCCTGGATTAAAGGGATAGACAATAGGTGCAGGAGTAGGCCATTCAGCCCTTCGAGCTAGCACCGCCATTCAATGTGATCATGGCTGATCATCCACAATCAGTACCCCGTTCCTGCCTTCTCCCCATATCCCCTGACTCCGCTATTTTTAAGAGCCCTATCTAGCTCTCTCTTGAAAGCACGCAGAGAACCTGCCTCCACTGCCCTCTGAGGCAGCGAATTCCACATTCACCACTCTCTGTGAGAAAAAGTGTTTCCTCCTCTCCGTTCTAAATGGCTTACTCCTTATTCTTTTTTTTTTCAATATACAACAACACCTTTTATTTGTCATTTGAACCTCACATGAGGTTCAAACGAAATTTGGTTTCTGCAGCCATACAAAAAAAGAACCAAGACACACACCAACACAATTCAATTCACATAAACATCCATCACAGTGAGTCCTCCTCACTGTGATGGAAGGCAAAACTTGTCTCTCCCCTGCTCTCCATTCCTCTCCCGAAGTCGAGGTCAAAGCCCCCGGCGTGCGCTAGCAAGTCCGCGGCCACTCAAAGCCACGCCGGGCGATGTAGGGCCCTGCCCCGGGTCTTGATGTTGGAGCCCCCGGCGGGCGCTAGCAAGTCCGCGGCAATTTACAGCCGCGCCGGGCGTTGTAAGGCCCCGCTCCAGGTCACTCTCAACCCCGCAATTCGGGCGGGAGAAGTCGCCGTTGCTGGTGCCCTGCAAAGCGGTCTCCCACCGGAGACCCGCGAGCTCCCGGTGTCGCCATCCACCTGAGTCGGGTCGCAGCAGCTCGCCCCCGCAGCTCTCCACGCTCCGAAGCTGGCTAGCTCCACGGAGGTAGGTCCGTAGGTCCACAGCTCCACAGCTCCGTGACTTCAGCCCCCAGGTCGCTCCGGTTCGAGGCCGCTCCACGGCGCTAGGCCCCAACGGCAACGGAGACCCGACAGGGAAAAGGTCGGGTCTCCATGCAGGGAAGAGATTTAAAAGTTTCCCCCACCACCCACACATACACATTTAAAAACCCACTACAAACTAAACCCTCAACAGGACAAAAAAAAAAAAAAATATGCTAGAGGCATATTTTAAACTGTGGCCCCTGGTTCTGGACTCCCCCAACATCGGGAACATGTTTCCTGCCTCTAGCGTGTCCAAGCCCTTAACAATCTTCTGTTTCAATGAGATACCCTCTCATCATTCTAAACTCCAGAGTGTACAAGCCCAGCTGCTCCATTCTCTCAGCATATGACAGTCCCGCCATCCCGGGAATTAACCTGGATCTACAGGGAGTAGTTGAATAGACTTGAATTGTTTTCTCTGGAACGTTGGAAGTTGAGGGCAGACTTGGTAGAAGCATATAAAATTCAGAAGCTTGGATAGGGTAGACAGTCGGAACTTCTTCCCCAGAATGGAAAGTCCAACAGTTGAGGGCATTGAGTTGAGAGGGGCAAAGTTTAATGTAAATGTGCGGGGCAAGGTTTGTTTTTACACTGAAAGTAGTGGGGGTCTGGAACACATTGTCGAGGTGGTGATAGAGGCTGATACGATGGTGGCGTTTAAGAGGCTCGTAGATATTAGCACATGGAAGTGCAATGTGGGCCGAAGGGCCCGTTTCTGTGCTGTACTATTCTATGCTTTATGAAACTGAGACTGAAAGCTTCTTTCTCCTATTTGACTTTTTATTTGTATGGAACAGAATCATCAGCTCCTGGTTCTTTTTAAATCTTCATGTATGTTTTTCAGTAAAGTCACTTCTTGAACATGTTTTCACAGGAGGAATTTGGTGGAAGATTCTTTGTTTTATTGGAGAGATTTTAATTGAAAACGATTAAGATGCTACTTAGCCAGTGTTGATTTGATTTCTTGTTGATGATTAAGTAATTAGCAGGGTCATCATCCATAATTGATGAACACCTCCCCACGTGTTCAAGAGTAACATCAGATAGGAAGTAAATTAGTTCTTTAGACACCATAAAGGCTATGTTTTCATTTTACTGGATTAGTACATTGGCTCAACAAGTCTTGGGTCTGATTGTACTGAATGATTGAGCGGAATCATTTAGAGAATCTGCCCCTTCTATCAATTCACTTTCCCATTTTATTACGCAATAGTTAGAAATAATTTGTGTTTTAGACTCGTTGTTGGCCCTATGAATTGAACCTTGTGAAAATGGTTATATGCATATGGTTCTGGTAAGTTGCATGCCTGTGGAATCTGGACTGCCCTAAGTGTGTGCAGCATGAAGAATGTTATTTAATGACTGTGGGAAATATGGAATGAAGTCAAAAGATGAATATGCAGTATCTAGTTCACTTGCCTAGCAAGATAGAATTTCAGATTAGAAATGCAACCTACCCCAGATCAGCCTTGGGCCAAAAGTCTCTTAATCTCAGCAACCAAATTTTTTGGAATGATGTATAATTAATAATATTAAATATATTATGCAGATTTCCAGAATTTAGTGGTTGAATTGGTTATTTTCAAAAGGAAAATTCCAATGTAGACGATAAAAGGAAAGTTTTGTAGACTTGCCTGTTTTATTGGAAGATCAAATTTGCACATGAGCAGCATTCCCTCTGCAGTAATAAACCTGAAGATAATGTGGCATTTGAAGGGATGAAGTATATGCCAGAACATCTGCCTTTGTATTTCACTGTTGGCTTCACCACTGATTCTAGAGTGAACTTCACACTCCATCTCTGTTTTTACCAAAGACAGACACAAAATGCTGGAGCAACTCAGCGGGTCAGACAGCATCTCTAGAGAAAAGGAATAGTTGACGTTTCGGGTCGAGACCCTTTTTCGGACTCTAGTGTGTCTGTGTTAAAACGTGGTCGTAGAGTCGGAAAGCAGGAGGAATCACAGAGGGGGGGGGGGGGGGGGGGCAGCGAGAGATGATGTTGCAAGGCCGACCAATCTTTATTGAAAATTAAAGTTCAGATGAATTTTCTTTTAAATTTGTTTTCAATTCACAGAAATTTGAATTTTTAATTTATTTGTTCAATTCAATAAAATTATTTGAAGTAACTGACTGGCCTGGTATCCTCCACTATGCAGCCCCTGCTTCTAGGCTGCTCTTGCCAGGCAGAGTAAACTTCAGCAATCTGCCTACATCTCAAGCTGGGAAATCTACCAACTGAGCCTGCACTGGAGGACATTTTATTAAATTGAGCTAGGTTAGATGTATTTTATTGTTTTTGATTGAGGGTTAGTTTCGTAAATTGTTTCAAACACAAATAAGTTAATTGCCACACCAGAGTGCAATGACATTTCAATTTCACATGAAGCTTGCAGAGTAAACTGTATAGATATAACAATGATAAGTGCAACAATAAAGAGGAGTGTAAAACAGCTGAATAGTGTAGATTATAGTGCGAATCGGAGTAGTGAAAATACTAATTGAAGTAGAATAATGGATGTACGAGTAAAGATTAAGAGCACCTCTGGGAATGTGTTCTTCAAGGTTGTGGTTGATGGAGGAAAAGATGGATGCTGATGAGCAGGCTGGGAGATTGCCTCCTGTGCTCTTGAACGTGTTCGGAGGAGCCCTGGGTCGGCTGAGGGAGAGGCCCTAGGGCACGGAGGCTGAGCGATGGCCGTCAGAGACAAGTAGGCGATGCGTTTACGGGCCAGTATCGATGCTTCTGGAGTGGGTGAGTTCGTGGAGTGGGCCTCTGGAGACCCGGCTGCAGCCTGTGGCTCTATTAGATCGAGCGCTGCTCCAAGGTATCCCCCGTGCGGAACAGAAGCGACGTGCAGAGACACGGATCAGCAGTAGAGGACACCGACACGTCATCTGACCAGGCTGACATATGCAATTCTGATCCAGTGCTGGAGGACAATGGGCCTTCATGGACAAGTTAAGACTGACATTTTATTTAAACTTTGGACTTAAGTTACAATAGTACGCCACACTTGTGCACTGACTGTGATCTACTATCTTACACTCTTGTGGTAGTATGATTATACTTAATGAATAGTAGGATTGTATGCACTGAACTGTATGCAAAAAAGAATTTCCTTGTACTCCGATGCACGTGACAATGAAGTACCATTGAACCAATGATTGGGAAGCAGGTGTGAGAGAGGTGATGATGGGTTTATTATTCTGATAGTAGGGAAGAAGCTGTTCTTAAATCTGAATGTTTTGCTTTCAAGTTTCTTTATCTTCTCCCAGAATAGAGAACGGCCAGGATGATGGGCATCCCTGACATTACTTCCAGCTCTCCTTATGTAACATAGTTAAGATGGACTGGATTGAAGGTTGTGATGAGGGACTGGGCTGTCTCCAAATACACTGATGTGCTACATTGCATTAGTGTGAAGTGAACTAGGTTCAGTTGCTTGTGATAAGGATTCCTAGGAATTTGAAGCTGTTGACCATCTCTCCAGCAGCTCAGCTCAGGGTAATGTTCAGCCCCTGGCTTCCTTAGGTCAACATCCAATGTCTCCCCTTGTTTAGGGTTAGGTTTTTGTTCTGTCACCATGAAACAAGAATCTCGACCTCCTCGCTGTGCTTCCCATTGTTGTTGATCTGGCTGACAACAGTGGCATCATTGGACCACAGTGGGGGATTTAAAGATCATGTTGGCACTGCATGTGGCTGTACAGTCATGTGTGTACAGGGAGTAGAACAAGAGACTGAGCATGCAACCCAGAGGGGTACCAGTGTTAAGGATCAGGGTGGAGCAAATGTTATGACCAATTCTAACCAACTGGGGCCTGCCAGCCAGGAAGTAGCTGCAGATGGAAGCCCCAAGGACAAGGTTCAGAAGTTCAGGGATGAACTTATTCAGTGTCTATAGGTTAAAGGCTGAGTTGTAGTCAATGAATAGCATCCTGGCATAGGTGTTCTTATTGTCAACATGATCTAGAGCTGAATGTAGTACAAGAGAGATGGCAACTTTCATAGACCTATTTTTCCTGGGTCCAGATTGTCAAAAGGACTGGTGCAAATGTTTGCCGTGACCAATCTTTCAAAGCACTTCATTATGGTTGATGTCAGAGCTATTGGGCGGAAGTCATTGATCGAGGTCACCACTTCACATTACGTTTCTTGAGGACTGGAATGCTAGAAGTTTGCTTGAAGCAGATGTTGAAAGGAGATTTTGAAGATGCCGGGGAAGACTGTGGACACTCCTGGGCTGGCTGCTTTCTGAGAGTTTATCCTCATGAAAGCAGACCTGACCTGCCACTGGAATATATGGAACAGAGACAGTGGGTGGAAGCAGGTCGTGCCTTGGTGAAATTTTGCCTGTTGATTATGGGCATAAAAAGACATTAAACATCCAGTAGAAATGAGTTTGTAGCCTGTTTTGGTATGCGGGGCCCAGCCATAGACATGGCATCCGTTTGATTGAACTGAGCTTCCACTCGTTTTGGATGTTTCTCTGTATCTGGGGTAGCCTTGCGGTGATCATGTTTGCCCTCCTCGTACAGTGCAGAATGATCATTTACAAATACTTCCAATCGGCCGAGAGTGAAGTTTCTGGTTATAATACACCCTGACCGTCTTTGCACTGCAGGAGTCAACACGTTTCCTGATTAAACTGTTGGTGACTGACGTACACTTATCCAGGCTGGATGAAGTGACCTTGAATATGTTCCAGTCGACCAACTGAAGGCAGTTTTGAAGTAGACACTTGTCATCCTCGGATCACTGCTGCTGTACTCTTTTAGTTGGTGCAAGACCCTTAACAGCATTGATGTACTGAGGGATGTTGGGGTCCAAATCCGTAGCTCCCTGAAAGTGGTGACACAATTTGATGGAGTGGTTAGGCAGGTGTACGGTAAGCTCCCCTTCATTAGTGGGGACATTGAGTATAAGAGTCAGGAAGTCATGTTGCAGCTTATAGGACTTGGGTTGGGTATTAAACTCATCACGGTAGAAATGCATTGTAGCCTGTTTTAATATTCAGACCCTTGGGACCAGTTCTAGTCACTCCATTACAGCAAAGATGTGGAGGCTTTGGAGAGGGTACAGGAGATGTTTACCAGAGTTCTGCTTGTATTACTATCTATAAGGAGTGGTTGCATAGACTTGGATTGTTTGCTCTGGAACTTCAGAGGTTGAGGGGGGATCTGATAAAAGTGCATAAAATTATGGGCGGTGTTGATAGAGTAGATGGTCAGAACCTTTTTTCCAGAATGGAAATGTCAAAGACTAGAGGACATAGCTTTAAGGTGAAAGGGGCAAAGAAGATGGCGTGATTGTTTTTTACGCATAGTGATGAGCGGCTGGAACACACCACCAAGCGTGGCGCTGGAGGCAGATACAATGGAGGCTTTTAAGATGCTTTCATTTGGCACATGGATATGCAGAGAATGGAGATATATGGAAGACATACAGGCAGAGGAGATTAGTTTAACTTGGCATCATGTTATGAGTGGACATTGTGGGCCATAGAGCTTGCACTTGTGCTGTTCTGTTCTATTGTCTATTCTTTGTGCATCTGTCTGTCCAAATCGGCAGAAGCAGATGATCCGACTGACCAAAATGAGGGTAAGGGATGGAGTGATGGGTGTCCTTAATGGTGGTGTATCAGTGGTCAAGAGTGTTAATACCCTGCATGGGGCAGGAGACATGCTGATGGTAGAGGGGAGGACATTCCTGAAATTAGCTTAGTCACCAATGATGATCAACAGGGCATCAGTTTTCTAACAAGAGAGTTGACAACCAAAATATAATTTGTCCAATGCCACCTGGGCATTGTCTTGGGTGGTATATAGACTGCCGACAGGATGGTAGGGGCGAATTCCCTCATAGATAACCGGGATGGCATTTTATCTTCTCGTATCTCATGTCGAGGGTGCAGAATTCAGCTCGATGCACCATGAAATGATCATAAAGCAGTCGCTGCTGCCTTTCCCTTTGCCCGGGGAATGTGCATGGTCCATAGTATAAATGGTATAGTATGCCAAATGCAACAGGGATGAGCGATGTTTCAGTGAAACAAAGAACACGGCAGTCCATGATCTCTCTCTGAAACAAACAGCTTCGCTCTAAACTCTTCCAGTTTTGTTCTCGATTGATTGAATGTTAGCTAGAAGTATGCGGGGGTGGGAAGACCAAGATCCTCAATGTTTCAGCTGCACCTGTAGCAATAATTTGCCCACCTTATTTCACTATATGAAGCAAGAAATAGCATCAGATAATTCTCTTTAATCTTCAAAGTGATTTGGTGAAAACATCATGATCTTAATGTTTGCACGCCTTCTTAGCCCACTGCACATTGCCTACCTGCCTGCACAAAGCAATCTCTGATGTTCAATTTTGTGCATACATGGGTGATCACACTGACATCAATGTTACCATGGGGATCTCTCAACAAAAAGCGTGAAAACATTCTCACCCACTTTCAGAAAGGATCGATTTGTATGCTAATTTTTCATGAACTTTTTATAAAATCAAAAAAATTTGAACAGGAACCATTAGAGAACAAAAACGATTCAATATATTTTAGCAATTAAATTATTTTAAATTAACTAGTCATTAAAAAAGAATGAATGAAAAATATACTTCGCCTCCTCCATCTGAACAGCATCCTATTGATAAGAATGAGGTGGTTGAAGTTCATCGAGGATTCAGTGAGCTGATTTTCCAGGGTGACAGATAGGAAACTGGAGGATTCCGGTGAAAACAATATGAAGCTTGACGTTCAAGAGTCTGTGTTCAGGCAAATGATCTGGGTTTTGAATTGACAATCCGGCCCACATGGCAAAAATGCTGTAATCAGCGGTCTAGGGGGTATCCCTTGTGCTGGAGAAGTTTGCAAAGAGCACTCCCTGTTGGAAATCGGGGAACTGCTGGAGCTTGGCATTAAACTGTGTGTGTGCCTGTGCGTGTGTGCCTGTGTGTGCCTGTGCGTGTGTGCCTGTGCGTGCATGCGTGTGTGCCTGTGCGTGCATGTGTGTCTGTGCATAGTTGCTAGTGGTTTCTCTCCATTATAGAATGATGGATGGTATCATGTTTTCACCAAATCCCAGAACATCACTTTGAAGATTAGCGGGAATTATCTGCGATGCTATTTCTTGGTTCATATAGTGATATAATGTCCTGGATGCAGGGACATACACGGATAGACGACGGATTGGATTGGAGATTGGACAAGGGATTGGACAAGGGGCACCAAATAGTCAAGGTCTAAGGGAATAAATTTAATGGGGTAAAAACATGGTGAAACATAAGGCCTACTTGGGCAGTGGTCCTTGTGAATCTTGAGTAGGAGAAAGAACAGGCAGTGCAGGGTTGAAAGATCTATTAAGTTGGAGTCTCTGGAGGGGAGAAGGTCTCTTCAAGTGATGAGATCTGTGATGCAATGGGAATGAGTTGTGTTGTGTGGGCTTTTTGTTGATTGGTGAGATCATAGTTCAGGATATGTTGTAGGATGGAACTGCATGTTCTGGTTTACACCGAATAAGTGGCGTTTCAGATCAACCCTTCCTCAGACTGAGAGTCAGGGGGAGGGAAACTAGAAGTATGAAAAGGTTCAGAACCTCTGGTCTGAAACATCCCCTCTGCAGAGAAGAGTATTGGTAGGAGAAATAGTTATCAGTGGGCGTTGAGGACACTTTGCCAAAGAAATAGATGCAGAGGCAATGGCAGAAGAGCTCATTGTCACAGTGAGCAAGGGCTCCCTGAGAAATGGGTACAGGTGTGTTAAGCTGAGGCCTTTGCTGAGGGCGGACTGTTCAGCATGAAGGAGGAGAGGTCAGAGGGGATGGTGAAGGCATGACCGGGGTTGGAGCTGCAGCTAGGCACAGGGTCAGCAGAGGGAGATGGGCAGGAGGACTTGGGTGGTAATGTGGTGGGGGGAAGGGGGCTCTGGAGAGGGAGAAAGAGAAAGGATGGCAGTGGAATGTGAGTTCAGAAAGGTGGGCAGCAATGTGTGATTGCGAGCACAGGAGTGGCTGGATCGCCATGGGGCTGGAGGTGGGTGATCCATCATCCTTGGATGGATGCAGAAGCAAGGAACTGCAGGTGTTGGTTTACAAAAGAAGATGCAAATGCTGGAGTAACTCAGCAGGTCGGGCAGCATCTCTGGAGAACATGGATAGGCGAGGTTTGATGTCAGGACCGTTCTTCAGATCCTTGGTGGATGTCTGGAACTTTTAAAACTGTGGATCCGGCAGAGAAAAATAATCCCAGTCTGCGGCATGTTTGAGAGAGTTAAGGGCCTGTCCCACTAATCACGGCCATACAGGCGACACACCGGCGACCATGTGGCGACTGCCTGGTTGCCTGTAGTCGCCTAAAAAATAGCCTAAGTGGGACAGGCCCTTAAGTCCCAGAGCTGTGGCAATGAAAGGGATGAGGCCTGAAAATGTCAGAGCGTAGGGCATGGATGGAAAACCATTGGGCGGATACTATGACCTCTTGATAATTTATACAATGATTCTTTCTCCTCCTGTCTGGATGTACTAATAGAATTCATTCGTTTTAGGGGTGCAGCAATTGTTGTTGCTTCAGCAGGCAGAGTAGCAATTTTGTGATACCGCTGCCATTAGCCATCAGAGGATAGGCCAGTTTGGTTTTAGTTGATACTATTGGGAGAAATGGTAGAAAAGACATGCCTTATTTTGTCTGTCTTCCATGAATTGACTGCAATGCCTCAGAAACATTGCACAATTTATTGCCTGCATGTTTCTGTGATCGAGGGGAATGGGCAGGGGGCTGATGCCCTGGAAGGTACAGGAGCCTGAAGACTGTAACGTCCAAATTCAGGAACAGCTGCTTCCCCACAGCCATCAGGCTATTAAACACACCGAATAAGCTATGAACTCTGAACGGCAAAACACTATATTATTATTTTTATTTGCACTACATTTATTATTTACTAGACTAAGTGGGACCCGTTGGGTCCCATGTTCACATGGGAGGGCTGGTCCCCCGACGCAATATTCCACCTCTCCACCAATTCCAATATTGGTGGCCAGTGGGGGGGCTTTCTGGAATGCTGGTATGGGTTCTTAGGGTGGCAGCTCAGTCCTTCAAGCCTGATCTGCTGGCAGCTCACTCACGGCTGCTGGGCTGGCAGTTGACTCATGACTATTCCTTGAAATTCCATTTCAAGCAGGGTGCAAGGCCACCAAATTCAAATCCATGTTCCTACCATTTCAAGCAGGGTGCAAGGCCATCAAATTCAAGTGCAGTTTCTTACCACTATGAGCAGGGTGCAAGGCCAACGAATTCAAGTGCAGTTTCCAACCACTTCAAGCAGGGTGCAAGGCCACCAAATTCAGTGCAGTTTCATATCACTTCAAGCAGGATGCAAGGCAGCCAAATTCAAGTGCAGTTTCATTCTACTTCCAGCAGGGTGCAAGGCCACCAAATTCAAATGCAGCTTCATACCATTTCATGCAGGGTGAAACCGCCATAAAACCACACAAAACACCAATCCCACAGTTCAGTAGACATTCAGTGTGTTCAGTTGATTCACAGCTCAGACAGAGTCATGACCTCTCCCTCCCCCATCATGCAGAGACTGAGCCACACCCACACTTCCGTGTGTTATAACCCCTCCCCCTCCCACCGGAAAAGGTGTGGCTTTCAGGGCGTGATTAACAGGAGAGAGATTCTCAACATTTTTTAAACACTAATAACACTTTTATTTTTCATTGATGGGAAGAATTTTCTGCACCTGCTCAGCGGAGGGGGGACTGAGTAAGATGGCCAAAAATCACAGCCGTAAGTGGTAGCGTTTTATCTAAAATCAATATACAGTGCAAACAGGAAGAAAGTGCATTTGCAGTAGTGCCTTTTAACTTCAAGACAAAGCACCCAAGCCACCATTTGCAGTAAGTAATGCCTTTCAACTTCAAGCCAAAGCACCCAAGCCACCATTTGCAGTAAGTAGTGCCTTTCAGCTTCAAGCCAAAGCTCCTAAGCCACCATTTGCAGTAAGTAGTGCCTTTCAACTTTAAAGCAAAGCTCCCAAGCCACCATTTGCAGTAAGTAGTGCCTTTCAACTTCAAGCCAAATCACCTAAGCCATCATTTGCAGCAAGTAGTGCCTTTCAACTTCAAGGCAAGGCACCCAAGCCACCATTTGCAGTAAGTAGTGCCTTTCAACCTCAAGCCAAAGCATCATGCCACCATTTGCAGTAAGTAGTGCCTTTCAACCTCAAGCCAAAACACCCAAGCCACCATTTGCAGTAAGGAGTGCCTTTCAACTTCAATCAAAGCACCCAAGCCACCATTTGCAGTAAGTAGTGACTTTCAACTTCAAGCCAAAGCACCCAAGCCACCATTTGCAGTAAGTAGTGCCTTTCAATTTCAAGCAAAGCACCCAAGCCACCATTTGCAGTAAGTAGTGCCTTTCAACTTCAAGCCAAAGCACCCAAGCCACCATGTGCAGTAAGTAGTGCCTTTCAACTTCAAGCCAAAGCACCCAAACAACCATTTGCATGCAGTGCCTTTTTACTTCAAACAAACCATATTTTCATTTTCAAACCACATTAAGGGTATTCACAGTTGTGTAGACATTTGTTCAGTGTTATTCAGAGCTCAGAGAGACGTGACCCTTGGCTTCATCCATCTTGCAGAGAGTGAGTGAGGCACACCACTTCCTGGTTTTATAGTCCCTCCCCCTCCCTCCAGCTGGGGCAGCAGAGAGAATGGTGAATTCTTTATAAACATTAATATCTCTCTGATTTGTCATCAATGGGAAAAATCCTCCGCACCCGTAAGTCTGAGGGGGGCTCTGAGTGAGGTGGCCAAAAATGACGGCCGTAGGTGGCGGCGTTCTGTCGGAAATCGCAGCACAGTGGGCCAAAAGCGGTCAAGATCAGAGATTTAGTAATATAGATTTAACTTTTCTTTCCCCGTTATAAACAATGTTTACATATTCACATATTCTGTTGTGCTACAGCAAGTAAGAATTTCATTGTCCCGTCCGGGACATATGACAATAAAACACTCTTGACTTGACTCTTGCTCTGTGATTAGCTTCCTGTTATGAAACAGGCACAGAACCAAATGGAAGGTACACAAAATTGCTGGGGAAACTCAGCGGGTGCAGCAGCATCTATGGAGTGAAGGAAATAGGCGACGTTTCGGACCGAAACCCTTCGGAGGAGAACTTCTTCAAAGTAGGCATACCTTGAGGAGATATTGCAATGGAGTAGAAGGGTTTCGGCCCGAAACGTCGCCTATTTCCTTCGCTCCATAGATGCTGCTGCACCTGCTGAGTTTCCCCAGCAATTTTGTGTACCTTCGATATTCCAGCATCTGCAGTTCCTTTTTGAACACAGAACCAAATGGTCTCATTCTGTACTCTGGCTTGCAAGATTTCTTCATTCCTGCACCAAGGATATTAATGTGTATCTTAATATTTTAAGGTTTTGACCCGCTGTCATAATTAAGTGGCAACATAATTTTTCTATTGACAATAATTAAAGTGATTTGACAAAATCTGTAGATTTGTACATGGGAAGTTGTCTTGCCGTCATTAGCCATGTGGAAGATTGCCGGCAAGCATTGTGTGTGGCTAATTTCACATTTATAACCTTGTTAAGTAACCATAACATACATCACAGAAGTTTATTTTGTCTGAATTTGGTCATTAATTCCAAGAATTTTTAATTCTAAAATAATTCTGTCTACGATGGACTTTTAGTATTAAATTAACTTCATGCTTTCTAGTAGGCCATTAATAAGTAAATTTTGAAACCAATTGATGTCCTGTGGTTATATTTAACTTTCATATTATATTGATTTATTGGAAACTGGAGGTTGAAAAGTGAACTCAATTTTTTATGTAGAATCTCAACTTCAACTAAGATGATAAAACTATCAATCATGTTTATTTGTTAATGGCTCTCTGCCAGTTTAATATTTTGGAATGTTTTTAATAGATCAAAAAGTTTTTTTAAAAAAAATTCTTAATCTTTAGTATTTTAAAACAACTCCAGTCAATTTTGCCAAAACACAAAATGCTGAAGGAACTCAGTGGGTCAGGCAGCATCTTAATTGGGAAAATGATAGACAAAGTTTTGGATTTAGACCCTTCTTCAAGTTTCTCCTTGTGTCTGAAGAAGTGTCCCAAATTGACAAGTCGTTTGTCCAATAAGCGAATGCTGCCTGACCTGTTCAGTTCCTCCAGCACTCTAGCGTTTTGCTCAAGATTCAAGCTTCTGCGGTTTCTTGTATCTCCATTCAACTTCACAGATGGAAGTAGAGGCCAAGAATGAGAGAGAACGGTGAGAAGAATTGAGGAGGGGTGTCAAATGGATAAGTTCAAAAGATGAGCTTCAAGAGTTTTTAATGTGTAATAAATGAAAAGATTAAAAGATGGGGAAAGGTATTCCAGACTAGGACTGAGGAACTTGAAAGTTATATAAAGGAGGGGCAGCGGGCCCTCTATTCTAAGCTAGAATTAGAGACATGTGAAACAAGACATATAAGGTGCAAGTCTTGCAAAGCACGGGGTGATTTGAAAATAAGTTAAATAGCTAGCTTGCAAAATAATGCCCCTGTTGATGATGGGAATAATGATTCAATTTGACCTACTGCAGGATAAAATGGAGGTCACTCCATATTTTGCTATGATCACTTTGAGGTGACTAAATTTGCACTCATCACTCAGGATTTCAGCAGTTGAAGTGGAGTTCAGTGTGTTTTCTCCTTTGGAACGAATATTTTAGCTGCAGATTCAACACTGAAAATGAAATTTGAAACTTGCCTTGGAGTTGAACAAGACATCAAGGATTCACAAGCTCTAGCTTTGAGTTCCCAAGCAAGTGGTGGAATTACAGTACAAAAACGGGCCCTTCGGCCCAACTCTTCCAAGTCAGCCAAGGTATCCCATCTAATCATCCCATTGGCCAGCATTTAGCCTTTATCACTCGAAACCTTTCCTATCCAAGTATCTGTCCAAGAGTTGTTTCAATCCCATTATACTACCTGCCGCCTCTGGCAGCTCATTCTATCCACTCACCCTCTGAGTGAAGAAGGTTGCCCCTTAGATTCCTATGAAATCATTCCTCTCCAACCTAAAACCTATGTCCTTTGGATCTTGATTCCCCTCCGTTGGGAAAAGACTCCATGCATTCACCATGTCTATGCCCCTCATGATTTTTACCCCCCATCAGCTCATCAGCTTCCTGTGTCCCAAAGAATTAAATCTTATCGTGCTGAAACTTTCTCTTCAGGTAAGGCCCTTGAGTACTGGCAAGACCATTCATTGTAAATCTTTGCTGCACTCTTTCCAGGTTAATGACATCCTTCCTATAGCAGGGTGACCAAAAAGTCAAGTCGTCAAGAATGCTTAATTGTCATATGTACCGGAAACAGGACAATAAAATTCTTACTTACAGCAGCATAACAGGTCTGTAAACACTACTTATAAATAACACAATGAACAAATTTCAATAAAATTTAAAAAAAAGCTATATTAGTGCAAAGCAAAAGCCTGAAGTCCCTAATGCAATCAACACAATACTTAGTTTATAGTGTTCAAGTGCCTGATTGTTATTGGGAAGACACTGTTCCTGAAATTGGAGGTCAGGGTTTTCAAATCCCTATACCTTCCCAATGGCAGGAGTGAAATGAGAGCATGGCCAGGGTGCTGTCGATCCTTGATGATGCTCACTGCCTTTGAGGCACTGCATCCTATAGATCCCTTTGATGGTGGTGAGGTCAGCACCTGTGATGGACACAACACTCCAATTGCGGCCTCATCATGTCTTATCCAACATTGTGACTAAACATTGCATGGGAATGATGGTCTGGTACTTACTGACAATGCGTGAACAGAAATTAGCTTCATGATTTAGGGGTAATTTCTACCTCTGAGAGCATCACATGTTATAAAACATTCAGCTTGTTTTACATCATGTCCATTTTCAAAAGATTTGTTGCATTAAAGCAAGCATAGAATCATGAAAGGAATAGATCGGGTCGATGCACAGTCTCTTGCCCAGAGTAGGTGAATCGAGGACCAGAGCACATAGGTTGAAGGTGAAGGGGAAAAGATCTAATAGGAATCTGAGGGGTAACATTTACACAGAAAGGGTGGTGGGTGTATGGAACAAGCTGCCAGAGGAGGTAGTTGAGGCTGGGACTATCCCAACGTTTAAGAAACAGTAGGCCAGGTAGATGGATAGGACTGGTTTGGAGGGATACGGGCCAAACACAGTCAGGTGGGACTAGTGTAGCTGGGACATGTTGGCCGGTGTGGGTGTTGGGCCGAAGGGCTTGTTTCCACACTGTATCACTCTATGACTCTATGACATCTCTCAGCAGCCAGTTCTGAAGCCACCATTCATCAGTCGTTTTAAATTGTCACTCAGTGAGCCCCAACACGCTGAATTTGACAAAATTTGGGTAAAAGAGAACCTATGACTGTCGAACTGTTGACTGTTTGCAAAATAATGCCATGAGCTCATGATCTTGCAGTGCTGGGCTGATCAAGAGGTCCATCATATCATGAGCGAAAGAGGGTGAACTGTTCCTTAAGACCAATTTGCAGGTGCAAAATACTGGCGATTCCCTAGCAGTGGATTGGGGATTAGGTTTTTTAGATGAAGATTGCTCATGACTATAGATTGTGACAATTCTTTAATGATAAGTGGTTTTGCGGCACAAAGGTATAAATGAGCAATGACTGGTAAGTGCTATTGTCACCAGCTTGTTGTATCTCAGTCCCCAGACTGGCTTTAGTTATTCTGGATTTAAGTTGCACTTTGTTCTCCAGGGCTGAAATGAAATAACTCCTGCTTCCAGTGCTTATTTGAACAATATCTGGCTGATCTGGAATTGAAATAGATGAATTTACATCTTGCTCTGCCAAGAATGAGAGTATATTTGATAACGTCTAACAAACGGTCAGTTTGTGACACTGAGAAAATCACAGCTGCGCAAAACATTGAGTTCCTTGCACAATAAGACCATTTTTACAGGAGGAATCTACTGCACTGAATTAAGCTATATTTCTCAATAGCCGGTTCTGAAACCACTTTTCATCTTACCTTTTAGGTTGTCATTCAGTGAGCCTATATATCATTTAAATTTGACACAAATTCGTGGGAGTACAAAATGGGCAATAGAGAACAGGCAGCCTTCAATGGAAAGGAAATGTGGTGGGTTAGAAAAATGCCTGCAGATTTGTCATAACCCGTGTGCTTTTGGCCAGAGGTCAGTTTCACCACAATGTTTACAGCAGGATAAATATTTTCATAAATTAATTTATTTGCATAATAACCAGATGAATTATGGTGCAAGCTGTAACATGAAAAAGAATTTAAAAGTTAGTAACTGCATTGGCAAGGGCTTTCGATACTTTGTTTGCTGCAAGCATTTTAATTATATATTTCAATGTAAAACACACTAGTAGTGGATAAAATGTCATTTTAAAAACACTGGTATTGTTAAGTTACAAGGATGTGGGCCTCGAGATCAGGGTAAGATGAAAGGTTTGGATGTCCATTGACTCGATGTCCAATGTCTAGAATACCTCAGTTCGTTAAACAGTTGTAAACTAGCAGTAGTGTGAGCAAAATGGTGGGCAAATTGTCATTCCTAACTGACATTGTTAAATAAATGAATAGATTTTGATGTGGTACAGCTGGTGTGCTTGCCAGAATTTCTGTTTACGTCTGTGAAATGTGTCGTTTTTGACCCATGTAATCAAAGCATTCGAAAGACAATTGATAATAATAGCAATGCTGAAATTGTTAAAAATCTGTGCATAAGTATTGACTGTCATCATATTTTGTGGCCACAACAATATTGGAAGAATAAAGTGGACATAGTGTTGTTTGAGTGTAGACAGTTGGCCGCAACTTGGTGGGCTAAAGGACTAGTTTCCATGTTTATATGTTGTGTGAAGGCTTTTCATATTTTTTATTCTATTACATTAATCGTGATCAGTACAAGCTGCTCACCATTTATATTTTGTTGGATGCAGGAATGCAATTTAAAAGAAAACTTGTTTGGAAGAGCGTATAACAGCCATTTATTGCATCATTTATTGATTCAGAATTGATTAAAGCATGAACTTTGGGATGGGAGGGCCAGTGGAATCCTGATCCAGATGCTGTGTCCAGCAAAGCTGGAGGTGGCGATTGAGTAACATTTTTAATAGGCTGTGGGCCGAGCATCAAAAATGTGTCTAGAAATCAGTTTTCGTGACCAAGTCACCAAACTACATTAAAATTTCCACAATTTAGATGAAATATAATTGAGAATGATGTCATCACTCGTCATTGCCAAACGTTGCACAATTAATTAAACTAATTAGAAAATGAGATCGGGAAAATAAGCGCCATCTAGTGGCCAATGCCCGTATTACACCATGGGCAGCCAATTTCCGTGTTGCAGTCCATTCAAACTATATATTATTATACCAATATATATATGTATATGTAACCTGTAAATATGAATGTAATCATATATAATTAAGTATAATTCTATTATATAAAAATAATATGATGAATATAATTGTGAGTGTGTTTTTTTAATGACACTGTCGCAGAGGTCCTGCTCCTGAACCAGCCTAATTAATGGGTTAGGGCAGTTCTTGTGGGTTCCTCTCTTTACTGAACCCCACTGACTGCCAGTGTGCAGAGTGGGGGTGTCGGCCATAGTGGGACTGGGGCAGTGCCAGGCAGGCATGTTCCAGTCGCTTTAATAGGAAATTAAATGAGACTGCAGCAGATGTCCCAGGTTTTAAGGGCTCATGAACCTGCCTAATTAAAGGGTCTGGACAAATCCTCTAGGTTTCCCCATTTACTGAACCCCGCTGACTGCCAAAGTGGGGAGAGTGGGGGTAATGGCTATAGTGGGACTGGGGCAGTGCCAGACCTGTAAGAGACCTGTCTTATTTCTGATGTAAATGTCACATCCTGGCCAAGAATCGAATGCTCTGATGTTTACTCGATGAATATTCATTTTAAGCTACAATGAGTTTATATTTATGTCTCAAGTCTTTTGCAGACTCTAACAGGTTTTCTTCCAAGATTGTCCTGTATTTGGCTCCATCCATCTTCCCATCAACTCTGACCAGCTTCCCTGCCCCTGCTGAAGAAAAGCATCCCCACAGCATGATGCTGCCACCACCATGTTTCACAGTGGGGATGGTGTGTTCAGGGTGATGTGCAGTGTTAGTTTTCCGCCACACATAGCGTTTTGCATTTAGGCCAAAAACTTCAATTTTGGTCTCATCTGACCAGAGCACCTTCCTCCACATGTTTGCTGTGTCCCCCACATGGCTTGTGGCAAACTGCAAACGGGACTTCTTATGGCTTTTTTTCAACAATGGCTTTCTTCTTGCCATCCTTCCATAAAGGCCCGATTTGTGGAGTGCACGACTAATAGTTGTCCTGTGGACAGATTCTCCCACCTGAGCTGTGGATCTCTGCAGCTCCTCCAGAGTTACCATAGAAACATAGAAACATAGAAAATAGGTGCAGGAGTAGGCCATTCGGCCCTTCGAGCCTGCACCGCCATTCAATATGATCATGGCTGATCATCCAACTCAGTATCCTGTACCTGCCTTCTCTCCATACCCCCTGATCCCTTCAGCCACTGTTATAGGCTGTGGGCCGAGGAGCTTTATTCTACAGTTTTGTGACCCAAGTCACCAAACTACATGAAATTTTCACATATTGTGTAAAAAAATTA
Source organism: Amblyraja radiata (assembly GCF_010909765.2). Classification (NCBI taxonomy): domain Eukaryota; kingdom Metazoa; phylum Chordata; class Chondrichthyes; order Rajiformes; family Rajidae; genus Amblyraja; species Amblyraja radiata. Next base: position 76,078,406 of record NC_045956.1, read on the forward strand.
TATAAATCACCCCTGAAACTCGTCATGAACAAGACTTGCACATTTCTATTAAATTAGAGAAAAAACGGAAAAATATCGGGTATTTTTTGGTCCAATCTTGCCTTGTATGGTTGACTTGCCAGTAACAGCCTTTCCTCTGAATCAGATGCAGATTTAAGATCATTTTGGACCAGAACTTGTAGATGGTGTCAATCTGCAAATCAGCATATTTTATTGGTACCATCTGTCAACGAAGACATTAGACCAAGGTTCCATGTAGGTGGTCCCACTGCTCCTCTTCACATTGTGTGCAGTTTCTTCCACTGAAGATTGCAATGCCACAAGGCTACAGGCTCTCCCAATGCTAAGCAAGATGGAATAAAACAGATGAGCAGTACCTTTACATATTATTTATTGTGTGCAGCCTTGTTGGTGTATGTGCCTGCAAGAGAACAGTGAATGTGCAATGTAACATTATCTAACTTGCCTGAGGACCTGTAAATCCTTTTATTTTTATAGACCTTTGATTATTCTGAGGCAAGTATTCGGCTAATGCTAGTTTTATGTGCACCAAATATTATCATTCCCTACAGACCCAGCAACCACACCCACCTACCTTTTCTCAGAATTTAGTTAATATCCTTTCCTTATTTCTTTCTGGTGATAAAGGGGCTGTCCCACTGCTGCGACCTAATCCGCAAGTTCAGAAGAGTGTCTTTGACCTTCAAACTCGAGGGCACTCGCCTGGAAAACCTCGAGCTGGATCGACCGACTGCGCGCACACACACACACACACACACACACACACACACACACACACACACACACACACACACACATCGCAAATGCGGGGGCCAGGGAAAGCGGGGGAGCGCTGTCTGAAATTCACACCCGCGATGAGGATGGTAAAAGACGGCTGCACAATGTACGGTAAGTCATTTAGAGAGGGGGGAGTGGAGAAGGAGTGGAGACACTTTTAAGAAGTCAGACAACTTTTTAATAAAGTTTAGCGGGCATTTAACATTACCAGTCGGTTTTCCTTGGTCCTGAAAACTCCAAATAGCCAATTAAAATACCTGGTCAGCAAAGGAGATTGCCTACGGCTGCCCTAGACTGCCTGTAACTACATAGCGACCCCACTCCACCGCACTACGAGTTAAAAAGAACCAAGCCGACCAGTTTTTACTCGCAGAAAATCTTTCAACGTGCTGAAAAAGGGGGACGTTGGGAGATGGAAGTTGGGGTTTGATGGGTGGGGTTAGTGGTGGATTTAGGGATGGAGGGCTGAAGGAGAGTGTGAATGGAAACATAGAAACATTGAAACATAGAAAATAGGTGTAGGAGTAGGCCACTTGGCCCTTTGAGCCAGCACCACCATTCAATATGATCATGGCTGATCATCCAAAATCAGTACCCCAGTTCCTGCTTTTTCCCCATAATCCTTGATTCCGTTAGCCCTAAGAGCTAAATCTAATCTACGAGTTAGGATAAGGATGGTATGAGCCTAGGAATGGACTAGAATTTAACAGTTAAGGCCAGGGTAATGTTGGAGTTTGAAACACCGATGGTGTTGGTGACAGTTTGGATGTGAAGTATGAAACTCAAAGTGGGGCAGGGAGGTCTTCCTGAGATCTAGTTGGAGGAAGTTTAATTATCTATCGCTGAGTGTCAAACAAGCCATCAAATGAATTGAATTTGTTAAGAGAGGTATTAACTTCTGGGTGACATCCAGCGAAACACTTTTTTTCTATGTTTAATTAACGTTGACATGTAGCAAGATGTTTGAGGGATTGGGAAGTAACCAAGAAACAAAGCAGTCATTGGAGGAGTTAATTCAATTCACCTGGTTGCAGGGGCAACAGTGCTTGCAGAGCAGTGTTTAGATGGAATTAGATCATTGGCTGTGTTATGGCATTGGCATGAGGTTTTGAAGAATTCTGATGCTTAGCCCAATATTGGCAGTTGGCTATTTTACTGGTTATGATATTTGTATTTTCCAGAAGTTACTAATTGAATGCATTGAAATTAAATGTATGCTGCTGAGTGTAAATGCTGGTCAATTATCATGCATATAACTGGTACATAAAGAGGAACTTCTCCCAAACAATATTATATCTAAAAGGAGAGGAAAGTACAATGGATAGGACAGGTTTGGAGGAATATGGACCAAATGCTGACAGGTGGGACTAGTGTAGCTGGGATATGTTGGCCGGTGTGGGCAAGTTGAGCCGAAGGACGTGTTTCCAGACTCTATGACTCTAGAAGAGTCTTGGCAGTTGAAGGCAAAGTTACCACTCATGGTGTGATTGAAATCAAGAGACCAGAGCAGAACTGCAGAGATTTTGGAGAACTGCACAGTTGATCAAGATTACAGAGATATTGAGACACAAAATCTTGAAGGGATTTGAAAATTATAATATAATCAGAAGCCAATACAAACCAGCGAGTAAAATGGTGTTGGTGAATAGGGGCTCTAGGAAGCATAAAGCCAGGATTTGAAATAGAAGGCTAATAGGGAAGGTTTGTACGAGTTGCATCTGAAATAAGAAATGTGTGGATGTGGATTTGGCAGCAAATGAATTGAAACAGGGATGAAGATGCATCATGATAAAAAGGTCTTGAGTGAACAACCCTCTGAATAAGCCAAGGAAGACACCAACTTGTTATTGCAATTTGGGCTGCTGGGCATGGTATTAAATACGGATTTTGCCAGCAGCAGTAATCTCAAAACCTTGAGTCTACACCCAACAAAGATTAAAAGTTCTACTTTGAAGATTTCAATTATGTGCAGTTGGAAAAACAAGTTAGTATCTTTATATGAAAGGTTTCAATTTTCACTGTAGTTAATGAGTTGAGAATAAGTAACACTATCCACATGTTTCTAGGATTTCTATATTGTGATCCATTCCCTGCTTATCCTGTACTAATGATGTCAGAAAAGATTGTAAACTATCAGCAGATTGCAGCACACAATACTTTAATGTAGAAACTGTTGAAATAACTGTAATCACCATGGCCTGAGGCTTCTTGTGTGGCAAACCAGCATATCTGCTGCAAATGCAGCAAATGTTGGAAATACTCAGAAAGTCAAACGGCATCATCGGGAGATAAACTTTTTTTTCCAAGTCTAGGAACCTTCAGCAAAATTGGGAAGGTTCTATTGCAGAGGCAGTGAGGAGCAGTGAGAACAAGCAGTTCCTGTGATTTGGTCAAGACCAAAGTTGACCAATTTACAGACCATTTCCCCCCCCTGGAACAAATTGGGGGCTGGGGAGTGAATGGAACCGTACATAAATTGGGATAAGGTGGAATGATCCTCAGCATGGACAAAAATGTAACAGTTGACACCAGGGCAATGTTAGAATTTAAAACACAGATGGTGTTCATGATGGCTCGGTTATAAAGTCTGAAACTCATTGTGGGGCAGAGAGGTGAAGGGAGGTGAAATGTTAAACTTTAGTCCATCAACAACAAAATAAAAATAAACTAAAAGTATTTGTTTTCTCACTTTTCCAGTTGTGATAGAAGGTCCTTGACCTAACACGCAACTTTATTTCTCTTCTTATTGATACTGCTTGACCTGAGTGCACCCGATATTACTGCTGTTGATTTCCAGTGTTTGGCTCCAAAACTGGACTTGTTGTGCAGTTTAACGGTTGACAATGCCCTTGTATTAAATTCTTACATGCCTATGTGTAGGAGTTCATTATTATATAAATAGTTGCAAATACATGATAATCACCCTTTGTCCTTGCTAAGAGTGATTCATCCTTTGCTTTTATCTATTTTTTTAAGTAAGGGAAGTAATTTTAATAAAGTAAACAAGCTACTTACCAGTGCATTGCTAGAATGATGCCTGAATTAGCTCCAGGGAGAGGTTGGAGAGACTTGCATTGTTTTCTCTGTCATGCTGGAGGTTGCGGGGAGACTTGATAGATGCATATAAATTATGAAAAGGCATAGATAGGGTAGACAGGCAGAATCGTTTTCCCAGGATGGAAAAATCAAATACTAGAGGGAATAGCTTTGAGGTGAGAGGGGCAAAGTTTAAAGGAGATGTGTAGAGCAACTTTTTTTACTCGGGGTGGTTAGTGCCTGGAATGTGGTTGCAGGGTTGGTGTTTGATGCAGATAAGATAGCGTCATTTGAGAGACTGTTGGATATGCACATGGATATGCAGGGAAAGGAGGGATATTAGAAACATAGAAAATAGGTGCAGGAGGAGGCCATTCGGCCCTTCGAGCCAGCACCGCCATTCATTGTGATCATGGCTGATCGTCCCCAATCAATAACCCGTGCCTGCCTTCTCCCCATATCCCTTGATTCCACTAGCCCCTAGAGCTCTATCTAACTCTCTTAAATCCATCCAGTGATTTGGTCTCCACTGCCCTCTGTGGCAGGGAATTCCACAAATTCACAACTCTCTGGGTGAAAAAGTTTTTTCTCACCTCAATCTTAAATGGCTTCCCCTTTATTCTAAGGTTCTGGACTCGCCCAACATTGGGGACATTTTTCCTGCATCTAGCTTGTCCAGTCCTTTTATAATTTTATATGTTTCTATAAGATACCCCCTCATCCTTCTAAACTCCAGTGAATACAAGCCTAGTCTTTTCAACCTTTCCTCATATGACAGTTCCGCCATCCCAGGGATCAATCTCGTGAACCTATGCTGCACTGCCTCATTCACAATGATGTCCTATCTCAAATTAGGAGACCAAAACTGTACACAATACTCCAGATGTGGTCTCACCAGAGCCCTATTCAACTGCAGCAGATATTGATTATGTGAAGGTAGATAAGAGATGGACTTGGCATCATGTTTGGCATAGACATTGTAGGCCGCGGGGCCTGTTCTTGTGCTGTACTGTTCTATGCTCTCTACTTCTGTGCACCAGGAGGATTTGATGGGATTGTGTAGAGTAAAAAAGGGATTTGTGGAGGATTTGTGTAAATAGGTCTTTGGTGGTCAGCAGGGACTCGAAGCCGAAGTGGTCAGACTCGCCTCATCTGGTATTCGTTTATTTTTATCACGTGTACCAAGATATACTGAAAAGCTTTTGTTTGTGTGCTGTCCAATTAAATAGATAATACTATACATAAATGTGATCAAAGGTAGAACCAGGATAAAAATAGCAGAGTGCAGAATAAAGCTTTCAGCATGGTAGCGTAACATTCGCATAATACAAGTGTAGTGTCCACAAGGAGGTAGGTTGGAGAATCGGAACTCTGCTCTGATTTATGGAAGGAACATTCAGAAGTCTGATAATGGAGGGGAAGAAGTTGTTCCTGAGTCTGGTGGAACATGCTTTTAAGTTTCTGTATTGTGTGCCCAATGAGTGCAAGAAGAAAAAGGAATGACTAGGGTGGGGAAAATCCTTGATTATGTTTTCTCAAGGCAGCGTGGAGTGTAGATGGAGTCAGTGGTGGGGAGTCTTGTCATGCGATAGACTGGGCAATATCTATAACTGTAATTTCTTGTGGTCGAGGGCAAAGCTGTTCCCCAATCAAGCTGTGATACAGCCCGATTGTAAGCTTTCTTCAATTCATCTATAGAGGCTAGTAAGATTGTAGATATGCCAAATTTCCTGAGTGTCCTGAGGAAGTAGAGGCATTGCCAGGCATTTTTGGCTATAGGTTCAATGTGGTTGGTCAAGGATAGATTGTTGGTAATATGTAGGAACTTGAAGCTCTCAACCATATCTACTTTGGTACCATTGATACTGATTGGTGCATATACTCAACCTCTCTGGTCCTTCAAATGATACAGTTCATGCAGCAGCTTGATTGAACTTCAGTTTTCAGTATTGTGCAATATTGATTGTGGATGATCAGCCATGATCACATTGAATGGTGGTGCTGGCTCGAAGGGCCAAATGGCCTACTCCTACACCTATTGTCTATTGCATCATTTCATCATTTGCCAAGCGTTGCGCCAATGACTACTGGACACAGCTTAGTGAGGACATCCAGACGGCCGCCATAGCAGAGAACATCAGGGGAATGTACGATGGCATTAAGAAGACACTAGGACCAGTCCAGAGCAAGACAGCCCCCCTCAAATCCTCCACTGGGGAAGTAATCACAGACGAATGCCAGCAGATGGGGAGATGGGTGGAACACTGCTCCGACCTCTGCTCCAGAGAGAGAGAGACTGTGTCCCCCTCAGCCCTTGATGCCATCGAGTGTCTGCCGACCATGGATGATGTAGACGCAGAGCCGACGGTAGAAGAGCTCAGCAAGGCCATTGACAGCCTGGCCCCAGGCAAGGCCCCAGGCAGCGGTGGGATTCCCCCTGACCTGATCAAACATTGCAAGACTACCTTACTGCTTCCTTTGTATGAAGTCCTCTGCCAGTGCTGGCAAGAAGGAGCTGTACCGCAGGACATGAGGGATGCCACCATCATTACCGTCTACAACAACAAGGGCGAGAGAAGCGACTGCAACAACTACAGAGGCATCTCCCTCCTCAACATCGTTGGCAAGGTCTTTGCTCGGATCATCTTGATCCGCCTGCAGAAGCTGGCAGAACGTGTCTACCCAGAGTCACAGTGCGGTTTCCGAGCTGGAAGGTCAACAGTGGACATGGTCTTCTCCATTCGCCAGCTCCAGGAGAATTCCAGAGATCAGCGGATGCCCCTGTATGTTGCTTTCATTGACCTCACCAAGGTGTTCGACCTCGTCAGCAGAGATGGCCTATTTAAGGCTCTGCCAAAGATCGGCTGCCCACCAAAACTGCAGAGCATGATAGAATCCTTCCACATCAACACGAAGGGGACAGTGCAGTTCAATGGCAGCTTTGACATCCGCAGTGGCGTCAAACAAGGCTGCGTCCTCGCTCCCACACTTTTTGGGATCTTTGCTCTGCTCCTGAAACATGCCTTCGGCACTGCAACAAAGGGGATCTACCTGCGTACTAGATCAGATGGCAGGCTCTTCAACCTCACCCGCCTCAGAGCAAAGACAAAAGTACGTGAAGCTCTCATCAGAGACGTGTTATTTGCCAACGACACTGCAGTTTTGTCCCACACCCAGCAGGAACTACAGTCACTGATGGACCGCGTCTATCGGGCATGCAAGGGCTGACCATCAGCCTGAAGAAGACATCTTGGGGCAGGATACAGAGGCGCCACCTGTCATCTCCATCGACGACTACGAACTTGATGTCCTCCATCAGTTCACGTACCTCGGCTCCACCATCACTGGCAACCTCTCCTTGGACACAGAGATTGATAAGAGGATCGGAAAGGCAGCCACAACTCTCGCTCGCCTCACAACTCGAGTGTGGACCAACCCAAAGACAGTGAAGACAAAGATAGCAGTCTACAATGCCTGTGTCATCAGCACGCTGCTGTATGACAGTGAGACATGGACTACATATGCCAGGCAGGAGAGAAGACTCAACATCTTCCACCTGAAAAGCATCCGCCGTATCCTGGGCATATTCTGGCCAGACAGAGTGTCCAACGCCAAGATCCTGTCTCACTCTGGCCTTCTCAGTATGTACACTCTACTCAGGCAGCGCAGACTGTGGTGGCCGGGCCATGTTCACCGCATGGAGGATGGCCATATTCCAAAAGACATCCTCTATGGAGAGCTGACATCTGGGAGGAGAACCATCGGCCGCCCCCAGCTACGTTACAAGGATGTCTACAAGAGAGACATGAAGGCGCTCAACATCAATGTGGAGTCCTGGGAGACCCTGCAGCTGACCACACGAGGTGGAGAGGTTCCTTGAACCAACATCTCAAAACAGGGGAAGAGAAACTGATGAACGCAGCGGCAGACAAGTGGGCACGCAGAAAGGAGCGTAGCAACTTCAACAGACCAGAGACCACACACAAATGTGACCTTTGCGACAGAGACTGTCACTCCCGCATTGGTCTCTTCAGCCACAAGCGACGCTGCTCCAGCCGAGGTTTGGAACAAGCAGCCAACAACTAGGATGCATCACCCATGGTCAGTCATGACCGAGGGGGGCCGACTACTATTGTCTATTGCATCATTTCACATTCACTGGATTGTCTTTATTGATTACAAACTGCAGTTATTTTTAATGGTAATTATCTGAACCAGTTGAATGTGCAAGGCAAATTTAATTTGATTTGCATCCCTATCCAAACCGGACAGTACTCGGGTAATTAGTCATTTTTCAACTATCAACTAATTTTGTAGTACTGAAGTTTAAGCCTCACCTTTGTTTTTCTGAGAGGTTCATTTCCATGTTAGGTGATGTGTAACCCTGGTGGAACTCTTAGCAATCAGTCACACTTTGTGCCATTATATTCAAGGAAACAACCTGCTCATAAACCAATAAATGTTAAAACTTTATGCGCTGAGGATACATGATATTGCATAAATTCAAATGACCCCATTTATTTCTTATCTGCATTTGACTGAATGTCTTGATCACATTATTTAATGTCATTTATGAATATCTCCTTCAATTAATTATTTTGGTTTTGAATATACTGTATTCATCCTACAGCATTAAATTTGCTTGAATTGAAATATAAAAGTGTTGGCATGGATTTGTATATTCACCCACTTTCTTGTTGATTTGTAACCCTGATAATAAAATAATACAATAGACAATAGGTGCAGGAGTAGGCCATTCGGCCCTTCGAGCCAGCACCGCCATTCAATGTGATCATGGTTAATCATCCCCAATCAGTACCTGGGCCCGTCCCTGCCTTCTCCCCATATCCCCTGATCCTGCTATCTTTAAGAACCCTATCTAGCTCTCTCTTGAAAGTATCCAGAGAACCAGCCTCCACTGCCCTCGGAGGCATAGAATTCCACAGACTCACAACTCTCTATGTGAAAAAGTGTTTCCTCATCTCCGTTCTAAATGGCTTACCCCTTATTCTTAAACTGTGGCCCCTGGTTTTGGACTCCCCCAACATCAGGAATATGTTGGCTGCCTCTACCATGTCCAAACCCTTAATATTATATGTTTCAATAAGATTCCCTCTCATCCTTCTAAACTCCAGAGTATACAAGCCCAGCCGCTCCATTCTCTCAGCATATGACTGTCCCGCCATCCCGGGAATTAACCTTGCTATGCTGCACTCCCTCAAAGCAAGAATGTCCTTCGTCAAATTAGGGGACCAAAACTGCACACAATACTCCAGGTGTGGTCGCACTAGGGCCCTATACAACTGCAGAAGGACCTATTTGCTCCTATACTCAACTCCTCTTGTTATGAAGGTCAACATGCCATTCACTTTCTTCACTGCCTGCTGTACCTGCATGCTTACTTTCATAGACTGATGAACAAGGACCCCCAACCCTGTTGTATTTCCCCTTTTCCCAACTTGACACCATTTAGATAATAACCTGACATTTATCCACATTAAACTGCATCTGCCATGCATCTGCCCACTCACCCAACCTGTCCAAGTCACCCTGCATTCTCATAGCATCCTCCTCACAGTTCACACTGCCACCCAGCTTTGTGTCATCTGCAAATTTGTTAATGTTACTTGGAACCCCTTCATCTAAATCATTGATGTATATTGTAAATAGCTGCGGTCCCAGCACCGAGTCTTGCGGTACCCCACTAGTCACTGCCTGCCATTCTGAAAACAATGTTTTGTGTGGATAATGAATGGCATAGAAAACTGTGCTAAATGACCTGTATTTCATCCTAAACTAAGTGATTCATAGTTAGCTTTAGGATGAGTATATCTTGGCAGATTTGCACTCAAAGGATGTCTCATCATTCACCTCTGTTGGAGGAAAAATAAATCTAGTTTTATTCCATTCCTGCTGTTTCATCAGATGAGATAGCGACTGGAACCAAGACTCCCTTCCTTCTCCAGTGGTTTGGTGCTTGTCTCTGTAGAATGCAGGTCTTTATAGATGAGGAAGGGCAAAAACGTGTTAGCAAAATCAGACGCCTTAAATTGATTTTATTCATCCACGTTAATTATGTTTTTGTAATGCAAGTATAATTCAATATTTTTTAGATTCATTTTGAATTTCTGAAGATGGAATTCAGATTTGCACTATAGCACCATGATCTTGTTACAGATTTTTTTAAATAATTTTGTACATTGATATGATCCAACTTCAAGAACAATACCTAGGCTGATTTCAGAGCTACACAGTAAATGGTAGAATTCTGCAAATTACTATAGAACAGACCTACGAGTGCAGGTGCATCGATCCATGAAAGTGGTGACTAAAGTAAACAGAATGGTGCAAATGTTGTCTAGCATGCTTGCCTTCAGTCTATGTATTGAGTACAGGAGCTGGACGTCATGTTATTGCTCTACAAGCTGTTGGTCATATTTGGAGTATTGAGTACAGTTGCGGTCACCCTGCTACAGAAAGGATGTCATTAAACTGGAAAGAGTGCAGAGGAGGTTAATGAAGTTGCCAGGTATATGTTTTTTTCCCCTGCTAAGGAGGTGACCTTATAGATGTTAGAAACATAGAAAATAGGTGCAGGAGTTACATTAGGTCACTAAGACTCTCTTATTATACATTTTGGAATGAATGTCACTGATCAGCTTTCCACCTTTAAGTCCACACATTTACATTATTTGGAGGATCAGTGTGTATAATACTCTCCTCCCGAACCTTGGCAGCTGACCACGTTCCTGCACATCCACCAGCTCAGCTTACCTCAAGCTCTGAATTCCAGTGTTCTTACAACAGTGTCAATACTGTTTCCTTGTTTGCAAATCCATCCATTCCCACACCCATCTTAAATGATTAATCTTCTCAAACTATATGTCTTATCCTGTCAGTGAGAGAGACTATTAATAACATATTTCACTGTTTTGACTCTGCAAGCTTTGCAGCCTGTGAAGTTTTGAAAAATTGTATCAATGTTATTAATAGAATCTTTTTCTTTCTGACAGGTTTAAACATATAGTTCAAGAAGATTAATTATTAGAGCAACTTTATTCTTCCACATACCGTATGGAAATGATTGTAGTTTGTCCATACTTCAAATCCTAGTCTCTAACTACAAATTCCATTCTTTCTTTGCAATATTCTAAAATCAGACCATTCAAAGCCTTGGGATTTTAATTCATTGCCAAGATGAGATTCTTAGTATGTATCCAAAGCATCGCCAACATAACTGGCTTACATCTCTATCATTCTGAATACTCCATCTCTGCCTCAACTCAGTCCTGATCATCCATACCTTCTCTGAACTTGATTGCCCTATTGCTATAGCTGATGGTTTTCCATCTTCCACATTATTTTAACACATCTCAAACTTGACTGATATCATTCTAATTAACATCATCGCTTTCACCCATCACGACTTGCGCCACGTCCCAAGGGGGTGCGGAGAAGCTGGGCGGCGAAGCCTGCCTGGGCCAATGGAGCCTCGGCGGCGGTGGTGGAGCCTCGCCGGTCCGCTGTCAGTAGTCTGTGAGGGCGTGGGGGAACCACCGTGAGGGGGGAGGGGAAGAACAGTGGAGAACCCGGCATGGGGGCACTGCCATGAGGGAGGGGAGAAGAACAAATGAGGCACCGGCGGGGGCACTTTGGAACTTTGTCTATGTCGTTTATGTGGCAACTATATGCATACCTTGGGTATGCAGGCAAAGAATTTCACTGTGCCTTGTCACATGAGACAATAAAGTATTCCATCCCATTCCACTCCTTTGCTTCCCGGCCCAACGTTGCAACCTGGTCCAGCAGTGACTCCATTTTCTTGACCTTGATCTTGCCCCTCCTTCTACAACCTCACCCAGCTACACAATCCTTTTGGAACTCTGCCCTTGGTCCAACACAGCTCTCCTATGCATCACTAACTTTAGTCCCTGTATCAATAGCTACCATGCTTCCTGCAGCCCAGAACCAGTGATCTAGAATTCCTTGCATCCTTTGATTGAGAATGCCCCTGTTTTGCTAAATTTGAAGGATGACGCATGAATGATGGGTGAGATGTAGAAATCCAAATTTATGTAAACTCACAAAACTTCTTCAGAAGATTAGTTAATTCTGCATCAGTAGTGTAAAAAAATGTTAAGTCTGACACACTTGTAACTTTACTTATTGTTTAATGAGCACTCAGGTTAAACACATTCCAGCACTGACTACTAGCAGTCTACAACCGTGCTGGAACCAAGAGAGAGAGTTATTATACTTGATAACTAAGGCGTGGTTAGTGGTACTGAGGTAGCTATATTATTGGTTGCATGCATGGACCATCTACATCCTTCCCCTTAGAAATCAAAACAGAATTAGAGCCGTGACAATGTAACAGCACAGGGCATGCGAGTTTAAGCAAAGTCGCCGTAGCGAACAGGCGGCTTGACAATGCGACCCGAACGCGTGCGTACAATACCTTCCCCCCCACCCCCCCCCCCCCCATCGGAAAGAAGAGAGGGCGTAGCGGAGGCAGGCGAGAAAGTTAAAGCAGGATCAAGCGCAGTCAAAGCTGGAAAGGCAGGAGGGGAGGTGAACGCAGAGGAGGTGAAGGGACCCGGACAAAACCAGGCGGCTGAGGAGGAGGAGAATGCAAAGGAGGAGGAGACCGCAGCAGCGGAGGGGAAAGCGGCATGCGGGGAACAGCAGGGAGATCGGCTGCGGCAGGCTGGAACGGCAGCAGAGGAGCATAAGGACCCGCCGGTGCAGGCCTCGGCTCGTTCATGGCCAGTAGGTGTTGACGGCTCCGGCGATAGACAGTCCCTTCATGGTCCACCAGGTAAGATCTTGGGGAGTCAGCCATACCGACCACGGTTGCGAGGCGGGAATAGCTGGTGGTAGAGTGCATCCGAACGACTTGGCCTGGACAGATGGTGGCAGGACTTGTCGTGGGAACGCCGTTGGCTCTCATGCTTCTGGTCAATCCGCTGTTGGACAGTGGCAGGCTCGAGCACTTTGGGTAGCAGGGCCTGTTGGGCGATTGGCATGGGTGGTCTTATCATCCGCGACATCAGACGCTGGGCAGGGGAACCCATGGCTGGGTCCCGGGAGATGTTTCGTAGGTTGAGTAGGCCCAGGTAAAAATCGCAATTGGACAGGCGCGACTGCTCCAGCAGAGCCTTAGCACTCCGCACAGCCCATTCGGCCAGACCATTACTCTGAGGATACTCAGGGCTGCTGGTGTAGTGATGAAAGTTCCACCTGGCAGCGAAAGCCTTGAATTCGGCGCTAGTGAATTGCCGGCCGTTGTCGGTCTGCAAGCGCACAGGGGCACCGAAAGTTGCGAAGTGCTTGCGCAGCTTGCTGATGACCATCTCGGAGGTGATGGAGGGAAGTATGTCCACCTCGAACCAGTTGGAGTACGAGTCGACCAGGACGAGGAACTGCTTGCCCCGCCATTCGAATATGTCGGCAGCCAGTGATGTCCAGGGCATGGTAGGCGCCGGCTGCTGCAAAAGAGGCTGGCGCTGCTGGTGTGGGGCAAGGTTGTTGCAGGAGGGACAGGAGGACACTTTATCCCTGATGTATTTGGCCATACCGGGCCAATAAAATTGTCCTTGGGCATGAGAAATGGTAGCATCGACCCCGGGATGACCATTGTGGGCAGCATTGAAGTATAGATCGTAGAGGGAGGCTGGGACCACGACCTTGTGGCCCTTGATGATGACACCGTCTTGGATAACCAGTTCATCACGGACGAGGAAGAAAGGGTGGGCACCTGACGGCAGATTGGTGCGCCTGTTGGGCCACCCGCGCTTGATAACGGCTGCGAGCTGCTGTAACGCAGGGTCAGCGGCGGTGTGCTCGATCAGGCACTGTAGCTGCTTGGTTGGGACAAAGTTGACGTTCAGTACCAGCAGGTCCTCCTGCTCGTAGGGGTGGCGGTCGCAGGAGGCTAGTGGGGCACGAGACAGGGTGTCAGCCACATGCATCTCAGTGCCCTTCTTGTAAACGATGTTGAAATCAAAACGCTGGAACTGCAGCATCATGCGCTGAAGCCTGGCGGGGGCAATATGTATCGGTTTGTTGAGGATAGTCACCAATGGCTGGTGGTCCGTTTCGACTGAATTTGCTGCCGAAGAGGAAGTCTTTGAACTTGGAGCAGGCGAACACCACCGCCATAAGCTCCTTCTCGATCTGAGCATACCATTGCTCCGTGTCGGTCATGGTCCGAGAGGCATACGTGACAGTGATCCGTCGTCATAGAACTGCAGGCAGGCTGCACCTAGTCCAAAACGGGAGGCATCGCAGGTAACAACAATAGGGCGGCGCAGGTCGAAGAATTTTAGTGTCGGGGTGCAGGTCAACTTAGACTTCAGCCATTCAAAAGCCTGCTGGTGTTGTGGAAACCAGGACCAGGCAGTGTCCTTTTTTGTTAGCTGTCTCAGGGACGAGCTCAGTTCATTGAGATTTGGGATGAACTTCCCCAGATAGTTGACCATGCCCAGGAATCGCTGCAAGCTGAGGACGTCGGTGGGGGCTGACATCTGGGAGATTGCATTTGTCTTTTGCGGGTCTGGCTTCAGACCGTTAGAAGTGAAGATATGCCCGACGTAAGGCACTTCGGATACGCGGAACCGGCATTTTTTTTCGTTCAGTTTCAAATTGATCTGTCGAGCCCGGTCCAGGACCTGGCGGAGGTTCTTGTCATGTTCAGCAGTGTTCTTCCCGTAGACTAGGATATCATCCACGATGATGGCACACGGCATGCCAGCAAACAGCTGTTCCATGGACCGCTGAAATGGCATCCGTAAGAACTTGAATCTGCCATATGGAGTGGCAAACGTTGTCAGGTCGGAGGAGCGTTTGTCGAGAGGTATTTGCCAGAAAGAGCTCTTGGCATCAAGGACAGAGAAAACCGTGGCCTGGCCGACTTGAGCTGCAACGTCTTCCACGGTTCTCATAGGGTAGTGTGGTCGCCTTATCGCGAGGTTCTTCGGATTGATGCACACCCGTATCTCGTTCTTGTCCTTTTTTAGGGTGGCGACCATGGTGGAGACCCAGTCGGTGGGTTCGCTGACCGCTTCCAGCACTCCCATCGCAACCATGCTTTTCAGCATAGACTCAACTTTCTCCTTCATAGCGAGGGATATTCTGTGTGGTGCACGGACCACGGGCACCACTTTCGGGTCGGTGGCGATTTTGTAAACGAGTGGTAGCTTGCCCAGCTCATTGTCGAACAGGTCCGGGTATTCAGACGTAGGATTCAGCAACACCTGCACTTTGTTGACGGTGCGGTCGAAGGACACCAGTCCTAGGTCTTGGCATGCCTGGTTGCCCAACAGAGTGACACAGTCATAGTCGAGAACATAGAACAGGAGCGGCCGCGATAACTTCTGCAGTACACAATTGAAAGTGCCCGTCCCCACAGGTTTCACACCTCACCCCCATAAGCATGTAAAGTCGAACGGTCTGCAGTCAGCAGCTCATTAAGTCTAATCTTCTTGAACAGGCTTGTTGACATAACATTGACTTTTGCCCCAGTATCGAGCTCAGGGAGTAAAACAGGTGCGTGTAGGAGTGTGAATACACTGGCATCTCCTTGAGAACTAATTGGCTCAGAGTCGTGGGCAGTGTCGAGAGATGACTGAGAACCAAACTCGTTATCGACTTGTACCAGGTTGTTTAATACTTGTCTAGAAGCTGGGGGAAGTTTCCCACGGGACCGGCAGGCAGCAGAGAAATGGTTAAACTTCTTGCAGAAATTGCAGGGTTTACCATAAGCCGGGCACTGCGACTGCATAGAATGCACATAATTGCAATTGGGGCACTTTTTAACAACGTGAACGCCGGTGGTGTAGCTCGTCCGCGGCACAGGTCTATTGTAGTCTATTTTGGGACGCGGTCTGTTGAGAAACGTTAGATTGATAGCTCGGCGATCGGACTCCCGCTGTCCAAACTGCGGGTCAACAACTTCGGCCAACCTGCATGCGTGTGTGGCCTCGGTCAGAGTAAGGTCAGGCTTTCTCAGTTGCTCCGATCGCAACTTCTGATCCAGCATCCCCGTTACTAAAATGTCCCTAGTAAGCTGGTCATTCATATTTTCAAATCGGCACCTCTGGGCAAGATAGCGCAGATCAGCAATAAAGCACTCAACTGTCCCATCTGGCTGTTGTTTCCACGTAAAGAACTTGGCTCGCTCTAAAATACGGTTAGAGGGCAAGTCACAAATTTCAGCAAACTTCCGTAGCAAACATACCGGATCGTTGGCAGACTCCGCAGGCACTAGGACCTGATCGTTTTCATCCTGGACCGCAGGATTATAGGCAAAAGCAAGTGCTCTCCTCATGGCATCAGGACCGGCAAGGTTCAGCAGGAGAGATGCTTTGACGGCGTCGGGATCGTTGCGGTGAACAATATTCATGTAGTGTGTGAAATCCAACTCAAAAGTCGCCCAGCGCTCCGCTATGTCGGCATCAAAGACAAGGGGCAAGGGTTTGCGGCACGAGGAGGCCATAGTGGCAGAGGGGTATGAGAAAAAACTCCGATAAAGCAACACTTATAAAGAAATAAAACCCGATGAACAGGAGGCGCGCGTTTTAACTATCTGACACCATGTAAAGGAGTTAAGTCTGACACACTTGTAACTTTACTTATTGTTTAATGAGCACTCAGGTTAAACACATTCCAGCACTGACTACTAGCAGTCTACAACCGTGCTGGAACCAAGAGAGCGTGAGAGAGATAGAGAGAGAGTTATTATACTTGATAACTAAGGCGTGGTTAGTGGTACTGAGGTAGCTATATTATTGGTTGCATGCATGGACCATCTACAAGTAGGATTAAAAAAAAAAAGCAGATTAGAATAGAAGAAGAGTTTTTAAATTAAACCCAAAGGCAGATAAATCCCCAGGGCCTGATGGTCTGTATCCCAGAGTACTCAAGGAGTTGGCCCTAGAAATCGTGGATGCATTGGTGATCATTTTCCAATGTTCTATAGACTGGATCAGTTCCTGTGAACCGGAGGGTTGCTAATGTGGCTCCACTTTTTAAGAAAGGAGCGAGACAGAAAACGGGGAGTTGTCGACCAATTAGCCTTACATCGGTAGTGGAGAAAATGCTTGAGTCTATTATTAAAGATGTAATAGCAGCACATTTGGAATGCAGTGAAAGGATCGGCCAAAGTCAGCATGGATTTCTGAAGGGGAAATCATGCTTGATTAATCTTCTGGAATTTTTTGAGGATGTAACATGTAGAATGGATCAGGGAGAGCCCGTGGATGTGGTGTATCTGGACTTTCAAAAAACCTTTGACAAAGTCCCACACAAGAGATTAGTGTGCAAAATTAGAGAATATGGTATTGGGGGTAGGGTATTGACATGGATAGAGAACTGGTCGGCAGACAAGAAGCAAAGAGTAGGAATTAATGGATCCTTTTCAGAATGGCAGGCAGTGACTAGTGGGGTGCCGCAAGGTTCAGTGCTGGGACCGCAGCTATTTGCAATATATATAGACGAGGGAATTAATTTTGCAGATGACACAAAGCTGGGTGGCAGTGTGAGCTGCGAGGAGGATGCTATGAGGCTGCAGGGTGACCTGGATAGATTGGGTGAATGGGCAGAAGCATGACAGAAGCAGTATAATGTGGATAAATGTGAGATTATTCACTTTGGTGGCAAGAACAGGAAGGCAGGTTATTATCTGAATGGCATCAGATTAGGAAAAGGGGAAGTGCAACAAGACCTTGGTGTGCTTGTACATCAGTCACTGAAAGTTAGCATGCAGGTATAGCAGGCAGTGAAGAAAGCTAATGGCATGTTGGCCTTCATTGCGAGAGGATTTGAGTTTAGGAGCAAGGAGGTCCTATTGCAGTTGTACAGGGCCTTGGTGAAACCGCACCTGGAGTATTGTGGTCTCGTAATTTGAGGAAGGACATTATTGCTATTGAGGGAGTACAGCGTCGGTTCACCAGGTTAATTCCCGGGATGGCGGGACTGACATACAGTATGATGAAAGAATGGGTCAACGGCTTGTATTCACTGGAATTTAGAATGATGAGAGGGAATCTTATAGAATCATATAAAATTCTTAAAGGATTGGACAGGGTAGATGCAGGAAAAATGTTCCCGATTTTCGGGGAGTCCAGAATCGGGTTACAGTTTAAGAATAAGGGGTAGGCCATTTAGGACTGAGATAAGAAACTTTTTCAACCAGAGAGTTGTGAATCTGTGGAATTCTCTGCCACAGAAGGCAATGGAGGCCAATTCACTGGATGTTTTCAAGAGAGATTTCAATTTAGCTCTTGGGACCAAAGTAATCAAGGGATGTGGGGAAAAAGCAGGAACGAGGTACTGATTTTGGATGATCAGCCATGATCATATTGAATGGCGGTGCTGGCTTGAAGGCTGAATGGCCTACTCGTGCACCTATTTTTCCGTGCTTCTATCGAATAACTCGAATCCTCGGCAAGGGATCGCCTCGCTCTGCTGTATTCCAGTGAATACAAGCCCAGTCAGTGCTGCCCGTGGCTAGAAGCTCCGCAAACCACAGCTCCACGGTGTTAAAGTCAGCAGGCCCAACATTCTGGAGCTCCAACACCGATGATCCCCGGCAAGGCATCGTCCCGTTCCGCGATGGTAATTCAGCGCTGCGTCGCTGCTGAAGCTATGGCCGGTCTCTGGTAGGAATGGTCGCACCAATTCAGTTGGTAGGCCGTGAGGGGGGGGGGGGGTGAAACGAAGATGCGACACAGAGAAAAGAAGCATCTCGGTCCAGGTAAGTGACTGGGAAATGGTTTCCACCTATTTCCCCCCACCACCCCCCACATAAGGCATACTAAGAAACATTTAAGACCTACAGTTAGACACAAAAAAAAACAAAAAGGGTGAAAGGACTAACAGTTGCTAGCGAGGCAGCCACGACGCTGACCTTCAGAGGACTTGGCTCTACTGCAATTTATCGCCTGATATCTGTAATTCTTTAAATATACTCTGAATTTCAGAGTGGACGTATGTGTTTTTTTTTTTATATAACAATTATGGTAATACCTCTGTGCTGCCCAATAGTTTCTCCCAAAAATATATTTTTAGAGATGCTGCTTTGGAAACAGGCCCTTCAGCCCACCGAGTCCATGCTGACCATCGCTCACCAGTTCACATTAATTCCATATTATCTCACTTTCCCATTCATTCCCTAAACATGTAGGGATTTTTTAAAGAGGCCAAGTAACCTACAAATCTGTCAGTCTTTAGGATATATCCTATACATCCATTATATGGAAGGAAACCAGTGCACCCGGTGGAAACCCATGTGGTCACAGGGAGAACATGCAAACTCCACACAGACAGCACCCGAGGTCAGGATCGAATCTAGGTCTCTGGGCACTTTGAGGCAACACCCTATTACAACTTATCTTTTTTATAAATTAAATTTGGTGCTCAAAAATAAAACAATCCTCTGCTTCTCCAGCTTACATTTGTAGCATAATTCACAATGTTGGTTGGTGAAGGGATTTGAATAATGTATAATGTAATAAAAGTCATATTTAAACCCAGGAGCAAGTGTACTAATAAGGTTAAGGGGAAATAGCCCAGCTTCTCTGTCTGCCAATTTCACATTGTATTGTAAAAATGTTCATGATGCTAGTTCTTGGTTTATTCCCAATAGCAAAAATAATAAAGGCAACATTTTCAGACATTGAATAGGTACAAGAAATCTTTATTTTCAAACTGGTTCTTGATCTGGAAACCCAGGTCCATCTGTGCATTGTTAAATACAACAATTCATTTCTTGTATGAAGTAATGCCATGTAATTGCTCACTGATCCATAAGTGAATGTCCAGTGCTTGCACATTTTCCCTTGGCCTTAATCTTTTAAATATACCTTTGTTTAAAAAGTGACAATTCAAAAATAAACTCGGTTAAACTTTTTTTTCAGCTTTTGTCGACTGCGCTCAGAAGTAAGATTGACACCTTGGTTGAGCAAATTTTTATCAAAGGATACTATGTTATTTTACCAGTTGGGTTGATCTCAAACCTCGTCTTTCATACGAGAGTTACTTGTCACATCTCCTGCTAGTAGCAAAAACCACATCCTAAAGTTGTGCTGTTTTTCAAGCTCTTTTCCCTTGTGGCATCAATGGAATGTTTATACACATTGAAAAATATATTTGCTTTACAAGGTAGCGGGGAGAGCAGCAGTCTCTGCGTGAGTGTGCTAATGAGGTTCAGATGTGGTGTCCAGAAAATATTTAAGATTGTAATTCACATGACTTCACAAAGAATGTGTGAGCCACTCAATAATAGAAAGCCTCATATCAACAAATGCCCCATTATTCCCTGTAAAATGTTATCCCTGCAAGGCATCCTAAGGCTGAAGTATTTAATTTACAGCATAAACAAGATTTACAAGCGAGGTGGTGTAAACCACTTTATAATGTGTTAAAGAACACCTTGGACCTCTTGTGAGTAGTGCAAATTAGAATGAAATATCACCAACAGACATAATTGAACCATTCATTTGAACTTGCATATTTTTATGGCACTGTTTGCATTTTGAAATATTCAGCCTTGAAAACAACATTAAGAAATTGATGTTAGCTTAGATATGAGCTACGAGGATAATGCAAGCAGTTTTTCCATCTAGGTTTTACGTTACAGGGAATCTAATTGAAAACTCTTTTCATTGGAGAAATTAAATTGGAGAAAAGCAATTAATTTTGTAGGTGCAGGTTATTATTTGTTTGAGCTGATAAAATATCACTATGATTTGAATATAGTATATGACACATTGAAAGAAGGGCAACTGACGACTCAACGCTCCAGAGAATAGTAGCTTACAACATAAAGGGGGAGGAACTCAAACAGGAAGGAGTATTGACTATGAAAACGACCACAGCAGTGATGAAAGGGGAAGTCCCCGAGGGTTCTACAAATGAGACCAGATGTGCTTAGAACATTTTTTTTTAAAAGGACAGTCCTTTACTGGTGGTGTACAACAGACGACGAAGGTAAAAGCGCGCCAAACATCACCCTCATCCTGATGGCCACCTTCGTGTGTGGCTGCATCAGGCGGAGCATAGAGCCAAAGCACGTGGGCACCAAGTGTCACTATCTGCTGAGGTTCTACCTGTCCCCGTTGTTGCGAAGGATGGGCCTGGCGCAGATGCCAAACAATGAACGGCTCCATAACAGAGTACATAAATGACATCCATGAAAAAGTCGCAAGTACGACCAGACTATTCGCTGATGATTGTTTACTGTACCGTCCAATTAAGTCAGCTGATGATGAAGATGCTCTCCAAAAAGATCTCGATACTATGGTTGAGTGGTCACAACAATGGGGCATGCAGTTCAACCCTTCCAAATGTGAAACCATGCGTATCACCAGAAAGAGAAATCCAGGCAAAACATCTTACAATATTCTTGGTGCCACCCTTGAAGAATCCAAACAAACCAAGTATCTTGGCATCAAATTACAGAATGATCTGCGTTGGAATGGTCAGACTCATCATGCAACGGTGAAAGCAACAAGTGTCCTAAACTTTCTGAGGCGCAACTTTCATCATTGTTCAACGTCTGTCAAGGAGAAGCTATACTTCACCCTCGTTAGACCTCATTTGGACTACGCAGTTGCAGCATGGGACCCATACACAAATAAAAACATTTCTTCCATCGAACAAAGACAGGCAGCTCGATTTGTTACTAACACCTATGAGAGAGAAGCGAGTGTCACCAAACTTCTGAATTCTCTGGGGTGGAACCCTCTCCAAGACAGACGTGAAGCTCACCGTTTGACCTGTTTTTACAAAATGTTAAATGGTCAGCTCGACATAGATTACAAGACCTACACCAAACCCAAACCAATTAGGAGCAGACGAGGGCATTCGATCCAATTTGTGATCCCAGCTACAAAGACAGATGTGTACAGCAATTCGTTCTTCCCTCGCACAATTAAAGCATGGAATAATCTCCACCCAACTATAGTTACCCAACCAGATGCAACTAAAGTTAAAGTAGCTCTTTCTTCCCAATAACCCTTTCTGGCTTAAGTCCTCCCTCCACCACCTCCAGTTTAAATTCCATTTGGAATATTTTGGAGGACCAAGAAACCAAGAACCAAGACTCTGTGATTGACGGACTGTTCCCAGGGACACATTCAGAGACGGACATCAAGTGAAGGTCGTCACCTTGGTGAAAGACGCGCTTTGGTCTGCCCGGACTTTGTTGACCTTCCCAGCAGAGTGAAATATCCATCAGGGAATGTTGCCGACTGGCCCGCTGCAGACTGCAGGAGTACGTGCTGAGGGACGCACTGAAGCTCGGTGCAGCCAACGCCAAGGCACTGTGGGGGAGGGCAACAGTCCTGGGTTCTTCCGCTGCTGGACATTGGGGGGCAGGGTGTGGTGGAGACGCCCCTCAAATAAAGGAAGGTATTCCATGCCAGCAGGCCACATGAGTGGCAAGGGCGTGGGGTAAAATTGTGTGATTTGTGTAAACAGTATTGAATGTCTGTATAGCCGAGAATGGCAGAATAATTTTTTGCACGGTTCCTGTATTGTACATATTTTTTACTTGAATAACATTTATTTTGATTTTTTCTTTTAAAGATGGTCCTGTTAGAGACGTGGAGACCCAGCTTTATTTCCTGAGCCCCAATCTCGGGGAATGGAGCTGGGCAGAACTCTCACTATTTCACTGAGTCCATTTAAATTAGTCATGGAAAGAGATGACGGTGGTGAAGATGTGAAGTTCTGCATTTGGGGGGGGGAGGGGAGGGGGGGAGGGGGGGGCAGATTTCAGAACCTGACAAAAGTAGACTGGGAACGTCTTGCACTTAAATCTACATCTGACAAGCGGGAGTCTTAAAAGTTAAATAGTGAGAGTACAAATCCATCGTGTTCCTACAAGGTGAGGAAGGCAAGTCCAAGGATCCCTGGATGTCAAGGTATTTTGAGGGTTAGATAAAGGGGGATGGGGGGAAGGGGGAGAATGATGTGGTGGTTACAGAGTGCTGAAAACTGGTGAGGCCCTTCAAGGGAATAAAATGTCCAAGGGAAGTAGCTAAAAGTAAAAGAGTAAAAGGGGAGCCCTGAAATAACATAACTGAGGCAGACATAACTGAGGAAAACGCCAAGGCATTTTACAAGTATATGAAGAGCAAGGGTCATCTGGGAAAGTATCGGGCACTTTAGGGACTAGAGCAATCCGTACGTGGAGCCAGTGGACCCGGTGAGGTCTTAAATTAACACTTCTCATCTTTATTCACGGTAGGTCATAGAGTGATACAATGTGGAAACAGGCCCTTCGGCCCAACTCGCCCACACCGACCAACAATGTCCCAGCTACACTAGTCCCACGTGCCTGTGCTTGGTCCATATCTGTCCAAACTTGTCCTATCCATGTACCTGTCTAACTGTTTCTTAAACAACGGGATAGTCCCAGCCTCAACTACCTCCTCTGGCAGCTTGTTCCATACACCCACCACCCTTTGTGTGAAAAAGTTACCCCTCGGATTCCTATTAAATCTTTTCCCTTTCACCTTGAACCTATGTCCTCTGGTCCTCGATTCCCCTACTCTGGCTAAAAGACTGTGCATCTACCCGATCTATTCCTCTCATGATTTTATACACCTCTATAAGATCCACCCCCTCATCCTCCTGCGCTCCATGGAATAGAGACCAGCCTATTCAACCTCCCCCTATAGCTCACACCCTCTAGTCCTGGCAACATCCTTGTAAATCTTTTCTGAACCCTTTCAAGTTTGACAATATCTTTTCTATAACATGATGCCCAGAACTGAACACAATATTCCAAATGTGGTCTCATCAACGTCTTATACAACTGCAACATGACCTCCCAACTCCTATACTCAATACTCTGAATAATGAAGGCCAAAGTGCCAAAAGCCTTTTTGACCACCTTATCTATCTGCGACTTGACCTTCAAGGAACCATGCACATGTACTCCTAGATCCCTCTGCTCTACAACACTACCAAGAGGGCCGCCATTCACTGTGTAGGTCCTGGCCTTGTTTGACGCCCCAAAATGCAACACCTCACACTTCTCTGTATTAAATTCCTCCAACCATTCCTCCGCCCACCTGGACAATCGATTCAGATCCTGCTGCAATCTTTCACAACCATCTTCACTATCTGCAAAACCACTAACTTTTGTATCATCAGCAAACTTGCTAATCTTGCCCTGTTGGTTCTCATCCAAATCATTGATGTAGATGATAAACAGTACCAGGCCCAGCACCGAACTCTGAGGCACACCACTAGTCACAGGCGTTCAGTCCAAGAAGCATCCTTCCACCATCACCCTCTGCTTCCATCCATGGAGCCAATTTGCTATCCATTCAGCGATTTCTCCTTGGATCCCATGCGATCTAACCTTCCTGAGCAGCCTACCTTGTCGAATGCCTTACTGAAATCCATGTACACAACACCTACAGCTCTGCCCTCATTGACCATTTTGGTCATATCTTCAAAAAATCAATCAGATTTGTGAGACACGACCTTCCACGTACAAAGCAATGCTGACTATCGCTAATCAACCCTTGTCCATCCAAATGCCTGTATAACTTATCCCTCGGAATACTCTCAAGTAACTTTCCAATTACAGATGTTAAGCTCACCAGCCTATAGTTCCCAGCATTTTCCCTGCAGCCCTTCTTGACAAGAGGCACAACATTTGCCACCCTCCAGTCTTCCGGCACCTCTCCTGTATTTAAGGATGACCCGTAAATTTCAACCAGGGCTCCCGCAATTTCCTCTCTAGATCCCCGCAATGTCCTCGGATATATCTGATCAGGCCCTGGAGATTTGTCTGCCTTCAGTACTTCTTCGATGGTAACACTGACTGCTCTCATGACACTTCCATTGACTGCCCCAAGTTCCTCCATCCTACTGTCTTTCTCCTCAGTAAATACAGAGGAGAAATACTCATTGAGGACCTTGCCCATCTCCTGTAGCTCCACACAGAGATGGCCGCTTTGATTCCTGAGAGGTCCCACTCTCTCTCTAGTTATCTTTTTCCCCCATGTATTTATTTTAAAAATTGGGATTGTCCTTAATGCTACCCGCCAGAGCTATCTCCTGGCCCCTTTTTGCCCTTCTGATTTCCTTTTTCAGTTTACTCCTTAGTTCCTGAAACTCCTCAAGGGATGCACTTGATCCCAGCTGCCATGCATCCCATGCATCCTTCTTATTTTTGTCCAATGTCTCAATTTCCCACGTCAGCCAAGCTTCCTTACGTTTGCCTGTTTTCTCCTTCACTCTACAGAGGACAAACACATCCTGAGCTTTCGCCAGCACACTTGGCCGATGTTCCTTTCCCCTCAAATAAGCTGCTCCAGTCAACTTGTGCGAGACCTTCTCTCATACCCTCAAAGTGGCCTTATCCCAGTTGAACATTTTAACCCGTGGACTTTCTTCGTCCTTATCCATAACTATCTTAAACCTAATCGAACTGTGGTCACTGGTCCCAAAATTGTCCTCCACACACACTTCATTAACTTGCCCTTCCCAATTTCCCAATACTAGATCCAGCATTGCCCTCTCACATGTGGGGGCCTCTACATATTGCTGTCAGTTTTTGTCAGTCTCCCTACCTGCTTCCACTACCTGCAACCTCCGGCAACCACCTGTAACCTCCGGGAACGGCATGGAAACCTTGGGTGGGGCGCAAAGTCTCCAGAGGTTTCCGTTCAGGTTTCCTAAGTGGGACAGGGGCGTATGAAAACTCTCCTGAACACTTTTGAGGAATTGCACCCCATTTAAACCCTTCACACTATGATTTTCCCAGTCTATATTGGGAAAGTTAAAATGCCCTATTACACCAACCTTATTTGACCGGCAGATGTCTGCAATCTAATGGCATATTTGTTCTTCTAATCCCCGTTGACTATTCGGGGGTCTGTAGTACACCCCCAACAAGGTGATCATCCCTTTCTTGTTCCTCAGCTCCACCCATAGAGCCTCACCGGCCGAACCGTTGTAATGCCACGTCTGATCACTGCTGCGACATCCTCCTTATTCAACAATGAAGGACAAGGAAGGTGGAAGATGTTGCAGATGTAAAGGAATATTCAAAATCATGTTAACATTAAACCCTTAATGTTTGTCATTTATATGAACGATTTAAATGTTGTAATAAGATATGTTCGCAGATGACCAGAAAATTAGTGACATTGTTTATACTGAGAAAGATAGTCTCACGTTTCAGAATGATATTCCTCTGCTGGTATATTGGGCAGAGCAATGGCAGATGGAATCTAATCCCGATGAAGGTTAGGTGGTACACAAAAATGCTGGAGAAACTCAGCGGGTGCAGCAGCACCTATGGAGCGAAGGAAATAAGCAACGTTTCGGGCCGAAACCCTTCTTCAGACTGATAGGGGGTGGCGGGGAGAAGGAAGGAAAAAGGAGGAGGAGGAGCCCGAGGGCTGAGGGATGGGAGGAGACAGCCCGAGGGCTGAGGAAGGGGAGGAAACAGCAAGGGCTAACAAAATTGGGAGAATTCAATGTTCATGCCCCCAGGATGCAGACTCCCCAAGCGGAATATGAGGTGCTGTTCCTCCAATTTCCGGTGTTGCTCACTCTGGCCGTGGAGGAGACCCAGGACAGAGAGGTCAGACGGGGAATGGGAGGGGGGAGGGGGAGGTTAGGTGGTAGCCCAGGACAGAGAGGTCAGACGGGGCATGGGAGGGGGAGGGGGAGGTTGGGTGGTACATTTTGGAAGGGCCATTAAGGGGAGGATGATCATCATGAATGGTGCAGTCCAAGAGATACCGAGGAACAGTGAGACCTTGGTGTGCAAGCCCATCGATACGTGAAGGAGGCAGCCCAGGTAGATAAGAAGGCACATGGGATGCAGGTCTTCATAGGCCAGGGCAGAGAATATAAGAGCATGGGGATCATGGTGCAACATTCTAAAATGTAGTTTAGGGTACAGCTGGTAAATAGTGTACAGGTCTGGTCGTCACATCATCAGAAGGACATGATTACACTGGAGAGGGTGCAGAGAAGATTCACCAGTCTAGCCTGGGACAATATTTCAGTTATGAGGGAAGATCGGATTAGTTGGGGTTGTTTTATAAATTGAAGGAAACATAGAGCATAGAAACATGCTCTTTCAGCCCACCCGTCTGTACCAAATATCATGCCTATCCACACTAAGCCCATTTGTCTGAATCAGGGTCGTATCCCTATTTTCCTATTTACGTTCCTGTCTAAATCCCTTTGAAAGCATTGTAATTGTATCTGCTTCTATCTACCACCTCTCTGCAAGCCCACCCCAGACCACTATCATGCTTTGTGTGTGGGAATAAAGCACCACCAGATCTCCTTTGCCCTCTAATTCTGTTCTCCCATGCCCTGGGCAAAAAGACTGACTATCCACCCTACTCGTGCATCATAATTTTATCAACCTCTTAAAGGTCAGCCTTTAGAATGATGGAAGCTGGGGAAACCTGACGGAACTACAAAACATTATGAAAGGTTTAGATAGGGTGGATTGTAGGAATTATTTTCCCCCTAGTGGAGACTTAAACCAGAGGGCATAAGTTTAAGAAAGGGAATAAGTGAGTTGGTGTTCAGAGGAAGAGCTTTTTCCACCCTGAGGTTGGAATGCACTGCCCAACAAGGTCTTGCACAACATTTAAAAAGTACCCGGGAATTACAAAGGACCCCACCACATAGTTGGGGGAATCTCTTGCAAAGATACTAAGCCAGGACCAGACCTTGGGCAGCACAGTGGCGCAGGGGTAGAGTTGCTGCCTCACAGCACCAGAGCCCGGGTTCGATCCTGACTACAGGTGCTGTCCGTACGGAGTTTGTAAGTTCTCTCCGTGACCTGCTTGGGTTTTCTCCTGGTACTCCAGTTCCCTCCCACACTCCAAAGATATACAGGTTTGTAGATTAATTGGCTTCAATATAAATTGTAAATTGACCCTAGGTGTGCAGGATAGTACAGGGTGATCGCTGGTCAGCATGGACTCGGTGGGCCGAAGGGCCTTCTTCCATGCTGTATCTCTAAAGTCAGGCTAAAGTCTGTTCATCTCAATAGGAGGGCAATGTTCTGAGGAACTGGTTAGTTTTGTTTTTTTTACATTGTGTATCTTAAATGTTTTGGTATTTATTTAAATAGTTTTGTAGTGTTTGTTTCTGACATCTGGCTGAGTCTGGTGCGTGGTTTATCCAGCTGTTACAGTTTGTTGCACGCTTCAACAGGCTTGTTCTGTATCCACGTATTACCCTATTTTGCCGTGGAAACATCCAGCCGGCATTTCCCCAGGAAGATCCCATTTGCCAAATCGCTTGCTATTATTTGGGAGTTACTTCGTAAATCACCGGCTTCCATGAGCAACTCACTACTGACCGAGAGTTACGGTCCATAGATTAATACCTTGTGTTTTCCAAGCTCGCAAATTCCTACATTGGGGTAACTGAGCATTAGAATCCTTTGACAGGGTGTCGTTAGAAAGTTGCAAGATAGAAAAGCTTTGGGTAGGAGGCATACTTGTGAAATGGCCAGTTGTATGTGTCAGTGTAGTTGCTAAGGAAGCAACATCTGTCAGGAAAGAGGTGACCAACAGCTGCTGCGGCAATTGGACGGAGGCCCAGAGTTGTTTGTGGTGCACATAGACAATCTTATAAAAAATGATTTGTTGCTGGTACCAGATGAGGACTGATAAAAGAATAAGAAATCGAATTTATATTGTAGCTTGAATGAAACTGAGCAATTTTTTCAAAAAATTGATCGAAAGAAATGTGACAATACACCTGGTTAAAGATGTGGGTTTTTGCAGACAGAGTCAGGAAGTTCAGGAGTTTAAAGCCATAGCAGCTGAAGCCAAAGCCTTCATCAATTGTGTGTGTGTGTGTGGTGTTGTGTGTGTTTCATATATACATTTTCTTTGGCCATAAACAATGTGTGTGTGTGCTAGCTATATATACATTTTCTTTGGCCATAAACAATGTATATACACACAACATAACCTGAAATGTTCATTAGCTTCCAGACATTATCTAAATGAAATATTGTCCCTCTGAACCAAACATAGTCACTTCCTTACAATGTAAAGGCAATTTGTGCCCGTCATATTGAATGGTCATTGATAGCTCTTGGCCTGCAAACAGAGGAAAACAGTGGAGATTATGCTGAGGGGGTTGGCCAAGGAGAGATGAGGTGCGATGGTCCAATTTGACTGGCCAAATCTGGTGAGTAATGAGCAGTTGCACACCAAGCGTGCTCAAGCCTGTTTGTCTGGGAGTTAAGGCACCTGTATTGTGGCATAATGGCACCTGTAGACTGTGGACTAGAATGGTGAACCAAAAAGAGATTAAAAAACCCAGAGAATTTTGATTCTCTGATTTATATCTAAACAACAGTAGAGTTGCTGCTTTACAGCGCCAGAGACCTGGGTTTGATCCTGACCTCGGGGACTGTCTGTACGGAGTTTGTACCTTCTCCTTGTGACCGTGTAGGTTTTCTCCGGATGCTCTGGATCACATTCCAAATCCGTGCAGGTTTGTAGGTTAATTGGCCTCTGTAAATTGTCCCTAGTGTGTAGGGTAGAACTGTTATATGGGTGATCGCTAGTTGGCGCTGACTCGGGGGGCCGAAGGGCTTGTTTCACGCTGTATTTCTAAACTAAACTAAACAGTAAAGGTCTAATATTGAGATTAGTCCCAAAATATGAAACTTCACAGTATGTTGGTTGGGTTGTAGTGTGGAAGGAGGCTGTTCTATGCCAGCTCTCCAAAAGCATAGCAGCATCCAAATGTCCTGCCCACTTTGTGGCTGTACATATTCTTTCATTCCTAACCACTCACTGTATAATAAAGATTTTTCTCATCATTTAAGGTTACTTGGCCGATAATGTTCATTCTTTGTTCATTTTGTTTTCGATCCTCTTGCTAATGGCACCATGTTCTCTCAATCCTGTCTGTAGCTTTCATTATTTGAAATGACTCAAATAGATATCCACATGACCTCTATTTCATGGAGAGCAATCCCAACTTATCCTATCTATCTACTTAACTGTAGACACAGAACTGCAGATGGTGGTTGGCAAAAGATACAAGTGCTGGAGTAACTCGGCGGGTCAGGCAACATCTCTGCAGATCGTGGAGAGGCCACGGGTCAGGTTGGAGCCATTCTTCAGACTGATTGCAGTAGGGGCGTATAAAGCTGGAAAAGGGGTGGGGACATGACTAAGTCTGGCAAACGATAGATGGATAAAGGTGATTGGCAGATGGTTGGACAAAAGGAAGAGATGAAAAGACAAAGTGGGATAAGAAGGTTGGGTGGAAGATGTGTGAAATGTGAGGCCGGAGGAAGTAATGTAAGCGGACGGGAGAGGGGGAGGGGGGGGGTGTGGAGAAGGAAAGGGAGAAGTGGGAGAGCTTCCAAGTGGGGCACAGGAAAGAGAGGCAGGAACAAATATGGAGGGGGGAGAATGTTTAATGGTTAGTTAATTAAAATGAGAGAATTCAATGTTCATATTGTTGGGTTGCAGGCTACCCAAGCAAATCCCTCTAGCTTGTGTGTGGCCTCACTTTGTCAATGGCAGAGGCAATGTTTTATAACTGGACACTACAAGACTAAACTACTTGAAGCATTAACTCCTTCCACTACCCCATATCCTCAGCATATTTCATTAACTTGAGGCAAAACAACATGACACGCAGGTGATTTCACCCACATCCCCAAATCAGTAACCTCCACCTCAGAGTACAAATTGGTTTGCATTACCACCAATTCAAGGTATGCAACATCCGATTTTGGAAATCTATTGCTGCACCTTATGTCATGAGATCTCCCCAGCTCTCCACATGATGCTATATCTTGATCAGGTGAATGTCAGTATTTCCAGAAATGGCCCATTAGCACTTTCTCATGTGCTTTGCATTGACTCAGATTCAGATTAGTTTATTGTTCTAAAACCTAGAGTGCAAGGAAATTCCTTGTGTCTTTGAAGCTTGCAGTGTAAACTGTATATGGTAATCAAAGATACAACAATGAATGCATCAGCAAATGCCAAACAGTAGATCGGTGTTAAAGAGGTAGTGCAATCTGAAGTAGTGCAAAAAAGACCAACATTGCAATTCTCTATTACTGATTGTCCATTATAACGGAATAAGGGGGTTAATATGTATACTACTGATAGAAAAACAGCCAATAAACGCACACAACACTATAAACGGTAAAGGGTACAAAATACACAATATCTTAGGACAGCACAGTGATGCCACGGAATAGTTGCTACTTTACAGCACCCGAGATCCTCTTGCAAACCTTGGATCTGCACTTTAACGGAGAGTGAACCTCCCTGGTCATCTAGGTTTTCAGGTCAGGACCAATCCTAATCTTCTCTGTCAGAAGCAGTCATCAGCGCCTTTCCTGATGAAACTGGTGACAACTAAGGTACATTCATTCAGGCTGGATGAAGAGGTCCACCAACATGAGGCAGTCCTGCAGAAGTGCCTCGGCCTCTTTAGACCACCACTGTAATACTTTTGTCATTGGTTGCTCGTGCTTCAATCTCTGTCTATGTTAGCAGAAGCAGTACTACCAGCACTGGCCGAAATGAGTGCGAGGAGTGGAATGATAAGCATGCTTGATGATGGTGTACCCCACGAACTAACTAAAGTAAAAAAGTAGCCCTCTCTCTGATTAGCGTTGTTGTGTATCTGGGCTGAGGCTATAACGAATATAAGAAGCAGCTGGCAAATTGATTGTGTAAAAGACATTGAAACTGCTGCATTAAATGGATGAAAAAATATATGTTGGTGAAACATTACTAAAATTAAAGTGAAATGAATTGAAAATATTAGAGGTGGTTGAAGTGAGCAAGGGAGAAAGTACAGTGTTCTTCTATATTCTAAATATTATTGACCATGCAGATTTGGTCTGTGTAGGACTGACCTTGATTGCATTTAGTAATTAAGGCTAGGTTTCCCCCTTTTCTTGGTCCTCCTCGTGTCTTTTCCCGTAGAAAACACAAACATTACTAATATTTGGAATGGGGGAGGGGGCCGTGTGTCCAGGGGATGAATTATCTAATGCATTGATGAGACCTATTATTTTACCTTCATTTAATTTTGATTGTAGTCTATAACCTACCCTTTTTGAATTACTTTCCCTTACTTATGCATTGTGTATTTTAGTTTTCAAACTGCATGTGATTAAAAAAAAATTGTAAACAAAATAGAAGCTACCTATGTGAGCGTGTGTGTATTCAGTCATATGAAATATTATGTGCCAAAATTGCAATCAAAATGGTGAGAAAGCATGTGGACAGCTCTGATGGACACTAATGCATAGTATAAATTAAAAATGCACTTTTACCCTTTGTGTGGGGCTTTTTTTTATACTGGAAATCTAAGTAACATCCCTTTTTAAAAGGGATCTGAAGAACGGTGTGAAGAAGGGTCTCGACCCGAAACGTCACCTATTCCTTCGCTCCATAGATGCTGCCTCACCCACTGAGTTTCTCCAGCATTTTTGTCTACCTTCCCTTTTAAAAAATATATTATTTATAATCTACTTGGAGTGCAAGCACGCAGTTTCCTAATAACACAACTTGCTGTGCTTTAAGAGCAAAACGTATCAGTCCATAGGTTAACAATGCAATGGCCCCTGGTGATTTATTGAAATGGGTTATCTCCCTTACTGCTGGCAGGTTGAGAAACGATCATGTCAGATTACCCAATGGTTAACAAAATTCATGGTTTTTAATTTATTTACTTTTTGAGAATTTATAACCTTAATTTCACTTCCAACTTGGCATCATGTCAACTGGAATGTAGAGAATGCACAGGAGACTGTGGTTGAAAATACAATTTAAATTTGACTTGTTTTACTCTGGAATGAGCAAATGGGTTTCTTGTTCTGGCATGCTTGGATTGATAGTTTTAATAATGAAAATGCACCCCCATCCCAAATTCTAGTGTATTAAAATGCAAGTTGAAACACTTTCCCAAAATGTTCTGAGTTGGTGTAATTTCTACTCCCTTGTAGCCTTCGTCCTGTGCATTAGCTCTGCAACCTATAGCAAGCTTCCTATCTTTTCTCTCTGTACATTATTTATTTTGTTACAAGTGACTTCCGAAATGACTTTAGAGAATAGGTTTAAGTTTCATATATATATACCTCAGCAAACATAAACTAGCATAAAGTCATTGTTCTACTGTCCAGGAAGATATGATGTGCTGAACTCTAGCTCCGTAAGCACCCCCTATGACCCACTTGTCATGCATGCTCCCAGGTAGTAAGTATTGTTTGACCAGGCTGGGTATTGATTGGGGAAGTACTGCTGAGCTTAATCCAGACTGGACAAGCATTTCTTTTGGTGGAATGAGAGTCCAAGGTGATGGTTTCCGTATGCAGGTGGGGAACATTCAGTGCCTCCACTATTGCAGTCAGCTTAGATAAGCTTTGTCCATCCAGATGAAGAATGAACTAGGATTGGAATTGAGAGGCTCAGTGCAATCCCACACATGATGTTGACCATGGGACCTATGGAAAGCTTGGCAGGTCATGAAATTATTAACTGCCAATTTTTTGTCTGAAATTGAGCTAGGCTTGTAGAATAAGGCCAAATAATAAAAACTCTTTTTGCTTAAGGCATCTGATGGTACTTATCCACACTTCATACTATATTTCAGCAGGTGTCTGGGTTTCTGGAGCATTAACAAATTATTATTATTTATTACATGATTGTGGAGATTAAGTAACATATGACCTCTGAACTTTACTAACGCATGGAATGCTGAAAATTGACCTGTACTAAATAAAACTAATAATTATCTCAATAAACCAAATAAACACTCTGGAGTTCAGTGGGATGATGTCTTGTTTTTCTTTGAAATTATACTTTGTAAATGGGGTGTTGTCCTGATTTAGGAAGCTACTTATCTGACTGGCATGGATCCATACAGCATTACTGCTGGATAAGATGCTGTATGTACATGCTTCTGGCCACATGAGACCTAGTTTCCCACACTGTAATACATTGCCTTGTATCTATTGTATTATATATTACTGAAATTGGTACTCAATTTGAAGTCAAGGAAATAAAAAATGTTTCAACAAATTCTAGTTCAACGGTGGGCATGGGTTGAAAATATAAATATTAATTATGCATATCTGTTAAAATTATTTTTGAATTTATTTTTCAAATTGTTTATATATATTTAACTGGTTAGGAAAACGCTCGGTGAATTGGCACTGTTTTCAAATGCATTAGAATTTCGTATGTGAGACTGCAAGACTTTTGGAAAAAGATAGATACCCATATCAATAATTCCATAGAATGGCACTGATCGAAAGGTCTCGACCCGAAACGTCACCTAATTCTTCTCTCCATAGATGCTGCCTCACCCGCTGACTTTCTCCAGCATTTTTGTTATCCTTCTTAAACAATGATGTCTATAAATCAGCCTAATTCCAACTTGTGTGCATCCTGTTTATCTTTGACTTCCTTGACTTCTTTGTTGGTGGAACTGTTTACAGCAAGTCACGGTCGTGTTATATATTCACTATTCTGTATGTTAACTTTGAAATCCTTGATGTTCGTGATCTTTTGTTCATCTTTCGAATTCTGTCATATTTGATTTCCACTTATGCTGATTTTTGGCAACATTGACAAATGTCTTAGGGATGCTGTACAAACTATTAAGGTACTTCGCCTTTTGATTTTTCGAACATTCTGATCTCTACTTGGGAAAGGCAGTGTTATTTGATTACATGGCTCCTTTGCCCATTCAGGAGATTTGATCATGAGCTTCACAAGGGTCAGTTTCTCCATTGTTTATTGCAGCCACATCAGTCTGGGAGCTTTGTCTTATTTCGTGTTCTTATGCTATATAGTGGCTCGCCACTGCTATAGACATCATTGCACTATTGGAGTGTTAAGTGCAAGGTCTGCAGTAGTACATGGATTATCCAGCAATGGGCTTTGCAGTAGGTGTTGCATTGTCTGGGTCTGTGTGCCACAGTCACAGGTTTTTGTACCCTCGATGTAGCCCCATTTGTGCATTGTCACCCTTGACCGCCCGACCCCGGTTCGTAGTTAGTTGAGACATCTCCAATTCAGCCAGTGTTCATCAGCACCTGGTGGTAAGCGCTCTGCTGCTGGTACGCCCAACTGTGAGCTGATCCTGAGTCAATGTGCCAATGCAGGAATTAAAACATTTAATCCATGACTGTTGAAGGAGTCTAGTTTTCAATGATTCAGTTAACCTGAAGTTCCATCTGTCTCACAAATATATGTAAAAGATATCATGCTGCCCTTCAAAGTGGAGCAGATGGTCTACTTGTTGCACCCTAGCAACACCGCCAGTAGTGATCATTCAGATGTTTTTCTGATTTGCTGCTTATAAATTCTTGCCATGTGTAAATTGGCTGCAAGGTTTGTTTCCATAAAGGAAGTGATTCTTTTTCAGAAATAATTAATTGGTTTTGGATGGCTGAAGAATGTGGAAGTGCTGTGTAAGTACATGTTTGCTCAGTCGTTTTCGCTCTAAGTATTTGGTCTTGGCCCAAATTCAGATGTGTACTGTCTGCCTGAATGTTTAAGGAGGTAGATGGACTTTCTTAACACTATACATTTCCAAGTTTTTATTTGATGTAGATTTCTAGATATCTTGACTTCTGCTTCTGTCAGGCAGTGAGAAGGTTCATGTGCACCTCCTCTAATCTCAGCTATTGCACCACCGTTTACGATGTTGTATCCTGTACATTGTAGATGAGGCGACCGTTTTGAAAAACACATGTTCAGTCCGCCGAGGCCTGCTAAATCACCCGGTTGCTAACCATTCCCATACTTACCTTTCCATCTCTCCTCCTCCTCTCTCCCCACCCACCTCTCTCCTCCCCACCCACCTCTCTCCTCCTCCTCCCCCTCCCCACCCACCTCTCTCCTCCTCCTACCACCTCTCCCACTCCCCACCCACCATGATCAGTCTGAAGAAGGGACTCAACCCAAAACATCACCTATCCAGAGATTCTGCCTGACATGTTGAGTTACCTCAGCACTTTTAAAAAAATAAATCAGCACCTACAGTTCCTTGTTCCTACATTTTTTGGCTGATAGTGAACGTGTTTAACGGATGTTTTCAAAGACTCTTTTTAAAAAACTAATGTTCGTGCCATCATATTGTAGGCTACCCAAGTAGAATATGAAGTGTGGTTTATCCAATGTGTGCATGTCCTCACTCTGGGCGTGG
The DNA here is from genome assembly GCF_010909765.2 of Amblyraja radiata. Taxonomy (NCBI): domain Eukaryota; kingdom Metazoa; phylum Chordata; class Chondrichthyes; order Rajiformes; family Rajidae; genus Amblyraja; species Amblyraja radiata. The sequence continues at coordinate 76,114,457 of NC_045956.1, forward strand.
AGGATGTTAAGGGATGATAAAGGTAAAGGCAATTATAATGGCCAACAACTGGGACCTACAGCAACCATGAGGCAGACAGAGCACGAAATGTATGAAAAACAGTCACCTAATTCCCCACCACATTGTTCCTTTCTCCTCCTTCCACATATCTCCCAGCCCTCCCTACTCAGTCCCCCATGTCCCTATCATTCCCCTTCTTTCCCTCCCCTCCCATCTCCTTCCACCCATATCCCTTCTTTCAATTTTACATTTCACGCTTCCTCCTTCCTGATTGGCTCTCTCTTCTTCATCTCAGCACCAGCCTTTGTGATTATCTTCATCCATCTTCCAATTACTACCCTCTTGCCTGTATCCACTAATCCACCTATCAATGGCCAGGCTATGCCCCACCCCTGCATCTCATTCCCATCTTTCTCCCCTTAATCCTTCGGCCTGGAGAGAATCCCGACCCAAAACATCATCAGTCCAATTCCCTCCACTGATGCTGCATGACCTGCTGAGTTCCTTCAGCACTGTTTTGCTCCAGATTACAGTATTTGCAATTCCTTGTGTCTACATCTGCAAGAAGCTGCTTACCTTCTGTGATGGAGGCAGGTCCCAACTCAACAAAGCATCTGAAGCATCTTTCACGTATTGAATGTGAACAAGAGATGCAGGAAACAGTCTAGGGGTTGTTAATGAAAACTCATTTAGAACATAGTGCATGCTTCAGTCGGAGCATGCAATTGAACATCTATAAACCACTTGAAGAAAATAATGGCAACAATCGGTCTCGGGTTGTCCTGAAGTGGACTAGAACAGACTATTGATCTGACAACTATGAGAAGGGAATGTACACCATTACAACCAAAATCTATATGCTATTAGGAGTAGAACATTCTATTATTTTGGTTGATGTAGATTTTGACCAGAACAGGACCATTTTTCTGTTCCCTATTGAACATGAATCACGAATGACATTTTGTGGCATTGAACTGAGCTCAGGAGTAAGCGCTGCCTCCATAGATGCTGCCTCACCCGTTGAATTCCTCCAGCATTTTTATCTACCTTCAGGAGTAGGCTGTTAGGTTAATCCTGGTTCAGTGGAAGCATCACTGCCTAATCCAGCCCACTCACCCCACGCATTTCGGCACACGATCCAAGGTGAGAGGAACTGAAACGCGGACTGTCCTAACCTACTGAACAATTAGATCTGCTTAAGAAGGAAACTGTTTTGTGACAACATATGGGAAATGCATGACAAAAACATGATATTTCATGGGTTGTTAACATAACAGATGTTTTTGGGATCAATCCAAATACAGCCGTTTCATGGTTTAATTGGTTCATCGGGGATTACATTTTACCCAGTTGGTGTTTCGTATTTGAGGCATGATCCTGGTGAGATTAGATTTAGAACTCCATGCAGACGCGGACGACACCACCATTGTGGGCCGGATATGAAATGATGAGACGGAGTACAGGAAGGAGATCGAGAACCTGGTGTCGAGACATCAACGTTTCTCTTAATGTCAGCAAGACAAAGGAGATAGAGATCGACATCAGGAAGCAAAGCGGTACACATGCCCCAGTTTGCATTGACGGTGCCGAAGTAGAGATGGTTGAAAACTTCAAATTCCTAGGAGTCAATATCACCAACAACTTCTTCTGGACCACCCATATTGAAGCAACGACCAAGAAAGCACACCAACGTTACTTCCTTAGGCTTAGGAAGTTTAGCATATCTCCTACAACCCGCACCAACTTCTACAGATGCGCCGTAGAAAGCATTTTATCAGGACTTCAACTTCCCCTCCCATTCCGAATCCGACCTTTCTGTCCTGTGCCTCCTCCATGGCCAGAGTGAGTCCCACCGCAAATTGGAGGAGCAGCACCTCATATTTCGCTTGTGTAGTTTACACCCCAGCGGTATGAACATTGACTTGTCCAATTTCGGGTGGTCCTTGCTTTCATCTCTTTCCCCTTCGCTTCTCAGCTCTCTCACAGCCTACTGTCTCCACATCTCCCTTTCTTCTCCCTTCCCCCCCCCCCCCCCCAACCCCCACATCTGTCTGAAGAAGGGTCTCAACCCAAAACGTCACCTATTCCTTCGCTCCATAGATGCTGCTTCACCCGCTGAATTTCTCCAGCATTTTTGTCCACCTTTGATTTTTTTCAGCATTTGCAGTTCTTTCTTAAACATTTTATCAGGATGCATCACAGACTGGCTTGGGAACAGCTCCATCCAAGACCGCAAGAAATTGCATCGAATTGTGGACGTAACCCAGACCATCACACAAACCAACCTCCCTTCCATTGACTACATTTATACCTCAAACTGCCAATGCAAGGCCAGCAGCATAATCAAGGGTTAGGAGGGAAGAAGATTAGATTTTATTGCCTTCCATCAAAGTGAGGAATGTGGGGAATCCACTGTGGTGGATGTTTATGTTAACTTTTATGTAGTTGTTTGTCTAATTTTTTTTTTAAATTATGGCTGTATGGTAATTCGCATATCACTGTTCATTAATTGATACACGTGACAATAAAAGACCTTTGAACCTTTGAAGGATGAGTCGCACCCTGGCCACTCCCTCTTCTCCCCTTGCCATCAGGTGAAAGCTATAGAAGTGTGAAGACTCACTCCTCCAGAGTCAGGGATAGTTTCTTCCCAGATGATATCAGGCAACTGAAACATCCTACCACAACCAATGAGCAGTGCTGAACTACTATCTACCTTATTGGTGACCCTCGGACTATCCTTGATCGGACTTTGCTGGCTTTACCTTGCACTAAATGTTATTCCCTTATCGTGTACATTTAAACTGTAATTGGCTTGATAGCAATCATGTTTTGTCTTTCTTCTGACTAGTTAGCACGCAACAAAAGCTTTTCACTGCATCTCTGTACATGTGACAATAAACTAAACTGAACTGAACTTAGAACTGTCATGCTTTTCTGACAAGTGTAATGCAATGAATGCAGAGTAGGCACTGGACTTCAATGTTATAAATTTAGTTTGCTCGTTTTTCTTGCATGTGTGGAGATTTACTTCTCCCACTCACCTTCATATTTAAGAATACGCACCAAATTGGCCAATTTTTCTTTTAGATCCTGCTTTTATTATTGATGATTCCCTTATTGGCGCATTAACAAAATAATTCTCTGCGTCTGTGCCCCACCTGTGCAATGCACATTGAGGCAAATTTCCAGTGATTCACAAGACTATAGATCCCTCATTGTATTGCATAGTTGGAGTTAGTTTACTAGTAAGATGCTAAGCTGGGCACTGCATTTTTCTTATTATGTATGATGTGCACTTGTTGTTGAGCCAATGTGTACACAGTGCGGGACTCAGCAGTTGTGGCATTATTTGAGACCTCTGGAATGTAATCAGCCCGATGAGTTTGCTTGCCATGTAAACAGGATGGCGTCTTGCTTGTAAAGCCATTAGTAAAAAAAAAGAGACTTCGATTACGTCTTTATCTCTAAGCAAAGATAACAGAAATAAGTTGCATCATTTTCTTTGTGTGTTTCGAACTTTTCTGATGGTTTATCACAAATTGTTCCCTTGTTGGTCAGTATTTTACAGTCTCTGACGATCAAAATAGATCAGAGCTTGCAGCAAAGTGTAGATGGGGTTAAAAATGTAAGGATGGGAAATATGTGATGATCTTGGGATTATTGTTGAACTGAAGACAAAGGGGCCATTTTGGTGGGGAGCTGAATCATCCTCCTGAAAGCGGGTCAAGAGTATAATTGGCATTTTGAGAGCTCCAGTCTCATATCTTTCCTTTTCCTTTTGAACAGGGAATTTGTTATTTTGCTTTTACGGTTCATTGAAGATTCAGAATGTTATCATTCCTTGAGCTTGCATTTATTTCAGATACCTCACTGTTGTCGCTTATGCTTAATTTGGATGGCCAAAACCCTCCGTGAATCACGTCTTCACATATTACCAAGGGTACCATATTAGTAGGTTCCTGATTATGCTTATTTCTACAACAATTATTGCCACTTAGCTCATGTTGTTCCCACTCCATTCAATCATGTGTGGGACAGTGGATTTGGGCCACGTTCAGGGAAATCTGGGTCAAATTAGGCATAAGCAACCAATAGTAAAATCCTCAAAGAAATGCAAGGTCGACGAGGGAATATATTCCAAAAAATAATAACAAGCGTTCACTGCTCATGATGAAAAGATGAGATATTACCGAATGGAGTTCCCAAATTGTTAATTAGACTCTTGGCCCTCTTTATGGAGGAATGATTCTGTTCTCTTGCTGAAGGGCCCTTTTGTCATTATATGCCGTGAATATGCCTGTAGAAATCATTTTCCAATTATAACATTGCCGAAATAGGTCCCAATTCTGATACTTAGAATCCTCTCGACCTGCTCTGATAATAGATGCTGTAGCATCTTAAGGAGCTAATAATAAATGTTAAACATAGAATAAACTAATGGTGAGTTGTTTTGTTTTGTAGCGTTTGCACCAAAGTACTGGTGAATTGTCATTAATTATAATTTTGCAGAGTGTTCATTTTGATTACATGATCATTTGATCAGTCAATTTTAGTCTCAAACTGTACAGAATCTATTTCAAATGTGGAAATACTTCAATTTGTCATTCCTTTAGATAGTGCAAAAAAACATTGCTTCCACATCATGCATAGCCTTTAGGTGGTACGTCTAAATGTTCAATATTTTTGCAGTGATTATGTTACACGAATATTACAATGTTTTCTATATTTTCCCCTGTCAGTTTGTTATATTGGTTGCGAGGCTGCTATATGTTTGTTTCAGTTGGTTCACAGCCTCACAGCTGGAACCAGTCACTCGGAGAACTGGAATATTGAATCAGCCACAGAGCTATTGCAGTTGAGGTCCTAAATTTAGAAAATGTCGTGTGGGTAATAGGATTTTACTTTCAGCCTTGTCTGCTTCCCATCTCATAACCATGAAAGGTATGTTGCTGGTTAACACAACGTTCATCAAAGGCACAATGGCAAAATAAAGTTACCCTTGAACATATAAAGTTTCTAGCAAAATATAAATGTACATGGCTTGTGTTTTACCATAGTCACAGAACTATATGACAGAAACATGTTACCTAACCTTGCAGGTCTCATTTGCCTGCGCTAGGCTTTATTCCCTCCAAACCTTTCCTATACATGAACCCAAAGCGTGAAAATGTTGCTACCAGGTACAACATTTATAATCTTTTCCCCCTCTCTCCGAACCTATGCTTTCCAGTTTTTGACTACTCTGTCCTGAGGAAAAGACTGGCTTTTCATCATTTTATAAACCTCTATAAGATCGCCCCGCCATCTCCTATGCACCAGGAAAAAAGCCCCAGCCTCGCCTGCCTCTCTTGATAACTCACCTGCACACAATACTTCAAATCTGAATTAACAATATATTTTTAGGTGTATCATGGTATCCCAAGTCTTGTCCTCAAAAGAGACACAAGAAATTGCAGATGCTGGAATCCTGAATTAAAAACAACAAACTGTTGGAGGAACTCAGTGGGTTAGGCAGCATCTGTTGAGGGAAATGAACAGATGATATGTTGGTTTGGTACATGTCTTCAGACTGATTAAGTGAGGGGGGGGGGGGGAGGGCAGATAGGGATGGGGCATAACCTTGCAACTGATAAGTGTATACAGGTGATAGTTGCAGATGGGTGGCGATAGTAGCAAAGGCTAGAATCCCTCTTATTCTAACTCCACGTATACCTTTCTATTTCTTTCTTGCTTATGAAGGTAACCTACATATGAATCTATTCCTTCAATATCTTTTTTGAACATTTTTTTACATATCATTACCAAGTTGCATTTAACAGTCTAATGATTCTATTATAAAAAATGACTCATAAAACATTAAAGGTAGACAAAAATGCTGGAGAATCTCAACAGGTGAGGCAGCATCTATGGAACGAAGGAATGGGTGACGTTTCGGGTCGAGACCCTTCTTCAGAGTCGAAACATTATCATTGTTAGAAGATTAGCATTCTGGATTTATTTGGCTTCAGTAGATAAGTGGAAAGATTGTTTTTAGCTATTTGTTTTCTGAAACTTTGAATAGCAAGGCCTTTCTCTAAATATTCCTGTGGTCATGTTTTAACCCTATTCCAAGAGCTAACAAATGGTCTCTTCAAATGTGCTGGTCTCATTGGTCTCATATGGGGAGAAGGCAGGAACGGGGTACTGATTGTGGATGATCAGCCATGATAACATCGAAGGGTCGAATGGCCTACTCCTGCATCTATTGTCTATTGTCTATTGAATTAATCCTCAGAAGGCTAACAGAAATAGAGAATGCATTGCCATGGGATAGCATGTTAGTAGATTCCTGGCTGCGATTGTTTTTTTTTAAACAATTATTGGCTTGAGTTAAGATAAAGAGAGAGATTGAATATTTAATAGAAAACTATAGTTACAGCAGTATTTTAGCATGCAGTAAAGGTAATTGAAGTCCTGAGTCGCTTTTCTATTGCGTACCAGAGTCATCCGACCACCGTTGTTCTTGCAGCTTAAAAAATACACCTCTGGTAAATGATGGGTGTCTTAACGTGATTGGCGCATGATTTCAGAACCCGTCCACGGGATCCATCCAGACTGGCTGCTTTTTGAGAATTCACCCTTCTGAAAGCAAATCTGACTTCTGCCATTGAGATGTATTGAACCAAGAGAACCAGGAGTGTTTAATAGTCTCATGTCTCAAAGCAAGAATTTCATTGTCCTACACAGGGACACATGACAATAAATTCACTTGAACTTGAACTTGAACATGTACAGACAATGGAACAACAAATTTCTTTCTTGCAACAGCATTTCAGACCTGTAAACACAATACTCATAGATAACATATAATAAATTAAAATCCCCAATGCTAGTGCAAAAAAGACCAAAGACCACTTTTAGTGTTAAACATCTTCTAACATTTGCTCATGATTGATCGTAGATTAAGTTGATAAATGGCTACATTTAAATTGTAATTTTGTGGACAAAACAAATCTGGGCAATTTTCCAGAGAAATGTGAAGATTAGATTACTATCTAATAACAGTAGATTCAGTTATGGATCTACTGAAACCGTTTGGCTATGTGTGATTTGGCTTTAACACATGCTTTCTGCACTATATCCAGTATGTTCCTTGACTCTAGAGTTTACCCTTTGCCATATTATGCCACCACGTGGAGTGAATCGCATCGGCTGATGACTGTGTCTGCATTAAAAGATGAACCTGGATACAAGAAACAAGAACCTGTTTTTTGTTTGCGTGAGATCAGAAGTAGACATCTGCATTGTTAAGGGCCTGACCCACTTTCCCGAGTCATTCACAAATTTCCCCTTGTTTTCCCCTTGATTCAAACTCGGAGAATGTCCGTAGCGAGTCCGCAGGAGGCCGCAGGAGGCCGCAGGAGGCCGTAGGAGTCGGGTTCGTTATGCCAACCGTAGGTACCCGGGGCATTAGGTAAGTCGGGACGTTTTTCTCAGCATGACAAAAAAGTCCACGAGTAAAAAGATAGTCGGGAGGAGGAGTTCGTAGATCACACAAATCTTGATTTTTTTTTCAAGGTCCTTTCAACTTGGCAGAGGACTCGGGAAAGTGAGACAGGCCCTTTATTTCCCCAGCTAAGGACTGTTTCACTTTTAACGTTCCCGAAGCAAACTACTACATATGCTGGAAATCTAAAATTTACAAACCTAGCAGGAACACTCAATAAGGTCATACAGCGTCTGTAGATATTGAACTTTCCAGTTCTGATAACAGGCTATTGACCTGAAACATCAACTCTTTCTCTCCTTCAGAATAGTTTCAGAACAAAATGTAGTGAGGGGCTGAGAAAGCATCCTTGTGGGGCACCATTGTTGTAGATTCTTGTGGTGGATGTTTCATGCTATTCCTGATTGTGGTTTATAGGTCAGGAAATCGAGGATCCAGTTGCAGAGGGATTGCTGACTCCCAGGATCAGGAGTTTGGAGACGAGTTTCCCTAGGATAAGGGTGTTGAAGACAAAGCTATAGTCAATAACTAGACTAAGTGGGACCCATAGGGTCCCAGCTTCACATGGGAGGTCTGGTCCCCCAACGCAATATTCCACCTCTCCACCAATTTCAATATTGGTGGCCAGAGTGGGGGGGAGGGGCTTTCTGGAGTGCTAGTATGGGTGTTGTGGGCTGAAGGGACTGGTTTCCAGAGTGCTAGTATGGACATTGTGGACCGAATGGATTCTTGGGCTGGTGGCTCAGTCGCTCAAGCCTGTTGTGCTGGCAGCTCACTCACTCACGGCTGGTGGGCTGGCAGTTGACATAGAAACATAGAGACATAGAAAATAGGTGCAGGAGTAGGCCAATCGGCCCTTCGAGCCTGCACCGCCATTCAATATGATCATGGCTGATCATCCAACTCAGTATCCTGTACCTGCCTTCTCTCCATACCCCCTGATCCCTTTAGCCAAAAGGGCCACATCTAACTCCCTCTTAAATATAGCCAATGAACTGGCCTCAACTACCTTCTGTGGCAGAGAATTCCAGAGATTCACCACTCTCTGTGTGAAAAATGTTTTCCTCATCTCGGTCCTAAAAGATTTCCCCCTTATCCTTAAACTGTGACTCATGGCTATTCCTTGAAATTCCATTTCAAGCAGGGTGCAAGGCCACCAAATTCGAGTGCAGTTTCTTATCACTTCAAGCAGGGTGCAAGGCGACCAAATTCAAGTGCAGTTTCATACCATTTCAAGCAGGGTGCAAGGCCACTAAAGACAGCGAGTCGTGACCTCTCCCTCCTCCATCTTGCAGAGACTGAGCCACGCCCACACCTGGTTTTTATAGTCCCTCTCCCCTCCCACCAGAAGGGACGTGGCCTTCATGGCGTGATTGACAGGAGAGAGAATCCCAACATTTTTAAAATACTAATAACTCTTTTATTTTTCATTGATGAGAAAAATCCTCGGCACCTGACGAGCGGAGGGGGACTCTGAGAAAGATGGTCAAAAATCACAGCCGTACGTGGTAGCATTTTTTCTAAAATCAATATAAAGCGCAAACAGGAAGTGATCAAGATTAGACTTTTATTTATCGAGATGGCAAGGCAACTTTAATTGGGCAAGGCAACTTTAATTGGGCAAGGCAACTTTAATTGGGCAAGGCAACTTTAATTAGGCAAGGCAACTTTAATTTGGCAAGGCAACTTTAATTAGGCAAGGCAACTTTAATTAGGCAAGGCAACTTTAATTAGGCAAGGCAACTTTAATTAGGCAACACAGCTTTAGCATTTCCAAACCAAAGGCAACACAGCTTTAACATTTCCAAACCAAAGGCAACACAGCTTTAGCATTTCCAAACTATATTTTCAAACCACATTAAGGGCACTGACAGGTCAGTAAAACCACTCACAGTTTAGTAGACATGTGTTCAGTGTTATTCACAGCTCAGACTGAGAGACATGACCCTCTTGCTCCCCCATCTTGCAGAGACTGACTGAGGCACTCAACACTTCCGGGTTTTATAGTCTCCATTAGGGGCTTGGCCTTCAGGAGAGAGAATTTCAACATTTTTTAAACATTAATAAGTCTTTTAATTTTCATCAATGGGAAAAATCCTCTTGTCCTGACCAGCGGAGGGGGACTCTGAGTAAGATGGCCAAAAACCACAGCCGTAAGTGGGAGCGCTTTTCCTAAAATCAATATACAGAACAACAGGAAGTGGTCAAGATGAGACTTTTAGTAATATAGATAAGATGTCCTTGACAGAATTGTCCTTATTATCCAGATATTCCAGTGATGAGTGTAGAGTCATGGATAGGCCATTTACCTGTTGTGACAGTAAGTGAATTGCAATGGATCAAAGCTATCTGAAAAGCTGGAATTAACTTGTGCCATGACCAACCTCTTGATGCACTTCATGATGATGGATGTAGGAACCACTGGGCACATTATTCCCAGGAATGCCGACTTGACGTGTGTTACAATGACTATTGGTACAGGACACCAGAGGCTATCAGGGAAGATGACATCATTCCACCGACCTTCTATTCAAAGCAAGCACAGAATGCATTGAACTCAATGGGGAGGGACGCGATGTTGCTGGCAATAATGTTTATTTCAAAGACAGCATCTTTTGTCCAGCAATTCTTCAGAATGCACTGAAATGTCAGCCTGCTTCATGTGTGCCGGTCTGCAGAGGGGGGTCTGAACCCACCGATTTTGACTCGGGTGACAGGAGCACAATGGCAGCTAACAACGGCATTCCTTATTTTGTGATAGAATGGACGTTCGTGGGCTACTGTGTAATGTGTTCAACAAGCATTGAAATGAACTGATTATTGTGTAGTTTCTAACAACCAATACGTGAAGTGGATGACAGATATATAGCCGCCAGTGTCCAGCATGTTGTTTTGTTGCAGAGGACAGGGCATTATTTAGCCGATAGCACTTTCACCTTTTGGAGTCAGAGTTCAAATCCAGGCCAGCGTGATGGACTGATAATCTACTGGCTTTAATGTCTAGACACCAGAAATTCTTAGAGCCTCAAACCAGCTTCTTGGAATGCAGTATTGGGCTTGATGAAATATCAGCACAAAAAACATTTAATCACCTTTCTCTTGCACCAAGACAAACTAATAGCACATAAATTAAAAGAGCCAAAGAGAGCAACTAAGTGCTGCTCTTCGCAATGCATGATACAGGCACTTAATGTCAAAAGTTAACAAATGTGTTTCTGAATCCTGAAATACTTCAACCTGACAAAGAATCAACACCTTTCAGTGAGATTTGGAAAGTGTAGGTAAAACTGCCAAATTCTAAAACTATTATAAAGAAACAATGACTTATATTTGAAATGGAATTTTCATCCAGACATGGAATGCCAAGTATGTCAATGGCAGCAAATCCATATTTTATAAAAAATATGTGCACTGTGTTTTACAGCAAAAATATTGAAATAATTTTTCATGTTCATTGATTTGTTAGTGACCAGGCAGAGCGAATCAGTTGCCCTTTCTTGAACAGTGAATAATCCCAGTCTTAAAACTAAATAACATCTGTTCAACTCTCTGGGGGGGATGGATTGTTCAAAAATAGAATTACGGAGAGGTTGTATGTAAATGAACAGATTTGCCACATTTAAGTTGCTAAAATTGACATGTTGGATGATTCACTCAGTAAACTCATTACAAACCGTGCAAAAGCAGCAGTGGGTTCAAGTGATCTGACAGGGTCAAACTGCTAACATATGTTTGAACTGTACGTTGCATCAGTTCTGCATTATTGCCTATTAATCAACCCAAATAGTTCAAGAGATGTTTTTTCTCTACCATGCAATTTGGATTTTGATGGCTGAATTATTTGAGTCTTTCCATATTGTACATATAAATCATACTTAAATTATAGTGATTAGATATTGGAACTTTATTCATGAGCACAATCCATGATGATTGCAATAGTAATGTTGTATTAACTTCAAAATTTGCAAATGTTATCATGTTACAATGAGCTTTAGTACCAGCTTAAAGGGATGGTTACAAGTTAAACATTTAGCATTAAAATCTAAGGAAACCAACCAGTGTGACGACCATTTTGAGATGACTATGCACTGTTTGCTGAATTGCTGACAGCTGAATGAATTTGTATGCATGTAAAAGTGTTGGTATTATGCGAGTGTGAATTACGAAATGCACAGCTCCAACACTGATCATGTGAGTGTATTGTAAAATGATGGGGGGAAGTAATTATCTTTAACATTACAGTATACTCTGGTATTATGCTTCAAACAGGCAAGAAGCAGGCTATGCGTGAGTCAACCTTTTATGCAGTTCTGAAATAGCCAGAAGTGTGGGTGGCCTGTTGACAGATCGGAATTGCTGAAAATCATTTTGAGGAGAAAAATGCTCTGACTTTGAGATTCTTTCCAGCCCACACAGATCACACATTTTCATTGCCTGTACGTTTAAAGTGGGCACAAATTGATGATTTTGTGTGTCTGAGTGCCAGAGGGTGCTACAATCTTTTCTGATACTGTTTAACACCATCCAACTTCCATACCATAAAAATACTTTTTGCAGTTTGTTTGAAATCTTGTGGAGGTTCTAGTTCCAGTTACACCAATAATGATATATTGTTAATAAGTGACTTCCGATCAAAAATGTCCACAGAATTTGCAGTGCTGTATTTCCACGTGTTTTATGTATCAATAGCACCTCTCTTGACTATTTTGCTGAACTATGGCCTCTGGTCTGGCCAAGGAAAATATTTCCTTAATCATTGGAGAATGAGAATCCAATTAATTTTGGGTTATCTGCTCTTAGAGTGCAGAAACAAACTCTTACAGTGCAGAAGTGACTGATAGCTCCAAGTCCACATCAGCTTTTAGAACAGTCCCGTTTATGTCCCTGTATCCTATTCTCTCTCATGTTCCATTTTACACCCCCATTCTCCCCCGAGCCACATATATTTGGAGTAACTTACAGTAGCTGTATAGCCTATCAACCAGCGAGTCTGTAATGTGGGAGGAAACCAGGAAAATCCCACTGGAGAGAGAAAATATCAATTTCACACAGAAGGTCAGAATCAAACCCTGAAGAGCTGTAACCTATACTGACTTGTCAAGGAAATAATGGCATGTCCTGAACTAGGTGAAATGGCAATGATGAGGTGCTGACAACCTGATCATCTGGGAATTTGCTGAACTTTGTCTGTGTTGATGTGACCACAGCAAGCATTATTGCAAGCAGGACTTGTCGTGACCTGCTCCCTTTGGTGTGGCAAGTCTGCATGGAGCAACTGTCAATTAATTTGTTTTGTTTTTAGTTTAGATTAGAAATACAACGCGAAAATAGGCCCTTCGGCCCACCGACTCTGCACCAACCTGCGATCCTCTCACATTAACACTATCCTACACACATCAGGGACAATCTTTACATCTTTACATTTATACCAAGCCAATTACCCTACAAACCTGTACACCTTTGGAGTGTGGGAGGAAACCGAAGATCTCGGAGAAAACCCACGCAGTCACGGGGAGAACGTAAAACTCCGTACAGACGACACCCGTAGTCGGGATCGAACCCACCAGTTGTGTTCTGAGACACAATGATCAATTTCTAATTTTGATATTGTCCAGAGCAGTTTATTATTTTGGAGAAATTCTGTCTTTTGTGTCCAAAGAATAATTTAAAAAATATAGCTGTTCAGTTAAATGGGAGAAATTAATTTCAGATTTACCAATGAGGATATATCTCAATCTATCTGTGCATGGAGCTAGTTAGCCAGCTGAAATGTTGAGAATTAACAGACGAGCTGTACTTTGATACTCAATGTGTTGACAAGCACTATACAAAACATACATAGCTGAGGCTTTGTATCTGAATCATCTTGCTGCGAGCCCTATGGGCCTGTCCCACTTAGGCGACTATAGGAGACTATGCGGTCGCCACATGTTCACATGTTGCCAGGGAGTCGCCATCATGGTCGTGAGTAGTTCGTGCATTCTTGGAACTAGTGGCGTCTTCATTCTGGTCGTCGTGAATTTTTCAACATGTTGAAAAATTAGTGGCGACCAGAATGAAGCCGCCATGGAGAGTAGCAAGAATTCTCGTGCCGTAGGTAGGTTGCCAAGAGGTCCTTGTGGGTCACCAGGAGGTCGTAGTTTTCGTAGGTTCTCGTAGGTTGTAGCCAGGGCCGTCCGGTGAATTTCATTGGCTCATTGGGAACAAAAACAGTAAACAGTAGTTTTCAGAACCAAGGATACCAACCGGTAATGTTAATGTCTGCCGAGCTTCACAGCCGTGTATGTCTGGCTTCTTAAAAGTTGTCTCCACTCCTTCTCCCCACCACATCTCCCCCTTCTCCGTCTCCCCCCCCCTTTTAAAGGATTTAAGTGACCCTTCCCGTACACTGTGCTTTCACTATCTATAGCGCCAAGGAAGCAGTGTGTGTGTGTGTGTGTGTGTGTGTGTGTGTTTGTGTGTGTGTGTGTGTGTGTGTGTGTGTGTGTGTGTGTGTGTGTGTGTGTGTGTGTGTGTGTGTGTGTGTGTGTGTGTGTGTGTGTGTGTGTGTATGTGTGTGTGTGTGTTCCACTCTGACAGTCACCGTTCCAGTCGCCGTTTTTTCAGCAACCGGCTATGACTTGACAGTCGCCTGAAAAATCACCAAAGTGGGACAGACCCATTACTCTCTGTGTGGGGCATGAACAAATCTTTTAAATGTACTTTGGCATCAAGGCAAAAAATACAATTAAAAAAAAAATAATCCTTCAGCATTGGAACAGCCCTATCCTTGAAATTAAATAATTTATCAGTACTAACCCCACTATTGAACAACCCCGCATTCAAACCTTCTCTCATCGACAACACATATCAACAATGGGATAGACTGGGGATTAGGAAAGTAGGGGATATGTATGAATTGGGCAAACTGTTATCATTTCAACAATTAAAATTAAAATTTAAATTGAAGGATAATCAATATTTTAAATATATACAGGTATGTGACTTTATGAAGAAATATACACATAGATTTCAAACTATATTTTTAGACCCTTTAGAAGAAGCAATGAATATTAAGGCTGATTCACAAAAATTAATATCATATATACTTTTATAATAATATATTATATAGAGAATCACCCTCAACAGAAGCACTAAGGGAAGATTGGGAACATGAGCTAATGATAAAGATCTCGAAGGATAGATGGGAAAAGTATTTGATGAATACACATAACTGTTCTATTAATACAAGACATAATTTAATTCAATTCAAATTATTACATAGACTATATTATTCAAAAACGAGGTTGAATAAATTTTATCCAAACGTCTCTCCCAGATGCGATAAATGTTTGTTTCAAAACGCTAATATAACTTATATTATACTTCAACTCCCCCTCCCATTCCCAATCCGACCTCTCTGTCCTGGGTCTCCTCCATTGCCAGAGTGAGCAACAGCGGAAATTGGAGGAACAGCACCTCATATTCCGTCTGGGGTCCTTGCGCCCCTATGGCATCAACATTGAATTCCCCCAATTTGGCTAGCCTGTGCTGTCCCCTCCCCTTCCTTCACCCTCTAGCTGTCTCCTTCCACCCTCCCATCCGCCCGCCCTCGGGCTCCTCCTCTTCCCCTTTTTCCTTCTTTCTTTCCCCACCCCCCATCAGTCTGAAGAAGGGTTTCGGCCCGAAACGTCGCCTATTTCCTCCGCTCCATAGATGCTGCTGCACCCGCTGAGTTCCTCCAGCAATTTTGTGTACCTTCGCTAATATAACACATTCATTTGTAGGATGTACAAAGTTGAATAAATTTTGGAGTGATATATTTGATATATTTACAAAGCTCTTCAAGTCAAGAATAGAACCCAAAATGGAATGGATTATATTTGGAATAATAGGAGAAGATACCAATTTAAATAAAGACCAAAATGTTTTTTTTAATTATGGGTTAATAATTGGAAAGAAATTGATACTTAAATTTTGGAAAAATACAGCTATACCAACTGTTAAAATGTGGATTAGGAATATGATGGACATAGCACGCCTTGAAGAAATGAGACTCCGACTAATAGATAAATATGACCAATTCTTAAGGAGTTGGTCTCCTTTCATCGACTTTTTGGAATCATGTGATGCAGCGGTACCATAAGGATTGCTGATTTCAGTTCATGACGTGGATAGATCTACATCTCCGAATATAGATTTGAAAAATTCTCTTTTAAGGGGCCTTCTCTTCTATTTCTACTTTCCACCTTTTCTTTTTTATTTTATTTTTTTATTTTTATTTTTTTATATACACACTTCACATTTTTCTACTCTCTACCATCTATTTTTCCACTCTTTCCCCTTTCTATTGTTTTCTTTTTCTTGTCTTGCTTACTTCCTTCTCATAACATAAAACCAGAGGTTGTACTTGGAATGGATTACGGTATGACATAGTTGGCACCTAAAATTAGGTGCCACTGTATTGTTTTGTATTGTATTAACTTCTAATAAAATAAACAAAAAAAAAAAAAAAGCATTGGAACAGCCCTGACTATCTTACTAACCCCAATCCAAAACAGCTCATCACTGGAAGGCAGGAACTGAGAAACTCAATTAGGTATTATGGCAGTGCATTTTTTTTTTCCTATCACAGATTCTGACCCAACTGTGGCCTGTCCCAACAATGTATCTTTGTAATGTACAACTCTCTCTTTGTATCCAGTGCTTTTGGTCCTCCAAGTCGACTTCTATCCATTTCCTCCTCTGCACTCCTAAATATGTAATGATTTGTGAAACCATTTAGTTTTATTTTAGTTTAGTTTAGTTTATTGTCACATGTACTGTGGTGCAGTGAAAAGCAGAAAGACCATACATGGTTACAATCGAGCCATTCACAGTGCACGTGTAAACGTTATTCTCTGAACAAGGTACAGAGAATAACGTTTAGTGCAAGATAAAGCCCAATTAAAGATAGTCTGGGGTTATCCAATGATAGGATGGTTCAGTTGCCTGTTAACTGAAACATCCTATCTCCAACGAGAGAGAGGTCCTGAGCTGCCATCTACCTCATTGGAGACCCTCAGGCTATCATTAATCAAACACTAGCCTGTGTCGCTGCCTCTCCTCGTGCTTTGGAATTCTCAACTCACCTCGAGGTTTAGTCACTCTTCCAACCATCTCTTTTGGCTTTCTTTATATCTCCAATATTTTCCACATTAAAAGCACTTTTCAAGTGAACATTGAGTGATGTATTCAAGAGAGAGTTGGATATAGCTCTTGGGGCTAACGGAATCAAGGGATATGGGGGGGAAAGCAGGAACAGACGTTTAAGATGTTTTTTGAAGCCTGTATGGTCGTCAGTAGTCGCTCAAAGAGTCGTACCTTTTTTTGGTCGTCGCTGGATTTTATTTTTTATTTTTTATTCATTTTTGTATTTTTTTATTCATTAGAAGCAAATGTACAAAAATAGAACCAACAGCATATGAAATAATACAGTTATTGTACAGCTTCACTTTTAACTTTTAGCTATAGGAAAAGAAAGGAGAAAAAGCAAGAAAGAGAAAAAGTGAAATGTGCAAAGATAGAACCCTCTAAACTACCAAAGTGATGTAGCCAAAGAGTGAATAAATGAATGAAAGGAATAAAAAAAAATAAGAAAAAGAGAAGGAAAGAAAAAAGTGGTGATATACCTGCCTCGCATCCCCCCCCACCCACCTCACCCAACCCGTAATTAGATTTAAATCCAAAGTTGTGTTGTACCATAATATCCTTGTAATAAGTCAATGAATGGTGACCATGTCTTCGAAAAATGATCTGGTTTTTCTGCTAAGACAAGTCTAATATTTTCAAGATGTAGCATCTCGGACATGTTTATAATCCACATCTTAAGAGTAGGGACTGATGTATGTTTCCAACATTTGAGTATTAGTTTTTTCTGCATTATCAGGCCATAATTAAGGAAACGTCTTTGAAATACTGATAGCTCAGAGCAGGCTTCTGACTGACGTACCTAGAATGATCAATTCCGCATCGGAGTCCAATTTTGTTTTTAATATTTTGGAAAAAAATTCAAAAATTCCTCTCCAAAAATGATGTAACTTTATACAAGAGACAAAGGAACGTGTTATAGTTGCTTCCTGGAGAAGACATTTATCACAAATAGGAGATACATTTGGAAAGATCTTATTCAGCTTAGACTTTGAATAATAGAGTCTGTGCAGTATTTTAAATTGAATTAGCGAATGCCTAGCGTTAATCGAACAATTGTGTATATATAAAAGGTTTTCCTCCCATCTGTCTTTTGGAATGTTTAGGCCGAGTTCATCTTCCCAAGCTCTTCTAATTACTTCTGACGATGGGGTTTTTATATTTAAAAGGGTGTTATACAGATATGATATTAACTTGTTTGAATATGAGTTTCTATTCATACATTCGTCTCTTGTGTCTGGTAACAAAGATAGGTAGTCTTGGGTATATGATTTCAGATTACGTTTCAGGTGATATTTCGACTGTAATTCTTGAAATGAGAGAAGAGTTCCCATCTCATAAAGGTCTCCGAGTTTTTTGATTCCTAATTTTTCCCAATGTGTGAACGTTAGATGGCTTGAACGAAGGATTGTTGGCAATTGGTGAAAGAAGAGATACATTTCTCAGTTTAAGGGATGTCTTCACTTGTCTCCAGATTCGTAAGGTACTGTGGTTAATCGGATTTTTCTCATAAAGTGTTTTCTTCAAATTTATTGGAGAGAGAAGAATCGCGCCTATATTAAAAGGCGAACAATCCTCTCTCTCCATTATTAACCATTTTACCTGTTGGCATGTGTTGTCCAAGCAATAGATTGCGTTTTTAATATTAGTTGCCCAATAGTAGTATAAAAAATTGGGAAGAGCGAGTCCACCAATGCCGTGTATGGATTCTATGTGTTTTATAATCCCAAATAAAGTTTGTAATCAGAGAATCGATTTAAAAAAAGGTATATCGGTATTGGAATAAGTACAGGATTTGTGGGAGGAAGATCATCTTTATGGCATTTATTCTGCCTATGAGAGACATGAGAGAAGTGTTTTCCAAAATTGAGTAAGAGCAAAATTTAGTAACTAAAGGAGGAAAGTTTGCGTTAAATAGAGGTGTATTTTCTGGTTACATGAACACCGACATGTTTGAATTTTTCCGTAGCGATTCTGAAAGGGAATTTTAGAAGGTGTGTCGGCTCTTGAGGTTTTATTGAAATAATTTCACTTTTGTTCCAATTTACTCTATATCCTGAAAAGGAACCGAATTCCTCTATAAGATTTAATATACTTGGAATGCTAACTTGAGAATTGGTGATATAGAGTAATACATCATCTGCATATAATGATATTTTATTATTGGAGTATTTAGTGTTATAGCCGTGAATGTTCGGAGGTGCTCTTATACTTTCCGCCAAAGGTTCAATCGCAAGGGCAAATAATAGGGGTGATAACGCACATCCTTGTCTATTGTCCCTGGATAGCTGAAATTTAGGTGAGAGTATATGATTAGTCAGCATTCTGCCAGTCGGCTTATCATATAGCAGTTTTATCCATGAAATAAAATTTTCAACATGTTGAAAACTTTCGGCCACCTGCTGCGACTAGGACGGGTGCCGACAAGTCGCAGAAAAAAATCGCGTAAGTGGGACAGGCCCTTTACTTGTGGCTGAAGTGATTGCTTCCACCAATCAATGTTTTCTTCATATCTATATCTAGTTTCCATTAAGGTACCCTATATAAAATTTAGATTTGTTAATATTTGACTAAAATCAGATTCATCCATTGTGAAAAATATAAAAGGAAAATCTAGCCAACCATTCTTTGCAAAGGAACTAACTATTATCTCCTAAAACGGTATTTACCATCCTGGACTCCATTTGGACTTCATGTGAACGATATTTGTAAAGCAGTTTTCAGTAAATGTTGTTATCTGTTTTAATCCGTTGTTTTAAATTCTCCAAAAGGATTTAAAACTTGAAAATCAAGAGAAAAACTGCAGATGCTGGAAATCTAAACTAAAAAAATTAACCTACTGAATATTTCTAGCATTTTATGTTTTAATTATTATATTTTAGGAATGAAAACTTAATTAATTGCCCAAAGGTCAAGATTTGCAAGCAAAGGGCCAGCACATATTAAGGGCCTGTCCCACTGCGGCGACCTAATTCGCGAGTTTAAAAGAGTTTGCCCTCGACTCATTCTCGCAGCATGGTCGACACGAGGTCCTAGGAGGTCTTTGTAACTCTCCTTCATGCTCGAGAGTCGTCGGTGCGTTCTCGAGGCCTCAGCTAGGTCGCGGCGGTTTTTTTTCAACATGCTGAAAAATGCCCGCGAGTAAAAAAAGGTCGCCATGGGAAAAATCTATACTTTTTTACTCGTAGGTTTAGTCGAGGTAGGTTGTAGTAGGTTGTAATGCTATTGTAGGTAATCGAAGGTAGTCGAAGGTAAAGCTCGTTGAGAAAGAAAATGTAAGTAAACCGACCGGTAATGTTAAATGCCTGCTAAAATTTATTAAAAGTTGTCTGGCTTCTTAAAAGTGTTCCACTCTCCCCCCCTTTCTCTCCCCTTCTCTCCCCTTCTCTCCCCTTCTCTCCACCCCCCCCCCCCCCCTCTCCGCGCTCTCTAAAGGACTTACCGTAACTGTGCCAGCCGTCTTTTACCCTCCTGCTCATCGCGGATGTGAATTTCAAACAGCGCTCCCCCGTTTTCCCTGGCCCCCAACTTTGCGATGCATTTGTGTGTGTGTGCAGATGGTCGATCCAGCTCGCGGTTTCATCGCTGATGGTCGATCCAGCTTGAGGTTTTTCAGGCGAGTGCCCTCGTGCTTGAAGGTTGAAGACAGTCGCTGAAAAGTTGCATTAGTGGAACAGGCCCTTTAAAATATCAGAAGATAGACACAACTCAGCAGGTAGACAATTCTTCAGACAAGTTCACTTGCAGTCATCCCTTTCTATTTCTACAACCCCCTTCAACTTTAGAAACTTGTGACCTATCTGCTCCTCGATCCTATCCCCTGCATCATACCCAGATATAATTAACCCTGACCTATTTGCAGAAATGATGTCCTCAAAGTCCATTTCAATTCTTCTCTGCTGCTTTGCCTGTTCTTTGTCACTGGAGTCATTTTTTTAAATCCCTCACTAACAAGCTTTTGGTCATTGGCCCCAATATCACCTTTCAGCTTCACACCAAATTTGTTTCAGACCGTTGTGAAGGACTTGATGGAATGTTTTGCAGCATATTGTATAAAAACTACTTGTTGTTATATCCCTTTTCATTTGGAGGATCCCTCTATTTGTACCAGTCACAGAGTTATACAGCATGAAATCAAGCCCTTTGGCCCAACCCGTCCTTGCCAAGCAAGATGCCCTCCAGAGCTGTTCCATTTGCTGGCATTTAGCCCATATCTCTAAATCGTTCCTATCCATGAACTGGTCAATATATCTTTTAAACGTTGTAATTGTATCCACCTGTGCAGCTTCCTCTGGCAGCTTATATCATGCACCTGCTGTGTGGAAAAACTTGTTCCTCAGGTCCACTTTTAAATCTTTATCCTTGTACTTTAAACCTACGCCCTCCAGTGTTAGACTCCATTATGCTGGGACAAAGACTGTGACGACCCAACTTATCTCTGCCCCTCATGATTTTATAAGCAACATGGGTCACCTTCCTCTGCTCCAGAGAAAACAGCTCCAGCCCATGGAGACTCTCTTCACAACTCAAGCCCTCCATTCCTGTGAATTTTTTCTGTATCCTCTATTTCTTCACATCCTTGCCTAAGTGAGGAGACCAGAACTGCGCACCTTATTCCAGGCACAGTTTCACTAATATCTTGTACATTTGGAACATGACATCCCAAATCTCACACTCATCGTCCTGTCCAATAATGGCAAGGCTACCATATATCAGTTGAACAAAGGGACTATGAAGGCATGAGAGAGGAGCTGGTCAAGGTAGACTGGAAAGGGATCCTAGCAGGAATGACGGTGGAACAGCAATGGCAGGGATTTCTGGGCATAATCCAGAAGACGCAGGATCATTTCATTCCAAAAAGGAAGAAGGATTCTAAGGGGAGTAGGAGGCAACTGTGGCTGACGAGAGGTGAGGGATAGAATAAAACTAAAAGAAAAGATGTATAACACAGCAAAGAGTAGCCGGAAGCCAGAGGATTGGGAAACTTTCATAGGACAACAGAAGGAAACAAAACGGGCAATACGGGCTGAAAAAGTGCGAAGGGAAGCTGGCCAGGAATATAAAGAAGGACAGTAAAAGCTTCTTTAGATATGTTAAGGGAAAAAGAGTAGCAAATGTGGGTCCCTTGAAGGCAGACACTATTATGGGTAACAAGGAAATGGCAGAAGAGTTGAACAGGTACTTCCAATCTGTCTTCACTAAGGAAGACACAAACAATCTCCCAGATGTACTGGAGGACAGAGGATCTAAGGGGGTAGAGGAACTTGCAAGAAATAGTATTGGGTAGGCTTATGGGACTGAAGGATGTTAAATCCCCTGGGCCTGATGGTCTGCATCCCAGGGTCCTCAGGGAGGTGGCTCTAGAAATAGTGATCATATTGGTGATCATATTCCAATGTTCAATAGATCCAGGATCAGTTCCTGTGGATTGGAGGATAGCTAATGTTATCCCACTTTTCAAGAAAGGAGCGAGAGGGAAAATGGGGACTTACAGACCAGTTAGCCTGACTTCGGTGGTGGGAAAGATGCTGGAGTCAATTATTAAAGAGGTAATAATGGGGCATTTGGATAGCAGAAAAAGGATTAGTCCAAGTCAACATGGATTTATGAAAGGGAAATCATGCTTGACTAATCTTCCGGAATTTTTTGAGGATGTGACATGTAAAATGGATGAAGGGGTGCCAGTGGATGTAGTGTACCTAGACTTTCAGAAAGCCTTTGATAAGGTCCCGCAAGGGAGACTGGGAACTAAAATTAGAGCACATGGTAGGGTGTTGACATGGATAGAAAATTGGTTGGCAGACAGGAAGCAAAGAGTAGGAGTGAACGGGTCCTTTTCAGAATGGCAGGCAGTGGCGAGTGGAGCGCCGCAAGGCTCGGTGTTGGGGCCGCAACTGTTTACCATATATATTAATGATTTGGAAGAGGGAATTAGGAGCAACACTAGCAAGTTTGCGGATGACACAAAGCTGGGTGGCAGTGTGAACTGTGAAGAGGATGTTAGGAGGTTGCAGGAGGGTGGAGGGTGACCTGGACAGGTTGAGTGAGTGGGCAGATCCGTGGCAGATGCAGTATAATATAGATAAATGTGAGGTTATCCACTTTGGCGGCAAAAACAAGGGGGCAGATTATTATCTCAATGGGGTTAGGTTAGGTAAGGGGGAGGTGCAGCGAGACCTGGGCGTCCTTGTACACCGGTCACTGAAAGTTGGCGTGCAGGTACAGCAGGCAGTGAAGAAAGCTAATGGAATGTTGGCCTTTGTAACAAGAGGATTTCAGTATAGGAGTAAAGACTCCTATACTGCAGTTGTATAGGACTCTGGTGAGACCACATCTGGAGTATTGTGTACAGTTTTGGTCTCCTAATTTGAGGAAGGACATCCTTGTGATTGAGGCAGTGCAGCGTAGGTTCACGAGATTGATCCCTGGGATGGCGGGATTGTCATATGAGGAAAGATTGAAAAGATTTCCCTGCCACAGAGGGCAATGTAGGCCAAGTCGCTGGATGGATTTAAGAGAGAGTTAGATAGAGCTCTAGGGGCTAGTGAAATCAAGGGATATGGGGAGAAGGCAGGCACGGGTGATTGATAGGGGATGATCAGCCATGATCACAATGAATGGTGGTGCTGGCTCGAAAGGCCGAATGGCCTCCTCCTGCACCTGTTTCTATGTTTCTATCTCCCTCGCTATTTTGTGTATGTGTGTTGCCACTGTCAGTGGACTTGTACTCCTAGGTCTCTGTGTTCTTCAATGCTCCTCAGGGCTCTTCCATTGTTTGTATATACTGCCAGCTCCTTCATGAGTCTCAGACAACAATTTCAGCATTTTCATCATTAAAATCAGGCATCTTTAAAAATCCTGTAATTGTAGTCAGTCAGTGAACCCTGTTGGTTTAACCATTATTCTGACCGCAAAATGTGGGCCATTATTTTGGAACATTTGGAATGGAAAGATGAGACATTGTATGATGGAGCAGAAGTACCATAAAGCTCATCTCAAGAATCATCCCAAAGTTATAATCCAACATATCTTATTAATCTGATACAGTATATTTTCTGCTATTAATATAATTCCTACACTTCTGACTTCAAACTCATGTGAATAGTTATGGACATAATCGGTTGGCGGCTGCTAATTGCACATTTGGATGGGTATAAAATTGATCAATTGTTTCCTGCAGGAAATTTAATAGGGTAGCCTGCAGCTTAGACAAGGAAGTGTTATGCAATTGTAATAATGGTTGATTGATATTTGACATATATAGGCTTTGTACAGATAATGTCATGGTGCCTGTAATGTCCGCCTCGCCTGCCTTCTTGTCCCTTCTCTGGTTTTATTATTTTAAGTATATCTTCAATGTTTGTTTTAATGTCTCTTGGTATGTTTTATGCGGGGGGTGCGTATATCGGGGGGAAACTTTTTCAGTCACATACCTCGACAGACATGCGATTTTTCTCCGTGTCGCATCTCCGCCCCCCCTTTGTGGCCTACAACATGGAGTGGTGCAGCCTTTCCTGGAGACCGGCCCGAAGCTTCAAGCCCCAGGTGCGGCACGGACTTACCATTGTGGAGCCTGGGATCTTTTGCCGAGGATCGCCAGTGTTGGATCCTCGCTCCGATCGCGGGGCCTGTGGACTTTAACACCGTGAAGCAGCGGTCTCCGGTAAGAAGCGGCCGACTCGGCTGCTCCATGCTGCGGAGTGTTACGATCTGTCCCGACGCCGGAGTTTCGATCATCCCGACGAGAGGGCTTGTACAGCGGACCGTCAGCAATGGTCAAAGGCCCCGACCACGGGTGAACAAAGGAGGGAGACGACTGAACTTTATTGCCTTCCATCACAGTGAGGAATGTTGATTCCACTGTGGTGGATGTTTATGTTAAACTTTATTTAATGTGCTGTGTGTATTTTTTCTTTTTACTTAGTATGGCTGTATGGTATCTCAAATTTCACTGTACCTTAATTGGTACATGTGACAATTAAATTGAATTTTGAATCTTGAATCTTGTTGGTCTTTTTAAAAAGACCCAAATGTACATATCTTTAAAAAGGCTGTTTTAAAATAAAGTTGTTTTTTTAGGATGAGCTATTGCTGCCTGTCCAGATGACCTCCAATATAACATGTTTGTTGGTGACTGATGTCCACCACCTACAGTGCCCTTGAATATCCAGTGACATTACACTTCTCTTCCTTTCTGCTGGTTCTGATTTCTGGTGCATTGCTCCTTTTCCAGGTGTTTATGTGGTGTTGTGCTTCCAGCCATCATTGTAGACAGTCAGCCGACAGACCTACTGTCTGCCTGTGCCTCACAGAGCAAGTTTAAGGGTTTGAATGCAATGCAGCTTTGGTTTTCATTCCCCAGAATATGAGAAGAAATTAGACTACCTAGATTGCTGTAGTAAACATCTTGAAATATAAAAATGGATGGGCACACCAACACCTCTACTTCTGCAGAAGTCTAAGGAAATTTGGCATGTCCCAAATGACTCTAACCAATTTTTACAGATGCACCATAGGACGCGTCCTATTGGGATGCAACATAGCTTAGCATGGCCACTGCCCTGCCCAAGACTGCAAGAAATCCCCTTTTCCGGGGGTACGTCCGAGCCCGGGTGGGGTTAGAAAGGGACTACGCCCTGTCCACGGGCACCCTGGGGGAGTTCCGGGACCGCTGGGCACCGCAGGAGGTTGAATGCATCCTCAATAAGGATTGTAACATAATTGTATGGTAGTTTATTGAGGATATTTGTTTGCATTGTATTATGGTGGTGGGTTCTGGTTTGTTTTATTGTGGTGTAAATATTATTTTTTAATAATTGAATACATTTTTTGATTAAAAAAAAAGACTGCAAGGAATCAGTGTTGGGAACACAGCCCAGTCAGTCACACGACCCAGTCAGTCAGCTTCTCCCTCTCTCCCAAACTCCCACTCCCACCCCCAGCACTCCCATCGTCTCCATCTACACTTTGTCTCGGGAAAGCAGCCAACATAATCAAGCACTATTCACGTCCCCGTCATTCTCTCTTCTCCCCTCTCACGTCAGGCAGAAGATATAAAAGCTTGAAGGCATGTATCCTCAGACTCAGGAACAGGTTTTTCCCAGCAATTAGCAGACTCTTGAATGTATCTCTCCTGCTAATGATGAATTCCCGATCTTCAAATCAACCTTGTTATGTGCTTGCACTTTCTGCACTTGCTCTGTAGTTTTAACACTATATTTTGTTCTCTGTTTATTTTCTCTTTCGCTCCGCCTGATGTACGTGTGTAGTATGGTTTCCCTGGATAGCATGCAAAACAAGGTTTTTCACTGTATCTTGGTACACGTGACAATAATGAACCAATACTATCTTTCATAGTTTAATGAGAGTCATGGGCCTGTCCCACTTAGGTGATTTTTCAGCGGACTATCGCCTGAAAAACCGGCAACTGGAACAGCGACTGTCAGACTGGAACACACACACACTCACACTCACACTCACACTCACACTCACACACACACACACACACACACACACACACACACACACACACACACACACACACACACACACACACACACACACACACACACACACACACTCACACTCACACTCACACTCACACACACACACTGCAAAGGCGGGGGCCAGGGCAAGCGGGGGGAGCTCTGTCTGAAATTCACATGGTTTTGCACCGTTTTGACAAGGTGATACAGACACACACCGCGATGAACTGGAAGGTTTGGGCTGTAATTAAGATGGCTAGCAGTGTATGGTAAGTCCTTTAAAAGAGGGAGGGGGAGAAGGGAGTGGAGATAACTGTTAAGAAGCCAGACAACATTTAAGAAGCCAGAGATACACGGCTGTGAAGCTCGGCGGACATTTAACATTACCGGTCGGTTATCCGGTTAGGGACGACAGATGGCACAATGGGCTAAGTGTTCGGCTGGCGACCGGAAGGTAGCCGGTTCGAATCCCGCTTGGAGTGCATACTGTCGTTGTGTCCTTGGGCAAGACACTTCACCCACCTTTGCCTGTGTGTGAATGTGTGTGAGTGATTGGTGGTGGTCGGAGGGGCCGTAGGCGCAGAATGGCAGCCACGCTTCCGTCAGTCTGCCCCAGGGCAGCTGTGGCTACAGAAGTAGCTTACCACCACCGAGTGTGACTGAGGAGTGAATGAATAATGCGATGTAAAGCGCCTTGAGTATTAGAAAGGCGCTATATAAATCCCATCCATTATTATTATTATTATTATCCTTGGTTCTGAAGACTACTGCTTACTTTTTTTCCCCCCAATGAGCCAATGAAATTCACCGGTCAGCACCGGCTACAACCTACGAGAACCTAAGAGAACCTTCGACCTCCTGGCAACCCACTAGGGCCTCCTGGCATCCCACCTACAGCACAAGAATTCTCGTTACTCTCCATGGCGGCTTCATTCTAGTCGCCGCTAATTTTTCAACATGTTGAAAAATTCTCGGCGACCATAATGTGGCCGCGACTAGTTCCCAGAATGTGGGAACTCCTCTTGACCATGAAGGCGACTCCCCGGCAACCACCCGCGAACATGTGGCGACCATGTGGCGACTGTCTCATGGTCTCCTGCAGTCGCCTAAAAAGTCTCCTAAGTGGGACAGGCCCATAATGGTATTAATATGAAGTCCCCCTCATGTTGGAGTTATGATGTATGGTGCCACAGCATTGGAGGGGAAGAGAGAGTTAGATTTAGCTCTTAGGGCTAAAGGAATCAAGGGATATGGGGAAAAAGCAGGAATGAGGTACTGATTTTAGATGATCAGCCATGATCATATTGAATGGCGGTGCTGGCTCGAAGGGCCGAATTGCCGACTCCTGCACCGATTTTTCTACGTTTCTATGTAGTTGCAGCTTTTTGAGCTCTTATGCATTTGTGAGGAGACATTGACCTTGAATGTCATGGGTGCCTCCAAGCTGAAGATTCAGAGCAACCCTAATGGTAATCTGGGAGTTGTTAGGATTTTCATGAGAAGGGATAAATGGCTCCGAGGGCACTAGAGACAAAGCAGAACATAATGTTTTGCCTCGAGTTAAGTGTCAGATGAGGTAAGTTGAGCAAAGGCAGTTGAGCAAACCACATGCAGTTTTGAAGAAGGAGACCTGACTGTTTGTTAATTTTGGGGGCATTTCCTCTCTAATGGCACAGACTGTTAGGCAGACATTTGATGGGAGCATCTTGGCAAAATCACTTCTGGAAACCCAACCCCATGTCGTTCAAAGTAAGTTTACAGAGCGAGCCAAGAAAGCTGTTCCCAAAGGTTGAAAGATGAAATAGAGCATAGCCACAGCAAACTGTTCAAGAGTTTCTATTCATAAACAGGTCGCATTTATCTGAATTAGCCTGGTAATGACCTTGCACAGCAAGTTTCATCCTGCTCTAAAATTACTGACCCTAATCAAAAGCAGTCTTCTTGATTGTATCACTGGTATCACAACGTGAATGAGTGCATGTGCGGTTACATGGCCAGCTACAGTACGTAACTCTTAAACTATGTCAGGCTATTTTTGGTTATCTCTCTGCAGTTGAAAAATACTGAGTCGTTAGTGCTTCAGAGCAAATGATAAACGGCATTTATTTCCTCCTGTTGAAAGAGTGTGCTGCGCAGGAGACACTTCATCAGCTTTGCAGACTAGAGGGACCATTGCACCCTTTCTGTCCTAAATGGGCAATCCATTGTTTAGAGGAAGTGATTACAAGTTCTAGATTGTCTCACAAGAGCACCCTCCTTTCCAGATTAATGCCCCGTCCCACTTAGCAAACCTGAACGGAAACCTCTGGAGACTTTGCGCCCCACCCAAGGTTTCCGTGCGGTTCCCGAAGGTTGCATGTGGTTGCCGGAGGTTGCAGGTAGTGGAAGCAGGTAGGGAGACTGACAAAAACCTCCAGGAACCCCCGGGAACCGCACGGAAGCCTTGGGTGGGGCACAAAGTCTCCAGAGGTTTCCGTTCAGGTTTCCTAAGTGGGACAGGGGCATTACTCTGTCAAGACGCAAAAGTTTGTGTTCTCTCTTTCTCCCTCTCATTCTATCCTTCTGTCTTTCTCCCCCCTGCCCATTAATCGTAATGTATAGTTTATCTTCACAACAATCGTGGCATTATCCACTCGGGGATACTTTATTTTTTAGCCTGTCTATATTAAAATAATTAAGGTACTTGCCCCCTCCTCCACCAAGGAAAAGCCTCAGCATCACATCAAATCATTCAAACTTTTTCAAAAATTTCAACCAAATTAGCTTTTCTTGTGTTTTGGATGTGAGGTTTGTAAAGGGTGAAGCATGAGTACCAGGCAAGGATACATCGAGATTATCGTAAAGTAGTTTTTTTAATTTTATGCAAATGATGTCTTAGCATTGGTGAAGTGAGATTCCCAGAGTTAAGGGGCTGTCCCAATTGGGCGACCTAATCCGCGAGTTAAAACACACACACACACACACACACACACACACACACACACACACACACACACACACACACACACACACACACACACACACATCGCGCACACACACACACACACACACACACATCGCACACGCGCACACACACACACACACACACATCGCCCGCACACACACACACACACACACACACACACACACACACACACACACACACACACACACACACCCCACAAAAGTGGGGGAGCGCTGTCTGAAATTCACACTCGCGATGAAGAGGAAGGTAACACGGTATGTCCTTTAGAGAGCGCGGAGAGGGAGAGAGGGGAGGAGAAGGAGTGGAGACACTTTTAAGAAGTATAATAAAGTTTAGCGGGCATTTTACCTACCGGTCGGTTTTCCTTGGTCCTGAAAACTCCAATGAGCCAATCAAAATGCCCGGTCAGTGAAGGAGATTGCCTACGGCTTCCCTCGACTGCCTGTAACTAAATAGCGACCCCACTCCACTGCACTACGATTTCAAAAGAACCCTGCCAACCAAATTTTACTCACGGAAAATTTTTCAACATGCTAAAACATTTTCAGTGACCTAGCTGAGGCCGCGAGTATTCAGGAACTTCCCTCGAGCATGAAGGAGAGTTCCAGCGACCTCAAAGGACCTCCTAGGATCACGTGTCGACCATGCGGTGAGTTTGAAGGTCGAAGACACTCTTCTAAACTCACAGATTAGGTCGCCCAAGTGGGACAGCCCCTTTAGGGAAATGGAAGATACATGCAAGTTCCTATCCTGGTGGAATAACCATGCATTAGTACATCATCGTAATCTCGTTGATTGTTGCTCTGCCAAGTCAATATTAGTAAGGTAAATTAAATTAGTGAATTCCAAGCGGGTGGAATGGAAGGTAAAGGAAAATATTTTTGCAACAAATGTACCATTTACTATTTTTCGCACTATTTCCATTTGTTTGTTCTGGGCCACATGAAAAAGAGGGAGCTTGTAGTCAAAGTTTGCCATTTTATTTTAAGAAATGCCCGTGAAGCTATCAGTGCAGTATTTCAGAACAACTTTAAGAAAGGTGACTGAGGCATCTCATTGTGATGGTAGATGGGAGTGAAACAAGCTGCACTTGATGCTTGAATCCATTGAAGAACATTGTGCAGTTCTAATACAGTTGATCTCACTTACATGAATAATACTTTACTGCAAATATAATTTAAATGCATACAATTCCTAAACCCAAAACCAATTCCCTATCCTGAAACACTTATTTAATTGCATAGTCATTTCCAGTTAATCCGGATGTTTGCACAAAGCAGTCACAAATTCAAAAAACTCTTTGGTTAATCTGTCCTTGTTATCATTGGTCTCTATTGACATAAACAATGACAGATATGATTAAGTGTGAACGAACATAAAAAGAAAGAAATGAACAGCCTGAAATCTGGACCAGCTGCTTGCATTCTGATAAAATAGTTGTTTGAATAACACTGGATTTGGGACTGGGTGCTAGTCTGATATGGAGAATATAGAGACACTGGGTGCTTCTGTATGATATAGAGAAACAATTGTTATCGTTGTCATCAAATGGTCATCAGAATCACATAAATAACTTTTTTAAATCAATTCAGAATTTATTGGCTGGCAAATGGTACAGCGGTAGGGTTGCTGACTTACAGTGCCAGAGACCCAGGTTCGATCCTGACTACAGGTGCTGCCTGTACTGAGTTTGTACTTTATCCCCATGACCTGAGTGAGTTTCCTCCCCAGTCTCTGGTTTTCTCCCATACTCCAAAGATTTGTAGGTTAATTGGCTTAGTTTAATTGTAAATTGTCCATGGTGTGTGTAGAATAATGCTAATGTACGGGGATCACAGGACGACAGATGGCACAATAGGCTAAGTGTTCGGCTGGCAACCGTAAGGTAGCCGGTTCGAATCCCGCTTGGAGTGCATACTGTCGTTGTGTCCTTGGGCAAGACACTTCACCCACCTTTGCCTGTGTGTGTCCTTGGGCAAGACACTTCACCCACCTTTGCCTGTCTGTATGGAAGTAATTGTGTGAAGCACTTTGGGGTCAATGCAAGTTGACTAAAAATGTGCTATATAAATAAAGACATTATTATTATTATTATTATTATCACTGGTTGGTGTGTGCCGAAGGGCCTATTTCCGTGCTGTATCTATAAACTAAACTAAACAAAGCACGTTCAAAAAATCCGTTGTTAATACGTAAATTTATATCTGGTGTATGCACAAAATGTGTTATCCCCGTGATATGATTATTCTCAGTGAGAAACATTTTATTGCACCCCCTGCATAATTGCATAACTTACCTGAGCACATCTGTTATGCAAATAAATGGGATCAAATGGGATAGGTTCTTCAAAGTGACATTGCTAACATTATGTTACCTGGTGTAGAATAATGATTTTTGCTGTGAATCATAAAGCAACTAAAGGGTGCTGGATGTGTTGTTTTTTTTTGACAAAGAGAAAACTATGCAGAGAAAGTTGTTGGAGGAAACTGACTTAATTAATGGAGTTTCTGGTGAAGAATTCAAATGTTACGTGATTGGCAATCAAGAAAGTAGAAGAAGGAAGGAATGTAGTGGCCATTTGGCCTGTTTTGCATATCATTGAGGATGGCATGTGCCTTTAAATTTTAGACTGCCCGTTATATTATGGGTGGGATTTATGACATGTTTTTGGGCGTGTTTGGAGCTTAGATGCTTGCGCAGAAGTTTAGTTTTTGGATTAGTTTGGAGAGCCCATGGGGAAGGTTGACACTTCTACCATGCGGGCCATGCGGGGTCCATGGGAGATCTAAAGGAGATCATGTGGGATCATGTGGATCTTGCCAGTGTTACGGAGACACAAGGAGTTTTCTAATGTCTAAAGTAATAAGCTGGAGTTCGAAGAAGTTTGTAGTAACGAGTCGGAAGAAACTTGGATGTATCTCACTATATTCTATCAACAATAAAGCATTTATTCATCAAAAGACTGTGTTTTTAAGTCATATCTGAGAAGAAGCTCTGAAGGTCTCTGTGAGTGTGCTTGCATGCGTTTAGAAGACACCCCTTCAACCATTCTCATAGAAACATAGAAAATAGGTGCAGGAGTAGGCCATTCGGCCCTTCGAGCCTGCACCACCATTCAATATGATCATGGCTGATCATCCTACTCAGTATCCTGTACCTGCCTTCTCTCCATACCCCCTGATCCCTTTAGCCACAAGGACCACATCTAACTCCCTCTTAAATATAGCCTATGAACTGGCCTCAACTACCTTCTGTGGCAGAGAATTCCAGAGATTCAGCACTCCGTGTGAAAAATGTTTTTCTCATCTCGGCCCTAAAGGATTTTTCCCTCTATCCTCAAACTGTGACCCCTTGTCCTTGACTTCCCCAACATCGGGAACAATCTTCCTGCATCTAGCCTGTCCAACCCCTTAAGAATTTTGTAATTTCTATAAGATCCCCCCTCAATCTCCTAAATTCTAGCGAGTACAAGCCGAGTCTATCCAGTCTTTCTTCATATGAAAGTCCTGACATCCCAGGAATCAGTCTGGTGAACCTTCTCTGCACTCCCTCTATAGCAAGAATGTCTTTCCTCAGATTTGGAGACCAAAACTGTACGCAATATTCCAGGTGTGGTCTCACCACGACCCTCGTCCTATTCTCATCCAAATAGCGGCTAGGGTGCTAATTACCCGAAAGATATGATAATCTGCTGCTACAGGGAAAGTTGGTCAAACGTTCAGGACTCCCTTTAACTAAACTGCCGCCATTTTGTGAACGTTATTCTCCCGAGGTGCAATTAGGAGCAACAATACAACATCTGATCTCTAACAACACCAATATTAGTTAGTTAAAATATAGTTAATTACAGATGTGTTCATTGGTAATGAAAAATATATTGATAGTAAAATGCCAGTGACAAGACGAAATAAGATTTTGAAGAAGACATGTACAACAATTAAGCTTCCAATCAATAGGCTATCATTGCAAATCTGAAATCCGACCTACATTGTAGACAGCAAACCTGGTCGTGTGCTAAAGACAACTGGTTGGTGTATACAAGGACATCTTTATCTTTGTGCTTCTGTGGCCTGACGTTCCCACTTACTTCAGATGGGCATCTATCGTGCAGGAAGAACATTGTCTACCATCCAGTAGCACTTACATCCACTGTAATACTGATTTGAGAGGTTGGTTATTGGCACAAATCAACACCTGCCTCAAATGGCCTGGATCCACTTCACCATGACATGTCAAGAGCAGATGTTATCTCACTAGCCCTCCACTCTGTTCTTGACCATCTGGATACAGTTTGCTGTTCAACTTGGCGCACAACACTCTCATCTCCTCAACACATCATCAAGTTCCAAGATATTGGCCTCAGTAGCTCTCATTGATTCTTGGCTTGCTCATCAGCAGACCTCAATCGGTGTGGATTGGTGACAACATCTCCTCCTCACTGACTATCAAGCCTGTGTGCTTAGATCCTGGCTCTACTCTCTTTACAGTCTTGACAATGTGGCTAAATACAGCTCCAGTTCCATCTACACATTTGCCAACGACACCATTGTTGTCGGCTGAATCATGGCTGATGATGAGTCAGCATACTGGGAAGAGGTAAAGCAACTGGTTGAGCAGTGATGCAACACCACCCTCTCATTCAAAGCCATTAACACCGAGGAACTAATCATTGATTTCAGAAAGTTGAAGTCAGGCGATCACGCTGGAGTTTTCATTGGTGGGTCAGCAATGGTGGAGAGAATTAGCAGCTTTAAAGTCCTTGGTGTTAACACAACTCTGACCCCAGTCTTGGGGCCCAGCACATATACATAAACACCAAGAAGACATGTCAGCAACTCCACTTTCTTAAAAGTTTATAAAGATTCGCCACATCTCTGAATACTCGAACAAACGTCTACTGACACACTGTAGAAAGTATGAAGGAAGGAACTGCAGATACTGGTTTATACTGAAGATAGACACAAAATGCTGGCGTAACTCAGCGGGTCAGGCAGCATCTCTGGAGAAAAAGATAGGTGAAGTTTCAGGTCGGAACCCTTCTTCAGACTCTTTAACCCTATCTATCACTGTAGAAAGTTTCCTGGCTGGTTACATTATGGCAATTCCAAAACACAGGGATGCAAGAACCTGGAGAGAATAATGCATTGCAGAACAATCCTCCCCACCATCAAAACATCAACATGAGCCTCTGCCACCATCTGGATAAGGCCCTCTTCTAGCTGCTGCTGTTGGGCAGAAAATACAGAGACCTGAAGTCACACACCACTAGGTTTAAAAATAAACCAACTTTCCTGCAACCATTAGTTCTTGAATCAATTTACACATCCTTAATTCTGCTTGGGCAACAGGGGACTGTAGATCACCTCTTGTACTACCATGGACTAGTTTATCCAATCAGATTTTGCACCAATATTTGGTTTTAGACAGTCTTTTATAATGGCTTGCAGAATGTATGTATAATTTATATATAATTTGTTTGTTTGTTGTCTGAATCTATTTACCAGTAATGCTGTTGCAAGCAGCAACATGCACCTCACCATACTTGTGCCTATGACAGGAAACATGACTTGGCTTGACTAGTACGTAATTATTGTTAAGATAGCTTTTCAGATGTATTCACATTATTTCAAAAGCAATTGCATTTTCCAAGGAACATATTCTACCGACACCTGGAATTGTCTCTTAGGATTTGAATCCTTTTTCCAGAGGCTTTCTGCCAGTTAGTAGTCCTGGTTCCCTTGCAGTGCCTCAGGCTTTCATTGTATATGTGTTGACCTGAGAAGGCTTCAGCCTTTCGAGTGAAATCAAATTGTTAGTCAATGCTTGAACTTATCTGCTACTAAATAACTTATCTGGCACTGAAAATTATCAAGTGTAGTTTCATTTCTTGAGAATCAATTATTGTTTTAAATTTAAAAGGATTTTTTTTCCTGCCTTTTCTCTCTCACACTCACTCTCTCACACTCACTCTCTCACACTCACTCTCTCACACTCACTCTCTCACACTCTCGTACTCTCTTTCACTCTTACTCTTTCGCACACGTACAGAACTCATCTTACTTTCCCACTCTTTATTTTGCTTTATCCTTAGTTCAGGCTCTGTTTCCCTTGTTCATTTAAACATCTCAGATTAATGAAGGAGTTTGGTTCACACAGGACTTGAGTTCTCTGTAGAGACAATTGCCAAATTGAATTTTGAATCACAGTGCAAAAGCCAATAGAAAGTCTATGAGCAAGTGCAACAAAGATGCTGTTCATTCCCACATTACTTTTTCTTGAAGTGATACTAATCATTTAAGCATTTAACAACTTAGACACAGGTGGTGACAGTGGTGCATTTTAAGTGGCTTTTTACAATTCATTGCCCATGTTTGCCACAGATGTGATGTGTATGACAAAACAAGTTTTTTGTTGCAATAGAACCACATTGTTATAAGTGTTTGGAATATTTACTTAATGTGTTATGTCAAAATGATATGTCAGGAGGCTTGGATTGCATCATAAACCACAGGAGTACCATCTCCTTCTCTATTCACAGCCTCGGGCTAAAACCTGACTGTCAGAACACTTCATCTGTTTTTGAAATTGAGCTCTCCATCCCACAATCTCTCCTTCTCATTGTAACTTTAAACATCCCAGCTATTTGCCCACTGAAACTGTCAGCTATCTGCTCTTACCTCTAGACTCAGCCACTTCAGCTCTTTCCTCACCAGCTTTGCATATTTCACTCTTTGTAAACTTGAGATCAACAAAAGCTGGACCTAAATGCTAACTTGTGCCTTGTCCTGCATTATCCATGTGCTGTTGACCTTCATATTATAATTCTCTTCATTTTCTTCAAAACCTGAAGCACTTTGCCTATCTTCACGTTCACAAATTCAACAAGGAGTAGAATTAGGCCATTCGGCCCATCGAGTCCACTCCGACATTCAATCATTGCTGATCTCTGCCTCCTAATCCTATTTTCCTGCCTTCTCCCTATAATCCTTGACACCAGTTCTAATCAAGAATTTGTCTATTTCTGCCTTAAAAATATCCACTGACTTGGCCTCCACAGCCTGCTGTGACAATGAGTTCCACAGATTAACTACCCTCTGACTAAAGAGATTCCTCCTCACCCCCTTTCTAAAAGAGCACCTTTTAATTCTGAGGCTATGACCTCTGGCCTTAGAGTCTCCCACATCCTTTCCACATCCACTCTATCTATGCCTTTCATTATTCTGTAATTTTCAATGAGATCCTCAGTATCTTCCTGTTTCTATAAGCGCCAGATCCAAAATCCTTCATGAACTTTTGATCCTTGCCTCTTGAGCATTCTCTCTGAAATTTGCCGTTGTCTGTCTATGCTCTAACATCTCGAATTCTGTGCTTAAAACCTCTCTATCTCCCCTTTTTGTGGTGGGTAGTTGTCTTGGCCAAGATGTCTGTCCCCATGATTTAAATTGTTCTGACGATTGCTGGTAGCTACATGTATCGCTGCTGGAATTTTCTTCCATAACCTTTTCAGAAAAGTCGAGACTCCAGAATGTGCCCAGAAATCCCAATCTTCCTGACAGGTTACCATGAGTGATTTTTGGATTGCCCTCCAGTATTGGGCTTCTCATGGAATCCAATGATGGAGAGGCAGCTTCCTGGTCCATGGCCTGGGGCAGCTGCCTCTGTACCTGTGCTGGGTGCAACATGCTGCAGGTTCTACAACATCCACTTTAATGGGGTCGTTTAGTGAGGGTGAGGGGCAGTAACGTTTATGAACCCATTTTAAAATCAATATTTAATTTTTGTATGATTCATTCATAGTTCTGAATATTTATGAAAATATTTAATTTAATAAATGATTTATCATGCAGTGCTGTACATCATTTTATGTGTGCAATGTTAAAGAAGATGCCTTCAATAATGTTTTTCCCCTTATCTTTGGGTATAACACTATGTCACAGATAATTATTACCAAAGATTCGAGATTCATTCTCATATTCTATTGTGAAACAGCAATGATTTTTAAAACAACTATTGCAGGATGTTAGAGTTCATGGGAGTATCTGTAACCAACCATCATCAAACAGAGCGGATTTTAACACAAGGGCTAGTAGCAGTTAGAGTAGCATGTTGAAGCAAATGAGGTTATCCACTATGTTCTTGCACATTTTACTAAAATATCATCATTTATTTGTTTCTGTTCTACAAGCATTTGTTCAATGATGTAACCATATAACCATATAACAATTACAGCACGAAAACAGGCCATCTCGGCCCTTCTAGTCCGTGCCGAACACTGTAAGAATTTCATTGTTCCCTTCCGGTTCATATGACAATTGAACACAATTGACTCTCTTGATTCTTGACTTTTGACTCCTTTTGGAAAATATTGGATTGGCATCCCACAGTCAATTGTGGAAGGGTGTAGCCAAGTATTTTGAACTGGTATATTCTTATTAATTTTGCACAAATGTTACCGTTGTGGTAGTTGAGCCCTTGTGTTTCTTTTTGCAAAGCTAATCCATTCCTTGCCAAATTTATTAGCATATTTTCTAAACAGAAACACTTCAGCCACATCAGCTGAGTTCTAATAATTATGAAGATTAAATAGCTTTCAAAAATTCCCTGAGGATCAAGACAGTTTTTTTGAATGTCGTACTCATAATTATAAGCAGGAATAAAATGCAACATAATCAGTGCAGTGCATGATCAGGACGTTCAGCCCATGATGTCTGTGTCAACGTGATGCCAAATTAATCCCTTCTGTCAGCACGTGATCCCTATCCTTCCATTTCCCGCATATTCATGTGCCTGTCTAAAAAAAATATCATGGTCTTAAAAATCACTATCATATCTGCTTCAGATCCAATGTATGCTGCGTTCCAGGCACCCATCACTTTCTGTGCTCTTTGTGTAAAACGAAAACTTGTTCTGCACATCTCTTTAGCTTTGCCCTTCTCAAGTTATAACTGTGTCCTCTAGTATTTGGTAGGTCCACCCTAGGAGAGAGATTCATACTGTCTAACCTATGTTGACGAAAAGCACTGCTGAGTGGAATGATCAAAGTTTCCACAAGTACAGTGCCCTCCATAATGTTTGGGACAAAGACCCATCATTTATTTATTTGCCTCTGTACTCCACAATTTAAGATTTGTGATAGAAAAAAAATCATATGTGGTTAAAATGCACATTGTCAGATTTTATTAAAGGCCATTTTTATACATTTTAGTTTCACCATGTAGAAATTACAGCAGTGTTTATACATAGTCCCCCCATTTCAGGTCACCATAATGTTTGGGACACATGGCTTCACAGGTGTTTGTAATTGCTCAGGTATGTTTAAATGCCTACTTAATGCAGGTATAAGAGAGCTCTCAGCACCCAGTCTTTCCTCCAGTCTTTCCATTACCTTTGGAAACTTTTATTGCTGTATATCAACTTGAGGACCAAAGCTGTGCCAATGAAAGTCAAAAGAACCATTATGAGACTGAGAAATAAGAAATCAGCAAAACCTTAGGCTTACCAAAATCAATTGTTTGGAACATCATTAAGAAGAAAGAGAGCACTGGTGAGCTTACTAATCACAAAGGGACTGGCAGGCCAAGGAAGACCTCCACAACTGATGACATAAGAATTCTCTCTATAATAAAGAAAAATCCCCAAACACCTGTCCGACAGATCAGAAACACTCTTTGGGATTCAGGTGTGCATTTGTCAATCACCACTGTCTGCAGAAGACTTCGTGACCAGACAGTGGCTACGCTGCAAGATGTAAACCACTGGTTTGCCGCAAAAATAGGATGGCCAGGTTACAGTTTGCCAAGAAGTACTTAAAAGAGCAGCCACAGTTCTGGAAAAGGGTCTTGTGGACAGATGATACAAAGATTAACATATCAGAGTAATGGCAAAAGCAAAGTATGGAGGAGAGAAGGAACTCCCCAAGATCCAAAGTGTAGAACATCCACCATGTCACAAGCAACCCTGGATACCCCCAATCCAACAGCCTCGCTGAACGTGCCATCAGGAGCGCAAAACAACTAAATGGAACGTTCTTATCTTGCCAAGTCTGATGTCTACCTCGACCTCCTGAACCTGAGAAACATTTCCAGAGATGGGGTCCTGGGTTTTCCCGCTCAACGGCTGATGTCTGGTACAACATGGCCTCCACTACCCGTTGCCCAGCAACAGCTGAAGCAACAGGTGCTCAAACCCACTGCGATCCAGAAGCGCATTCAGGAGAGACACG
The DNA here is from genome assembly GCF_010909765.2 of Amblyraja radiata. NCBI lineage: Eukaryota > Metazoa > Chordata > Chondrichthyes > Rajiformes > Rajidae > Amblyraja > Amblyraja radiata. The sequence continues at coordinate 76,153,786 of NC_045956.1, forward strand.
ATATTCAGAAGCGCTCCTATGACAAGTCCAGCAAACCACTAAAACCACTAATACAAGGTCAAGTGGTCCATTTGCAGACTGCTGTGGGACATACCCATCTGGGTTTCGTTGAAGGCCCATCCAAGGAACCCCGTTCCTACCGGCCCATATGCACCGCCTTTGCCGTTTAAGCCCTCTGCTGCCCCTGTTCTCCCTAGTCCCAGCATGCACTCTCCGCCTCGGTCGGTTACCCCATCCACCCACGTTAACATTCCCGCATGCTCACCCTGCCGGTCTCCTCAAGTGTCCCCGGCTGCACTCTCTTTTTCGGGTTCCCTGTCTCCCAGCCCCACTAACTTTTCTGGTACGGAGGGAGAGGGGCTTGGCCGTACACGTTCGGGTCACATTAGTAGACCACCTGACAGGTACGGCGAGTACGTTTAACTGCCCGTGTTTAACATTTGTCCAACAACTTTTCTCTCTACGGGGAAGGATGTAGATTGGTTATTGCATGTGAACCAATCAGAGTAGTGTAGCATCATTAACTCCACCTTACTGTACACTTTATATTAACACCCATTTCCTACATGACGTAGTTATACTAGCGGTAGCCATGAACTAACAACCTACTGTACCGCTCTACTATACCTTGTGATTAAAGATGATTTAAACTCCAGACCTGTGTCTGTTAAGTCGTTTACACAAAGCATACCACCTAATCTGTGAAACACGGTGGTGGGGGTGTTATGGCCTGGCAAGTATGGCTGATGAAGGTACTGGCTCACTTATCTTCATTGATGATACAATTGCTGATGGTAGTAGCACAATGAATTCTGAAGTGCTGTAATTTCTACATGGTGAAACCAAAATGTATAAAAATGGCCTTTATTAAAATCTGACAATATGCACTTTAACCCCATGTGATTTTTTCTATTACAAATCTCAAATTGTGGAATACAGAGGCAAATAAATAAATGATGGGTCACTGTAGATCCCAAAACCGAAGCAAGATGTAGGTTCAGTTTATTGTCAACTGAAATGATCCAGCATATCTGCCCGGTATTACTGTGTAATATCTTGGTCCTCCCGATAAAGGCACCTCTCTACCAGCATTCCAAGCATACTAGAGGAACAGGATGAACCTAACATTTGGGTTGGATAATTGAGGATATGTGGCAATGCAATGAATGCAGATGAAGCAGGCTCTGTAAAATAAAAGCAAGAACCAAAGCTGCAAGATCATTATTAGAATTGATCTGGTTACATTTTACTAAAAATATTTGAGAGATTTTATTTGTAATTTGCATCAGATATGAACTGGAACACTTCTTAGTTGCTGTAACTTTACACCACATTAGATGCAGTAACAACAATAAACATACAATCAATTATCAGCAAACTGGATTGTGATTTTTTTTTCTTCAAAAGTGCATTAAACCCACAAGAATTAAAAGCATTAAAATATATTTATGGAGCAATTTAATACATTTATGAAGTTTAGGTTTGGGGTAACATTGGGACGTTGAGGGAAAGATTAATGGTATTCCAAATGCATTTAAAGTTTGAGGCTCAAAGGTTGTGCCATGTTGTGCCAGCAGGTGGGCTCTGTGTGACATTGCTGAACTATACAATGTGACATTTTATCGAAGTTCAAAATACAATAAGAGCGTAAAAATCAATTGTCTGCAATTAGACAAGACTAGAATCTTAAACTTAAATAAAGATATGCAAGCAAAAGTAAACGGGTAAACTGACAGACAATTAAAGGAGACACAAGGAACTGCAGATGCTGGAATCTTGAGCAAAACAGAGTGCTGGAGGAACTCAGCGTGTCAGGCAGCATCCGTGGAGGGAATGGACATTTTGGGTCACAGCCCTTCAGACTAATTACAGTAGGGTGGACAATGGTTAACAAATTGACGATCACCTTGAAAAAACTGAGTAGTATCAAATTTATGGAAAATGTATATAGTTGCACAAAGGGTGGCAGTCAGAAGACGACAAAAGAATGACAAAAAAATTAACCAAACAAGAAAAATTAAAATACGAGATAAAGAAATGGAAAAAAATGGTTTCTATTAGACATTTTAAAAAGGAAATGAAGTTGGAGTAGTTGTAAAGGAAGTAAGTTTGGAAGTTAATTGAAAATAAAGAGACAGCAGATAATGCCAAATGTAAGAAAACATCTGGTGCACTGTGTACAGCATTGGTCTTGTTTAAGGAAAGCTGCGATTGCATTGAAAACTCAGCGATTCACTGGACTGATACATGGGTGCATTGCCTTGTGAAGAAAGGTTGGCAGCTCACTCCACTTGTATTTGATGGAGTTCAGAATGGTGGGAGGGAACTTAATTGAAACTTGGGAGTGTGGATGTGAACAGAATTTTTCTTCTTGTGAAAGAATCGAGAACCAATAATTATTATTTTGAATGAAAGGGTCATCCTCTTAAGATAAAGGGTCATGAGCCTTTGGAACTCTTCCTCTTGGGGAGATGGAAGCAGAGTCATTGAATATGTTTATGGCAGAGATAATGGATTCTTGATAAGTAAGGGGGATGAAAAGTGATGGGTTAGGCAGAACTGAGGATGCAGTCAAATTGGCCATGATCTTATTGAATGGTGGAACGTACTCGAGGCCTGGTGGCCTACCCCTGCTCATAATATGTACACTCGATACCTCATGCGTTATTTTCCATGCAGCCATCATGCCGCCACAACATGAGGGAAATTGTTGGGCAGTTGTGGGGGAGGTGGACCAGCTGCATTGCCTTTATGTCAACTCAGTGCTATCAAATGGTCAAATGTGCTATAATTACTCTGATTCTGCAAAGAACAAGAACGTTGTCAGTGCCCTATGCAAAGCTGATCTAAAGTATTCAGTTTGGTGAATGAGAATTTCTTTGCTTTTTTTTTTGAAGGCTTACTATTTGTTTCCGACGACAAGCGGAGGAGATTGGAAATCACATTACCGTGGGTTTAATGTTGGACTGTCCCAGTGATAGTGTACAAACCCAATAGCCTCCTTTGTGGAAGCAAGGGTCTACAAGCTTGTATTTCTACTTGTGATCTGCCCATGATGATTTTCTGTTTGTGGATCTGCATTTGTTATCCTCACATTTAGATGCTCCAAAACAAAGGGCACCAAATGGCATCAAAATGCTCCTCACAGCTGTGATAAAGACCGAAATGCAGGAAATAATATACATTTTGTTTGTTCATGCACAGGTCCTTTGCATGACTGGCAAGGCCAGCAGTTGTTGTCCATGCTCTCAAAGTGGTCGGCTTGTTCAGACATTTTAGAAGGTACCTGGGAGCCAGTCATACAGGTTATGTGTTGAGCTACAAGAGCTACCTCTCGATTGCTGGTCCAGTCCTGTAACTTCTCTAATCCCATCCCTCATTAACTCGTGAAAGAAAAGTAGATTCTAAAAATCAAAAGTTTTCTTAAATTGCGGCCATTGCACATTGCGAATTAAAATACATGTGAAAATAAAGGAATAAAATACACAATGGACTTCATTGCTACAGAAGGCTGTAGGTGGCATTCACTGCCACAGATGGCTGTGGAGGCCAGGTCAATGGATATTTTTAATGCAGAGAATGATAGATTCTTGATTAATACGGGTGTCAGGGGTTATGGGGTGAAGGCAGGAGAATGCGTTTGAGAGAGATGGATAGTTAGGCCAGTCATGATTGAATGGCGGAGAGGACTTGATGGGCTGAATGGCCTGATTTTTTTCCTATAACTTATGAAATACACGGCAGATAAATTAGCGACATGCCATCATTATAAGCTAGCGTAGGCCACTAGTGGTTCACATATGGTCACCATTACCTTCTGATTGTTTAGTAGCAGTACAGCCATCACCTGGGGTTGTTGAAGTTGCACTATCCAGATACATACCAAAGTGTATGTTGTTGTGAATTTTGAGCGTGTGCACGTGGATATATATTTTATATATATGGTGGGGGAAAGAAATGCAGCATTTTCCAGGTGAAAGAAACTTAAAGACAGCTGGAGACGGGGGGAGGGGTTGTTGTACAAGTCAATATGGAAGGTAAATGTGTGACAGGTAAGAACTTTGGATTGAACTAACAAAAAGCTTCCACTCTCTTTCCCTAAGACTCTCCCTGTCTTTCTTCCTGGATACCTCTGCTGAAATCCATTTACAAACTACCTTCTTAGCAGAGACAAGGCTTGTTGCCCTGTCCCCACATTCCATTTAGCAGCTGCCCCTCTCCCCCACTCCTTGACTTCATTCATTGTGCAGCAGGCTAGTCGTGCAATCCATTCACAAGTACCATGGCAACCAGCTGGGTCTATTAGGACTCTTCTGATTGGATCGGGGGCATGTGCACATTGTAGCTAATGAAAATGTGCTTAAACAGTTGAAGATTGGGGAAATGTTTGTCAGTTATATTGAATCCTATGTGCACAAATAAACAATGTTTGCCATGAGTGTGCAAGTAAAACAAAGGAAACCCATTGCATGGGGATTAGCTATCAACTGAAAAGCAGCCCAGCTAGTTTGCAAAGCAAATTTGACTGAACTTCCCAAATAGCTGCAGACATCTGGGTCAGTAGTGGATGCCTTATCCCCAGTGTAAATCTGAGCCATAATATACATTTTGGTTTGTGAAACAATGAATGGCAGAGCATCAGTTAATCCTCAACAACTTGAAGTAGAAATTGCAGTAGCTCTGGGCAGTGATGGCTTGCTCCAGCCGATATATTAAAGATAATTTGACACATAAGAAAGTATGATGGAATTTGCAGCTTTTGATGGAAATCTCCTGTCAACTGTTCTCACTTTTTGTTTCTGATCTATAACTTTGTATTTTACCTTGGACTTTGTATATTCCATTTTGATTTAAGGAAGTGAATGAAGCAAAAATGTGATTAATCAGACACCTGCTGAAGGATGTGGAAAGCTCATGCTGAAAAGATAACATAACAAATAAAGCAAACCAACTTGGTTCTGAAAATACTAGGGTTTAGAAAAAATATTTTGTAAAGAAAATGTACTTAGTGTCGGTGTGCCTGAGTGTGTAATTGTTTGAATGGTTTTCAGATAACCACATAAGTACAAACAAAGTATTCTGTTTGTGTTTCTCCCATTTCCTTATTGTCAGGATTGTTCACCTTAGCCAACCTAAAATGGCCACGGTTAAACCTTTTGAAGAGCCGTTATCAATTCTATTAATTTAATTGGGTACCAGGAAAGATGGAAGCAAATGACTTCCTTCCCCAGCCTCCACCCCTACCACACACATTCCTCTTTACAGCTTTAAACTATTCAGCAGCAAAGTAAGAATTGGTGCAGCTGGTCTGATGAAGCCGAGAGGGATCTCATAAAAGCACCAATTTACAATGCTATATCCAGCAAAAGATCTCCAGTGAATCATTCGCAATAGAATATAAGCCATCCATTGGTTAAATTGGTTTGTTTTATTTTAGAACACAATTGATAAGTAAGAATTGTGACATAGGCTGTCGGTAGTATTGTGTGATGGGGGGTCTGATAGATGTGCCCTGAAATTAAGCTAGATATTGGTTCCAGTAGCTTCTTGCAATTTTCTGCATTATTCGCTGCTTCTGGCACGATAAAATGCACATTCCTCCGTTGTTTTTGCACCAAATATCTACAAGTCTATATAATCTGCATTTTTTCCTGACGACTTTTACCTCTCCTATCTCTTTCTGTTGCAAAGAAAACAAATGTTATCCGAGGTAAAATTATCCAAAATAATCACTGAGGCATTTTCAGATAAAATAATGCAAAAAGAAAATTACCCAAAAAGGCTTTCCAAAGATGTAAAAAAAATGTTAAGGACTATTTTTAACTGCAACAAAGTCACAAAGGATTAGGGAGGAAATATCAGAGCTGAAGGCCTTGGGAGTTGAAGGCATGCTATCTGAAATTCCAAGGCGAGTTGCTGCTGCGTGGTTAAACAAAATATTTCATGAAAAATATAGTACAAAGGCGATGAACAAAGTACAACAAAGTAACACCCTTAATAAATAAGAGTTTTCACATTACTGAAAGGTTAACATTACGTTGGGCAATTTTTTTTACACTGAAGTGGTGGGTGCCTGGAACGCATTGCCATAGGTGGAGGTGGAGGCGTATACGATAATGGTGTTTAAGAGGTTTTTAAATAGACACATGGATAGGGAGGGATATAGATCATGTGCAGGCAGAGGAGATTGCACCTACTTTCTATGTTTCTATGAGTTTAATTGGAATTATGTTTGGCACACACATTGTAGGCCATAGGGCCTGTTCCTTCAAAGAATTACCTTCAAAGAATGTGAAGATTAGACTGGGATGTGGATTTGATCATTTGACTTCCTCGGTGTTGGTACAAAATCTCATTTGTGACAGTCTGGTGCATTGGACGACAAGTGATCTGCTGAGAGACAAGGTTTTTGCCTGTGTAGTCAACGCCAACAGCACAATGAATGATGTTAAAATCTTGATGCTACTTCTTTGGAATTGGCCTCCTTTTCCAGGAAACCAGAACAATGGAACAACTTCTATTAAGTGACTTTTCTCCGATGCTGTTGTCGACCTGACAACAGGGCTTCTTGATAGGGGCAGCAAGCCTTCATGTTGGACAAGAGCCCAGGAGCTGCACAGGTTTAATGAGCTAAAATGTAACCTATAACTTTGGGCATTGTATGAAATGATTTGAAACGGCTACAAATATAGGACATACTAGTCATTAATTCCTGAAATCTGCCATTTTGTGAAAGAGGAAGAAGATTTCCAAAGGCCTGCGCCCATATGGGCTTAGAGCAGTGTAGATGAGATATGCATGTGCCTTTAATATAGTTACCTCATCACTACTAACCACTCCCCATATCACAAGTATAATTACAACCTCCCCACCCGCATATCGCTCTCTAGTTTCCATGACAGACCACATACAGCTAGTGCTCTCTGTAAAAATACAGTATGAATAAAATGAAGTAAAGTTACAGTGTGTCGATAACACTTCTTTACAAGCAGGACATGGATCTGGGCCTGAAATTGGGTCCAGTAGGATGAGCTGATGGAATGGTTCTAGGCCAGTTCCAGGCCCGTCCCTGGGCTCCAGTTACCAGGTAATTAGAGAGGGGGTTTGAGTCCTACACTTGGTTTTCTGGCTCAGCACCCACCACTTCCCCCCTGGTCATAATGCACTACCGACACTGCCATGATCAGCTCCTCCTTTGAAGCAACTGAGGCTATCCCAACATTCCTATAACTGGAAATTTTGCATTAGACAGATGGCAACCCTAACTTTGGGTGCAAGGCCACCGGGTGGCGTCAGCAATGGCTGCCTCGCCAAGAGTCTGCTTGTCCCTTCCTTCTTTCGTTGTTTGTTTGTATGTGTTGAATGTATCTTTTTAGTGTTTTTTAGCTTGTTTTATGTGAGGTGGGTGTTGGGGGAAACTTTTACTAATCTCTTACCTCGACAGAAATGCGATTTTTTCCGTATCGTATCTCCGTCCGCACTGCGGCCTAACATCGAGGAGTTGGCGGCCTTTGCTGGAGAGCGACTTCGAGAGCTCCACTGCAGTGGCCTGTGGGCTTTAACATTGCGGAGCTCGCGATCCCTTTGCCAGGGATCGACCTCTGAGCTCTACCACGGGAGCCTGCGGACTTTAACATCGCGGAGCTCGCTGTCTCTGGTCAGAGACCGACTTTGGGAACTCCAAGCCGCGGGAGCTTCGACCGGCCCGACACGAGAGCTTCGAACGCCCCGACGTGGAGGTTTCGACCGCCGGCTGCAGGAGCTTTGATCGCCCCGACTGCGGATGGTTCGAGTGCCCCGACCGTGGGAGAATAGAAGAGGAAGAAGATTGGACTTTATTGCCATCCAGTGAGGAATGTGGGGAATCCGCTGTGGTGGATGTTTATGTCAACTTTTATGTAGTTGTGAGCCTGGTTGCTTTTTTTTAGTATGGCTGTATGGTCATTCAAATTTTACTGTACCTTAATTGGTACATGTAACATTAAACTGACTTTGAAACCTTGAAGGCCTCATGCGAAGGGACTTTTTGGGCAGCTGTGTTATTTTTCCAGCTGAATCTAGGCCTTGCGTACCTGAACAGTTACCTGCCTGTGATTTACAGTAACTTGCATCTGTTAATCCTGGCTAAATTGGAGCAACCATGGCATTAAAATTGAGTAAAGACTTGTGTGCTGCTAGGCCATTTTGGTCAAGTTAAATGTGCTTTTGCAGAACTGGGACAAGCTGCTGAATGGTGCCAGTTTGTCTGTGGCCTAGATAAGAGCTGCAGGGAAAGAATGGGACATCTGCAGAGTCTTACAATAAGGTGTAAATTACATGGAACTGATTGGGTTAATGCAAACCAGATATACATAGTGTAAATAATGTTGCGAAGCCTTATTTGGATAGTTGTTGATTGGTTGAAATGTTAAACTTTGTCTGGGTTGTCTGAATCCCAGGACACATGTTGCATAATTCATCTCTGTTAACTTCCATCTCGAAGCTTCGCCAGATACAATGCATTAGTTACTGTGTTATTGGGTTAGGGAACTGTCTATCATGTACTGTGTTAATCGATATGTGTTATTGGACTGCATAGAGACCACCCCCATGTGTTTCGGCCCCTCAAGGTTCGGGGACCTATAAAAGGTAGCTCCCACGAGGTCCGATGTCGATCTTCTGGAAGAACGCTTGGGACTGCGTGACCTTTTGGAGTGTCTTTGCTTGCACGAGGCTAGAAGGGCTTGGCCAAGCCGATACAAGGATCGAACCCGCGGTGGTTAGGTATTGTATAGGGGAATTTGTGTTGTGTTATCCAAAATAAAGTTTAGTTGCTCAAGTGCTTGATTCAGTATTTTAGTGACTGAAACTAGACTGGGGGGAGATGAGAACGAGCTATTTACACATCAAGTAGTGTTCATCCCATCGTCCTTAATCTTACATTGCTACTTCATCAATGCTTTAATTTTTGAAAACTCTCGCTCATATTTCTGAGGCCAGCCTTGGTCTTGTGCTCCCTACCTCTGAAACCTGCTCTGGCCCTGCCTTCCTGTATTTCTGGAACTTTGATCATCGCTGAATTTAATTGCTCAACCATCGGCAACTGGGGCCTTCAATCGCCAAGGCCTTCAGCTCTACAATTCCCTCCCTCAACCTCTGCACCTTCCTCCTTTACGATTTACGGATCATTAGCAGGCAAAACTCAGCTCTTTGATCAAGCTTTTAGTCATCTGCCACTTCCTTCAGCACTTTGACTTGATGTCAAATTTTGGTTCATAATAATAATAATGATAATAAATTTTATTTATGGGCGCCTTTCAAGAGTCTCAAGGACACCTTGTTCTTGAATCACTTTAGAGCATTTTATTATGAAAAGGGTGCTATGTAGATGCAAGTTACTGCAATTGTTAATTGTGCATTTACAGATGTTTGAAATTTAGAGCTTTTACATAAAACACAAAATTAGCAGAAAGTGGAACATTGACAATGCATTCTCTGTAAGGCTTTGTTGCATGATTTAACACCTCGTATCGTTTTTAAGGGACTGTTCTTAGTGGATTTATATTTCTGTACAGTTGCATAACTAAAATTTGCATAATGAAATGATTTATGAGATGATGATCTCTTGAGGTACTTTGATTTTATATTTTTTGTTTAATCAATTAAATAAGTGCAAGCTTTTTGGCTGCCTGCATAGTTTGCCCGAGGCGTAGGTCTCCTGCAGTTCCAGCTCTCTGCTCCACATTCCTGAGCTGACCTCCAGGTGCACGGAGCGATTCAGAGCCAACTCAACCATGGATTTTCCCTCACAATTCGGTGGCTGGGATTGACATCATCATAAATTGGGGACGGAGTGCTCAGAACCTGCATTGATGTTTGAACAATTGTTTAATTACTGTGAAATTCAGCATCATTTAGGTAACTTGAGGGGAAATCTCGTGTCTTTCAGAACAAGTGATAATAAAATAGGTGTCAAATGGGATAGTCGAGGACGGAGTTAAAGGGAAAGAGAGTAACGGGATGGTTAATGACCCCAGAATTAACGCGAAAGGAAGCTCACAAGGGATAGGAGAATATGGCCAAGTGTAATAGTGATCGATGTGAAAGGTGAGATGCGTAAGGAATTAAAAGTATTGTATATGAATGCGCGAAGTATAAGAAGCAAGGTGGATGAGCTTGAGGCTCAGTTAGATGTTGGTAGATATGACATTGTGGGGATTACTGAGACGTGGCTGCAGGAGGATCGGGCCTGGGAACTTAATATTCAGGGTTATACATCCTATAGAAAGGACAGGCAGGTGGGCAGAGGAGAGGGGGGTAGCAATGCTGGTGAGGGATGGAATTCAGTCCCTTGCGAGGGGAGACATAGGGACTGACAAGGTAGAGTCACTGTGGATTGAGTTGAGGAATTGCAAAGGCAAGAAGACACTAATTGATGTTATTTACAGACCCCCAAATAGTAGCCTGGATGTAGGGTGTAAATTGCAGCAGGAGTTAAAACTGGCATGTAACAAAGGTAATGCCACTGTGGTGATGGGGGATTTCAATATGCAGGTTGACTGGGAAAATCAGGTTCGTTCAGGACCCCAAGAAAGAGAGTTTGTAGAATGCCTCCGAGATGGATTCTTAGAGCAGCTTGTAATGGAGCCGACCAGAGAAAAGGCAATTCTGGATTTAGTGTTGTCCAATGAACCAGATATGATAAGAGAACTCGAGGTAAAGGAACCGTTTGGAGGTAGTGATCATAATATGATTAGTTTTGATCTGCAATTTGAGAAGGAGAATGTTAAATCGGAAGTGGCAGTGATGCAGTTGAACAAAGGGGACTATGACGGCATGAGAGGGGAGCTGGCCAAAGTAGACTGGAAAGGGATCCTAGCAGGAATGACGGTGGAACAGCAATGGCGGGAATTTCTGGGCATAATCTGGAAGACGCAGGATCATTTCATTCCAAAAAGGAAGAAGGATTCTAAGGGGAGTAGGAGGCAACGGTGGCTGACAAGAGAAGTTAGGGATACAATAAAACTAAAAGAAAAGATGTATAACACAGCAAAGAGTAGCCGGAAGCCGGAGGATTGGGAAACTTTCATAGGACAACAGAAGGAAACAAAATGGGCAATACGGGCTGAAAAGATGAAGTATGAAGGGAAGCTGGCCAGGAATATAAAGAAGGACAGTAAAAGCTTATTTAGTTATGTTAAGGGAAAAAGAGTAGCAATGTCAAATGTGGGTCCCTTGAAGGCAGACACGGGTGAAATTATTATGGGCAACAAGGAAATGGCAGAAGAGTTGAACAGGTACTTAGGATCTGTCTTCACTAAGGACGACACAAATAATCTCCCAGATGTACTGGAGGACAGAGGATCTAAGGGGGTAGAGGAACTGAAAGAAATTTTCATTAGGTGAGAAATAGTATTGGGTAGGCTAATGTGACTGAAGGATGATAAATCCCCTGGGCCTGATGGTCTGCAAACTCAGGTCCTCAGCGAGGTGGCTCTAGAAATAGTGGACGCATTGGTGATCATTTTCCAATGTTCAATAGATTCAGGATCAGTCCCTGTGGATTGGAGGATAGCTAATGTTATCCCACTTTTCAAGAAAGGAACAAGAGAGAAAACGGGGAATTACAGACCAGTTAGCCTGACTTCGGTGGTGGGAAAGATGCTGGAGTCAATTATTAAAGAAGTAATAATGGGGCATTTGGATAGCAGTAAAAGGATTAGTCCAAGTCAGCATGGATTTATGAAGGGGAAATCATGCTTGACTAATCCTCTGGAATTTTTTGAGGATGTGACAAGTAAAATGGATGAAGGGGTGCCAGTGGATGTAGTGTATCTAGACTTTCAGAAAGCCTTTCATAAGGTCCCGCACGGGAGACTGGTGACTAAAATTAGAGCACATGGTGTTGGGGGTAGGATGTTGACATGGATAGAAAATTGGTTGGCAGACCGGAAACAAAGAGTAGGAGTGAACGAGTCCTTTTCAAAATGGCAGGCAGTGGCGAGTGGAGTGCCGCAAGGCTCGGTGTTGGGGCTGCAAATGTGTACCATGTATATTAATGATTTGGAAGAGGGAATTAGGAGCAACACTAGCAAGTTTGCGGATGACACAAAGCTGGGTGGCAGTGTGAACTGTGAAGAGGATGTTAGGAGGTTGCAGGATGACCTGGACAGGTTGAGTGAGTGGGCAGATGCGTGGCAGATGCAGTATAATATAGATAAATGTGAGGTTATCCACTTTGGCGGCAAAAACAAGGGAGCAGATTATTATCTCAATGGGGTTAGGTTAGGTAAGGGGGAGGTGCTGCGAGACCTGGGTGTCCTTGTACACCGGTCACTGAAAGTTGGCTTACAGGTACAGCAGGCAGTGAAGAAAGCTAATGGAATGTTGGCCTTCATAACAAGAGTATTTCAGTATAGGAGTAAAGAGGTTCTTCTGCAGTTGTATAGGGCTCTGGTGAGACCACATCTGGAGTATTGTGTACAGTTTTGGTCTCCTAACTTGAGGAAGGACATCCTTGTGATTGAGGCAGTGCAGCGTAGGTTCACGAGATTGATCCCTGGGATGGCGGGACTGTCTTATGAGGAAAGATTGAAAAGACTTGGCTTGTATTCACTGGAGTTTAGAAGGATGAGGGGGATCTTATAGAAACATATAAAATTATAAAAGGACTGGACAAACTAGATGCAGGAAAAATGTTCCCAATGTTGGGCGAGTCCAGAACCAGGGGCCACAGTCTTAGAATAAAGGGGAGGTCATTTAAGACTGAGTTGAGAAAAAACGTTTTCACTCAGAGAATTGTGAATTTATGGAATTCCCTGCCACAGAGGGCAGTGGAGGCCAAATCACTGGATGGATTTAAGAGGGCGTTAGATAGAGCTATAGTGGCTAGTGGAGTCAAGGGATATGGGGAGAAGGCAGGCACGGGTTATTGATAGGGGATGATCAGCCATGATCACAATGAATGGCGGTGCTGGCTCGAAGAACCGAATGGCCTCCTCCTGCACCTATTTTCTATGTTTCTAAAAGCTGCCTGAAGAGAAGTATTTTGTGCAACTTTGTATGTAAAGATCTTTAACTAAATGAATGGGATTCACTTGTAAAACTCTCCCAAAAACACAATTTTGAACTGAGATAAAGGGAATGGAAATGCTTATAAATCCCAGTAATCTGTCATAGATCTAGCAAATTCCAGAAGTGTATTACAGGTAGTTCTTGCTATTGAGAAGAGAAAGCAAGTGAATCTTCATCTTCATTAATTAGCAAGTTGGGCTGAAGGGTCTGTCTCCTTGCTGTATTACTCTATCTGAATCCTCCATCAGTTGACTGTAGGGGTGCGGGATGGGGCAGTGCAAGAATAGCGCTGTCTCAATAATGACCTTAAACATAAATTGTTTTCAGTGGGAAAAACCATATCTGAACTTTTTTCTTCCATCAGCAGGCTCATCAAAACTGTAAATAGTCAGGCTGATAATGCCACCCAGCCCAACTCATTTAATTGTGTCTTTTGCACACACCAGCTGTTAAAATTGAACAAACCTCTCAGCTGCCGGTAACAATCCTAGAATAAACTGCTGGAAATCCAGAATCGTGCCTTTATCTGTGCCCTGCGGACGGCTTGCTTGTATTCGCATGTAGTCTTTTCAATGACTGGACAGTAAGCAAACAAAAGATTTTTTGCTGTCCCTCGGCACTCGTGACAATAATAAATTAAACCATCAAACTGTCCGCATCTGGCAGAAGGAACAAGTAGTAGTGGTAGAAATGTGTGTACATCATTGCCTCGTATTTCCTTGGAGTGGGGATGGGGAAGTAAAGATAAATTGAATAATGAGAAGAATTTAATTCCTGGGTGGAATCTCGGTACAAATGGCAGAAAATAACTTTGAGCAGTGGCCATCCAATCCTAGATAGACAGAGCCTTTCAAACTTGGGCCAGGAGATGATTGAAAGGAAGGTGTATGACGCATCCTTTTTAAATAAATGGTATATCTGGGAGCCATGTAGGATCTGGGAGAACTTAATGTTGAGAAGGTTTTAAATTTTGAGAACTTGTACAGTTAAGCACAGGGCGGATGGGTGGATCAGCTTTTAAGATACATGCCTACTTTGGTGAGAATGTCAGCGTTTACCAAATGTAGATGAATCAACCAGTTCTAAATAGTAAAGGGCCTGTCCCACGAGCATGCGACTGCATGCGGCAAGCGCGACCAAACCAGAAGCGGGGGCCACGGGGGAGGGGCCGTACAGGGCCTGTCCCACTAGCATGCAACTGCATGTGGCGAGCGCGACCAAACCGTAAGCGGGGGCTGATGGATGGTCGACTGCTCCCGTACGAGTTGACGTGAAGTTTGAGCGAAGTCTGCGGGAAGTGCGCCCGTGACGTACTGCGTCAAGATGCTGCGTACGGCGTCAAGACGCTGTGCACGGCGTCGAGACGCTGCGCACGCACGTCGAGGCGGTGCATACGGCCTCATTGCGGCTGCAGGCCGGCAGGCCGTTGCCGCGCGGAATTTTTTGACAGTGTCAGTTTTTCGGAGCCCCTGGCGATGTCGGGACCAACTCCGCACAACTCCATACGGCTCCGGCGATTGAAGTGGGACCGGCCCCACGAGGCCGTACGGCTCAAGCGACCATGCTCGTGCGACAGGCCCTTAAGTAATTAGAATTAAGCATCAGGAGATATGAATGATAGCAGAAACAGTAATCTTAAAACATGACCTTCTTAGCCCCCAAGTGTTCCATTGACTTGTCATGCCATGTGTCTTTCAATGAGACATGATGAATCCGGAGCTAATTCTGAGTCCATTTTTTTCTGACAGCTTGTACTTACCATTGCCTGCACTGGGCCAGTCCACATGCATTGGGCTCATAACTTGCTGCGAATGGCGAGAGGCTCCGTGTACCAATTCAAACTTGTGGATCGACTGATATCAGAAACCAATTTGCAGACCAACAAGAGGTCAATAAAAACAAAGAACGGCAGATGCTGGTTTAGGTAGACACAAAGATAGACACAAAGTGCTGGAGTAACAGTCTGAGGAAGGGTCCTGACCAGAAACGTCACTCATCCTTTTTCTCCAGAGGCGCTGCCTGACCCGCTGAGTTAACCCAGCACTTTGTGCCTATCTTTGCACTCTCTGAGCTGTTGATTAGTTTACAATTCATCAATGTGTCCCTAACACAGAAGAAATGCCAGAAATTAATGCGAATGATGAGGAACCAGAATGATATGGATCCGTTTTTTAATTAAGAACAAATGGTATAACGAGGAGTGTCATACTTGCTCGACAAGTAGAAGAAAATACCTTCTGGGTGAGGACAAGACATTGCCTCCCTTGCACCATACATTCAGATTAACTAATTTCTCCATATCACTGCAACAATTTTAAAAGCTACATAACAATCTACTCAGCAACAAATCAGCTTCTATATATATCCCAGATGGTGTGCAACTTATCTGTATGAAATTATAGTTAACACTCACAAGTATGACATTATCTTATGATAAGCAGTGAGGTCATGTTGGGCCTATCTGCCCTACAAGGTGTGGCAAGTCCAATGGTATGGTTGATATCATGTTTTAAAGCTGAAGTTATGGTGCCCTTTATTGAATCATGAGGCACTGGGTGAAGGCCAACACGATGGGGAGGTTTTTGGGTCCTGCTGAATGCAGGTATTTAAAGCAAAATTAAAGGGGAGTTATTTGGATTGGATTTCAAGTACGGATCCAAGACCAGCTCTGCGTAATAAAGCAAGGTTATTTCAGGAGTGACTTCTTCTTCTTGCGTATGGCGTGCACAGCCTAAAGTTGTAGTTGTTCTATTTGATCTTCTTTGATTGTGCATGCCGGGTTGATTGCATTCGTCGAAACAGGGCGGACCACGTGAAGGTTGCAATCTTCCACCCCTTCAGGAGTGACCACAAGCCATCACTACTTGGAGCAATGTAATCTAATTTCCCGGTTGCACAACGAGCACAACTACACAGTGCGTAAGTGACATTGAAATCACACCACGCATCTGGGCACAGGCAATTTACAACAGGACCTTCCTGGCTACATTCCTCTAGTTTGACCCAGAAATGGTCACAAGTATATTCCATTTTAGAAATAAGCAATTTTTCCGAGGAGTAGCACTGATAAAACTGCACAATGTAGCTTAATTCACACAGAGAGTGGTGAATCTCTGGAATTCTCTGCCACAGAAGGTAGTTGAGGCCAGTTCATTGGCTATATTTAAGAGGGAGTTAGATGTGGCCCTTGTGGCTAAAGGGATCAGGGGGTATGGAGAGAAGGCAGGTATAGGATACTGAGTTGGATGATCAGCCATGATCATATTGAATGGCGGTGCAGGCTCGAAGGGCCGAATGGCCTACTCCTGCACCTATTTTCTACGTTTCTATGTTAATTTCTTAAATAATTTGTCAGTCAGATAGTATATTCGGGTGGCACATTGGCACTGTGGTAATGTTACTGCCTTACAATGCCAGAGACCCGGGTTCCATCCTGGCTACAGCTGATCTCTGTACGGAGTTTATATGTTCTCCCCGTGACCGCGTAGGTTTTCTCCGGGTGCTCCGGTTTCCCCCCACATTAAAGACCTGCAGGTTTGATGGTTAATTGGCTTTGGTTACTGCCTGTATGTCTAAAGTAGAACGTATACCCACAAATGTAACCCCCTAGGTGTTCAAAAGCATTACAGCAGTGAACAATTGATTCAATTTGCAGGTGCTCCTCCAGTTTTTTCACAAGCATGGTCAGGACAGAACAGAGCAAACATCAAACATACTGCAGTATGAGGCTGCGAGTGCGCTTTTATTAATCGTTCAAATAGAAAGCAAACGTTAACATCTGATAACCATGCCATAGCTTGGTACACTTGTGTATGTAGTGGAAGTTGCTATGTATGTTGTTATAGAAAATGACAGTGAGTACACAGAATAAGATGTTTGACTAATGGTCATTTTGATTAATGGTCACAGTGCATGAACTGTGGCTATATAGAATGTATTATTCTTTGATTACTTTACCTGATTTTTGGCCCCACAGTGGAATGGCTGGAATCTTGTTTTCCAGATTGTGACACAAATGGCATTGAACTTTGGAGTGTACGAGCAGCAAGTGAATGTTCTTGCTTTGACAGGAAACCAAATAAGGCCACTTTGCTTTTGAAGATTTGGGCGATGAAAGAGACAGAAAGGTGGCAATCGGCTTGGGTTATATTTCAATCAATCAACTTTCATTGCCGCTGTTGCTCTGATTTGGTGTCCTTTTAAAATAAAACTACAGAATTGTTAAATAATCTTCATGATCTTGTTTAGTTATGAACTTAAGTGGCTGGAAGTTGATTTTATTCAGATGCACATTGCCCAGCCAGCACTAACTCACATGTTATGACAGATGAGAAGGCTATTCAGTTCCACGTGTTCATAGCAACAGAGCAATCCCATATGCCCCAATCCCAAACCCCACGTTCCTGCAGCTTGCTCTCTCTTACATGTCCAGAGACTTCACTCTATTTTTATCACATATCCGCACCAAGGACACATTACAATGGCCAGTTACTCCACCAGCAGATCTTTGGGACATGGAGGAAAACTGGACTATCTGGCAGAAACACACACCATCTTGGAGGGAACATCAAACTCCAATGAACATTGCCAAAGGACAGAATCAAACATAAATCCTGAGATCTATTAAACAATTTCACTTGCTTTCAAATTTATCCACAGTCTAATCTCTGTAATCTCCTCCACCCCATATAACCCTTCAAAATATTAGTGCCCATCACTTTTGGATTCTTGATCATAACCAAATTGGTGGCTGTAACTTTCAGTTGTCACGGCGTTAAGGCGTTAAGGATCTTAAATCATTGAAACATAGAAACATAGAAAAATAGGTGCAGAAATCCGAGTAGGCCATTCGTCTCTTCGAGCCAGCACTGCCATTCAATATGATCAAGGCTGACCACCAGTACCCCCTTCCTGCTTTTTCCCCATATCCCTTGATTCCTTTAGCCCTAAGAGCGATATCTAAATCTAAGACCAACATAAAATAGAATAGAATGATTTTTTAATAGCCAAATATTAAATAATACATAGAAGGCATTTGCCTTGGTGCTTTGCTCGCAAGTAACAACGATATACGATATGTTGATGCTGTTATCAAGCCATTTGATGTAACTGATTCGTTTCACTTTTTTCCTGTATTTTAGCCCCACTTATTTTGGTCCACCTCATCATGTAGTCCATCAAAATCTCCAATAAAGTGGATTGTGTGGTGGAGTGAGATGAAACATTGAATCTAGGCCCATCGAAGGGACCTTGAGTCAAACTCCTGCGGATAAAGTGCTTGAAGCTCAGTGAGATCTATGCAGTGTACATTCATTACCATGATTAAGAGATTACCATTTTCAAGATTACCTTTTATTGCACAAGAGCTGAGCTGATTCAAGAATGATTTAGTGGAACAACTGAAAATGGTGAAAGGGATACGTTATTAAAAACTGTGCTGCATTCTTTAGGTTAGATAAACAAAATAAATTGTCTATAAAATAATATTAACAAAGCTCATTAGAAATTCACACTTTACAAACCATCATTGAAGGTTTCTGTAAAAAAATGGCCAAAAAATAATTTTGGAAGGATCTAATGTAACAAGAGGATTAGAATGTTTCGTCGTTTATGGAGAAAAATATAGGCCCAGTTTGCACAGACAGCACCTTTAGTCAGGATCGAACCTGGGTCTCTGGCACTGTTAGGGGGCAGCTCAACCACAAGAGTTGGAGGTTGTAATGCAAATTCCTTACTTTTAACCTGGATAGCACAATGTTCAAGTTCAAGTTCACATTTATTGTCACATGCACCAATTGGTACAGTGAAATTTGAGTTACTATACAGCCATACGAAAAAAAAGAACACAACACACAATAAACATCCACCACAGTGGAATCAATATTTCTCACCGTGATGGAAGGCAATAAAGTTCAGTCACTCTTCCTCTATGTTCACCCGTGGTTGGGGCCTTTGAACCCTCCGCAGTTGACGCTACGGACGACCCGATGTACAGGCTATCTCGCGGGATGATCGAAACTCCGGGGTCGGAAAAGAGGAACACACTCTGCTGCTTGGAGTTTCCGAATCGGCCACTTCTTACCGGAGGCTGCGGCATCTGAAGTCCACAGGCCGAGCTGGACGGAGCTCCAACACTGGAGAACATTGGCAAAAGATCCCAGGCCTCAGCGATGTTAAAGTCAACGCCGCGCCCGCGGTTAGAATCTCCGCAAACCACAGCCCCACGATGTTAAAGTCAGCAGGCCCAACGCTCCGAAGCTCCAACACTGGCAAGCCCCGGAAAGGTATCGCCCCGCTCCGTGATGGTAATTCAGCGCCGCGCCTGCTGCTGAAGTTCTGGCCGTTCTCCAGTAGGAAAGACCCCAAGACCCCACCAATCCAGTTGGTAGACTGCAGGGGGGGGGGGGGGGGGGGGCAAGGATGCGACACAGAGTAAAGACGCATCTCCGTCCAGGTAAGCGACTGAAAAATGGTTTCTCCCTCCACCACCCCCCACATAAGACATACTAAGAAACATTAAAACATATATTTAGGCACACTAAAAATAACAAAAAGAGGAAAGGACTAACGAGCTGCTGGCGAGGCAGCCACTGCAGCGGCAACAATGTATATTGAGAAATCTGAAGAGGTACAGAAAGCTCCTAAAATATAAAAAACTGGTTTATTGAACCAATAAATTACATCACACATCTATGTCTGCGCCCCATTTATTGACATAATTCTCAGTGGTGAGCTGCTATTTTATATTGCGCATTACATTTGGTGTGGGATAATAATTCACTACTTTGAAAGGAAAAGTTTAGTTAGTTTAAAAAAAATAATGTCTTTGTACATTAGGTCATCTTGAAAAGTTTTATGCAAACTGTAGCGATTCTGTTGAAATACTTAGTTTTAAAGAAAAGGTGGAATTTCAATGTGTTTTCACCAGAGATCAATTTCACTGACATCATAGGAAGAGCCTTTTTGACCATAGAACTAGATTTCTGCAGGAAATGATAACCTCATTGACACTCAGCAAGGAGGGTTTTCATGCACAAACTCACACTTGCATCCCCCATGTTCAGAAGCTAGGAAACACGCAAAGGGTTTTAAGATATACAGTAATCCCTCGCTATATGTCCGCTATAACCGAATAAGGTGGTTAATATGTACAGTGCTATTGGAAAAACAGCCAATAACCATACACTACACAATAGTGTAGTGTCTCTGTACTGTACACTGCACAATGACAATAAAGATTGAATCTGAATCTGAATTTGAATCGGATAAACAGGGAAGGACACAAAATACACAATACCTTGGGCCGGCACAATGGCAACACAGTAGAGTTGTTACCTCACAGCACCAGAGACCCGAGTTCGATCTTGACTGCGGGTGCTCACTGTCAGCGTGGATTCTAGCGTAGACGTGTGGGTTTGTGGTTTGGTTTGCCTCTATAGGTTTTGCGGGTTCTGTGGATCGCTGGTGGAGCTGCTGCCTTGCGACACGGGGGGCCAAGTTCGATGCTGGCCATGGATGCTTCCTGTGGCCGCATGGGTTCCCTCCAGCTGCTCTGGTGGACTGGTTCTATTCTACGCACTGTGGTGTGTGGGGTAGACCTGGTGCCGGGTTACCCGGGTGGCTGGGTGGGTGGCGGCTCTGCCGGTGGTTCACGCAGTTCATGGGGTTTGAGAAGGTCAGTTGGGCTGCAGGCCTGCACGTCTTTATGAGGAGGAGGGGGGAGGATGATGGGGAGGGGAGGGGGGGGGGCGCCCGGTGGAAACGCTCTGTCACAATGTTTTTGTCTTTACAATGTGGGAGGAAAGATAGAACCACTGTGGTAGTTCTATCTTACCCACTGTGAATTGTACGGAGTGTGTAGGATAGAACTAGTGTATGGGCGATCGCTGGTCGGCACGAGCTGGGTGTTTCTACTCTGTATCTCCAAACTAACCCAAGTTAAAATGGTTCAAAAACACCATTCGCTCCATCCGCCTATTGGTCATTCCATGAAACAACGGACTCAGTCTACAACAGATTTGGTCCGCTATAACCAAAATCTGTTATAAAGAGGTCCGTTAAAACGAGGGTTTATTGTATCATAATTTATGCCATCTTCAAGAAAGAAGACAAATCCAAATGTGGTAACTACAGAGTGACCAATAGAGTGGATGTGGAGAGGATGTTTCCACTAGTTAGAGAGTCTAGGACTACAGGTCATAGCCTCAGAATTAATGGACGTTCTTTTAGGAAGGAGATGAGGAGAAATTTCTTTTTTCAGAGAGTGGTAAATCTGTGGAATTCTTTCCCACAAAAGGCTGGATATTTTTAAGGCAGAGATAGATAGATTATTGATTAGTACAGGTGTCAGAGGTTATGGGGAGAGGCAGGTGAATGGGGTTAGGAGGGAGAGATAGATCAGCCATGATTGAATGGTGAAGTAGACTTGATGGGCCGAATGGCCTAATTCTACTCCTATTCCTTATGACCTTATGGATCTGCCACAAGGACAGTCATTTCAAGGCTTCCTTAACCACCTCCTCCTAGTCGCTCAAGAGCTGCTCCCTGAACCACAGGGTGGGTTCCACCCAGAAGCACAATGGACATGGTCTTTACTGCAAAACAACTCTGACAAAAGTTCAGGCAACAGCATCAGCCATTACACACGGGCATTGTAACCTTCTCAAAATTGACTGCCTTCAGAAATTTCTCCCTGACTACATCATGATGGTGGGCAAGTCATGATTCTGACCAGGTGGGTCGGCACAGGGTCAATCGGAGTGGAGACAGGTCAAGCAAAGCTGCATCATTGCTCCATATTAATCATTGCAATATTGCACCTTCTTCCAAACCAAACCCTGTGGGAGCTCAGTTATCTAGAGGACAAATAGAAAATTATTCAAACGACTTGATTCCAAAACCAAGGACAATCTGACCTCAGTCATCAAGGCAAAGTGCACAGACAAGCTGCATGCCCACATGACGAGGCCATGTTGCAAGTCATTGCATTTGTTCACTGAAGTGTACGACAGCACCACAGACTGGTCAACATCTCCTGCCTCACCTGCAGCAACGTCTGTGAATCCCACATTGGCCTCATCAGCTGCATAGGTACATGTGGTACAAACTGGGGTGGAAGCGAGTCATCCTCAACTCCAAGGGACCATCTAAGATGAAGCAAGGTTCCTAATTTGTCAATCATGCTGTATTGAGTACTTACGGTGCCAATTTGAATTATTCATAATGCATGGCGTATATTTGAATTATTTGAATTCATCACACATGCCTGTGTGCTCAATTTCCATTTTAGTGTGGTGGTGGTGGTGGTAATGTGTCTTTATCATTTGCAAATGCCAACGATGTTCTGAAAACATTCTCTGAGTCTAAATTAGAACTGTGCTGATTTTTTTTCCAAATTAGGAGTCTTGAGGTTGATGCCTGAATGAATGGTCATCCTGAACTGTTGACTTGGACTTTTTAAACATCACTCAAAAATACCCTGGGATTTTGTAGGGAGGGAATTGCTTTGCCATGCATTGAATTTTTTTTTGATATTTATTTTGGCCATTTGTCCTGTCGAGTCTCGGCTGCCTTTTGGACCAAAGCCAACAGTGCCATTCTTCCTCTTATTTTGTAACCTGTTCTGTCTCGCATTACTTATTAATATCCACGGCCAGATTCATCCGCTTCTCGCTGACATCAAGGGCAACTTACAGTTGCCAACTCAAAAAGTTTTCTTGATGCGGGAAGAAACCGGAGCATGGTGGAAAACCCCTGGGGTCATAGAGGGAGCGTCGAAACTCAGCACCAGAGGACAAAATCAGTCCTGCGTCGTTGGAAGAATACAACAGGTCAGGCAGCATCTGTGGAGGCAGAAAGGCAGGGCACCCAAAGTTCCTCTGCTTCCACAGATGCTGTCTAAAATGCTGAATTCCTCTTGCAGTTTGTTATTTTTTTGCTCCTTTTTCCAGTGCCACGTGTCTCCTGTATCACTGGAGCAGCACCACCTGCCGTCTCACTGTGCCACCATGCAGAGTAACCAGCACAAAAAAGTGGCTCTCAACAATGATGTTGCAGAATTTATTTTTACAAAGGGCAATATTTGATCATAGTCACAGCCATCACATACATCATCACTATAGGTCGGGAAAGTATTATATTATTACCAGCGCCTCCAAGTTACATTTCATCTGTACAACACTGAAAACTATTTTGTTGTGTGGTATTCAATTCCATACCCATGTTTGGCGACTCCTGTATCAGCCTGGGATAATATGGGTTCAACCCTGCTCGTGCAGGTATTATCATTTGTCCGCAACTCATGCATGCATTGGACCCCAATGCCTGTTTTTGTGTTAGTGTGTCATTACTAGTACTGCCTGCCGCACTGAACGAGGAAGATATTAGGAACACACTGTTTTTGGTTTACGGTCTGAAGGAATACGTTGAAGGCAAAGTGTAGTTGGAGTGTAGAGAATGGGAAAGGAGGTATGTCGTTCCAGGTGTGTCTTTGTAAGCCACCACAGAGTGAAAAACAGTCCAGGTAAAGATTTGCAGGCAGGTCAAATGTGATTGTCATAATATTGGCCAATTTGAATTATCCCGGCATAAATTGTAAATGGATCATTCCATTTGGCAATGTTAATTAGGATGCAGCAAGGTTTGCATCCCAGATTAAGCATTTTCTAGTCCAGGAAGAAAATAATTAGGCAGTTGCGACAAGTTTTGTTTTGGGACTCAACATTGAATTTTACAATTTCAGATAATCACCCTTTCCTGTTTGTGTTAGTACTGGCCAAGATGCAAGATCATCCACCTGTCATATTAACTCACTATTTTCTCTCTACCTGATGTGCTTAATATCTCTAGCATTCTATTTTACAACAGCCACTCGCATTACTCTTTTTAAAGTGCTCGTGACAGATCAGTATAAATTTTGCAAATTCAGTTTCCTCTCCTAGAAAGTAATTGAAAACAGTTGGACCACATCAATGCCCTTTGCCTCCATTCTATATAATCAATCCATCTATTCTGGCCACTTTTCCTCTTCTATGCAACTTAATATTTGCTTCTTTTCTTTTTTTCTCTCAATCTGATTGAAGGTCATTGATCTAAAATGTCAATTAGCGGAACACAGGAACAATCCCTTCATCCCACAATGTCTTTGCTGAACATGATGCCACAACAAACACTTATCTGCCTGCACATGGTCCATATGCCACCGTTCCTCGCATATCTGTGCCTGCACAAAAGCCTTTTAAATGGGACCATTGTATCTACCCACCAACACTCTTTGCAGTGAATTCCATGCACCCACCACCCTCTGTGCCAAAATTACATTGAGACTTGAAGGAAAGTAATTCAGTGCAAAGAGGAAAGAGCTAGCAATTGGGATTGAATGGACTGGATGGACTGAATGGCTTTCTTCTGAAGCAGTATAATTTAAGAAGAAGAATCGTCTCAGAGTTGTGCTTGAGCAATCTGTAAGTAAATGGCAACCTTTTGATGAATTTCTTCCTGTCCCTCCTCAAACACCACTAAATCCAACCACCTTTCATAACCACAGTGCATGGTATTTTGAATTAGGCAATGGTCTTGTGGTATTTAAGTTTTGATTACTGTTTTTTTCTGCTTAGTATTGCAGAAACAAAAGAGGCTTACATTCCAAAGGAACTATTCAATCTACTTTCCAAAATTAGCCATTGTAATCCTTTTTTTTTAACATAGGCGTAGGAAGTAAAATGGATAATATGTGCTTTTTCAACCTTAAGATTTCACAGACACTTTTCCAGCTGTTAGAATAGTCTCTTAAAGTGTGAGGTTTCAGGTGTGGTCAGGGCAATTATAAACGTCAGGAGATTTGACATGGTGTAAATGAATAGTCTCAATGCCTTGGTCCCCTGATTGTATGCAGCCACCAAATGTCACTTGGGGAGTTTCAAGTGGCACATAAACCAAATAATTTAGCCTGAACAGTTTCCAGAAGAGATTGGATTACTTTCAATACAATCAGGCTTTTATCCATTTTATTTCTTGGCATATTTCTTGGCATATTGTTTAAATAAAAATAGCATGAAATAACACATAATAATCTTGGAATAGAGTTATAAAAATTTTTGGGGAATTTATCAGAATACTAAATATTTTACTACCTCAAAAAGTAAATACAATGCTCTGCAATCTCTTCATGGTTTTAGCCATGTTTAAATATCTGTCCATAAATGTGCAAAGCGGGTTCTCAATTTGTTTCCAGTGTTGCAAGTGGGAGATTTTTAATTCCCAGCATTAGGTCAGAGCAAAGCAAAGCATTAAACAACAGTTTTTTCTTCCACAACCGGAAGAAGGGCCTGTTTCCGCGCTGTATCTCTAAAAAAATAACTAATGTCACCAATTATCACCCATTGCAATTACAGGTGCACAACCTTTTATCCGAAAGCCTTGGGACCAGACACTTTTCGTAATTCAGAATTTGTCGGTCTTCGGAATGGAAATTTTTTAGCGTAGATTTTAATGGCTGGCTCAGTGGTAGAGTGCTCGGCTCATATCCGCAAGGTCGCGAGTTTGCGCCTTGATCCTGGCAGTTACTCGATCGTGAGTTTGAGTCTTCAATGTCGTTTTTTCTTGCAGAATAAATGTTTGTATGAAATGCAGTGTAGGAGAGGTGTACTGACTGTGTTGGCAGAACTTTGGAAGTGATTGCCCACCAGTCTAAAAAGCCGCTGTGTCTCCCTGTCCCTGGGATAGCAGGGGGCGATCAAACAGCACAATACCCCCTCCCCCTCCAACTCCAGAGGAATCCGCTCCCCGATGGGCCGCTACGGCGACAAGTGGCAGTTTTCCCACAGCCCGAGCTGCGCCCCCTCATCCGCCACCCCAAGAACAAGACGTACCTTGCACACCATCAGCTTCTGCCCCTACGTGTTCCTCTGGAGTTGGAGCGGGGCTGGGCTGGAGTTCCTGCTGGCCGTGGGTCTCTGGGAACTCCGTGCTTGCAGTGGGCCTGGGGGTCGGTGGGCGGCGGTGAGAGCTGTGGAGCTGTGGACCTGCGGACCTACCTCCGTGGAGCTAGCCAACTTCGGAGCGTGGAGAGCTGCGGGGACGAGCTGCTGCGACCCGACTCCGGTGGATGGTGACACCGGGAGCTCGC
Source organism: Amblyraja radiata (assembly GCF_010909765.2). Taxonomy (NCBI): domain Eukaryota; kingdom Metazoa; phylum Chordata; class Chondrichthyes; order Rajiformes; family Rajidae; genus Amblyraja; species Amblyraja radiata. Next base: position 76,179,965 of record NC_045956.1, read on the forward strand.
GGGTCCCCGGTGGGAGACTGCTTTGCGGGGCACCGGCAGCGGCGACTTCTCCCGCCCGAATTACGGTGTTGAGAGTGACCTGGAGGGGGGCCTTACAACGCCCGGCGCGGCTGTAAATTGCCGCGGACTTGCTAGCGCCCGCCGGGGGCTCCAACATCAAGACCAGGGCAGGGCCCTACATCGCCCGGCGTGGCTTTGAGTGGCCGCTCCCCGATGGGCCCCTACGACGCCCCGAGCTGCGCCCCGTCATCCGCAACCCAGGTTCCTCTGTAGTTGGAGTGGGGCTGGGCTGGGCTGCTGCTGGCTGTGGGTCTCTGGGATCTCCGTGCTTGCGGTGGGCCTGGGGGTCGGTGTCCAATTGGTCCTGACGTCTCCGGTGACTGGCACGGTCCTGCTGCAATCGCCGACGTGAAGACAGTGCAAAGCCCCCGCGCCGGTGCAATGGGAGGGGAGCTGGAGAGGGGAGGGAAGGGGTCACACACATGGCCGGGAAGCAGAGGGGCGTAGGTGGGGTGAAACTGAAGGGAGCGACAATCTGCACTGTGTATCGTGAGTCTACCGTGGGAACTTTTTAACTCAGCCGGCAGGCAGCAGCATATTGTCAATTATTAACCCTCCCGCGCAATATACCCTCATCTTCTCTTTTATGAATGGGGATTTAGTTCCCCTTTCTTCGAGGACCGACCGGAGGTTCCGCTGTCACCTCTGCGGGCCGCCCTCGGTGAACGTTTTCAAGGACCTTTCTTCAAGGACCGAAAAAATGGCCGCTATTCGGAGGTTTTCGTTATTTGGATCTTCGGATAAAAGGTTGTGCACCTGTATCACCAATTTGAGGGTCCAATGATGGAACTCCATCAGAGCACTTGGACAAATTAAACTGCAAGATCTTGGCCCAAAATGTCAACCATCCACCTTGCCTCTGCCAAATGCTGCTTGACCCATTTAGTTTGTTGTTCGTTTGTTTATTGCTGCAGTAGGAATAAGCTGACAGAACCACAGATCATTAGCGTAGGTCGGGGATCTTTTTATTTACGGATAACTCTCGATCTGAATTGGTTAATTGGTTTGTAGAACTAAGATCAACTAAATCCTTCAGGGAATCCAATCAATGTTGATATTTTTTGTGTATTTGAACATCAACTTCTACCTCTATTGCATCTTTTCACACACAGAGTGGTGAATCTCTGGAACTCTCTGCCACAGAGGGTAGTCGAGGCCAGTTCATTGGCTATATTTAAGAGGGAGTTAGATGTGGCCCTTGTGGCTAAGGGGATCAGAGGGTATGGAGAGAAGGCAGGTACGGGATACTGAGTTGGATGATCAGCCATGATCATATTGAATGGCGGTGCAGGCTCGAAGGGCCGAATGGCCTACTCCTGCACCTAATTTCAATGTTTCTATGTTTCTATGTTTCTATTACAAAGCAAAATGACCTAAGCACAGGAGCATTGTGAAATATCTACACCAATCCATATTGAGAAATGTTTTGATTGATAACTAAAATCCTAATCAAGTAGTTAGACTTTAACAAGCGTTTTGAATGAGTATATAGTCACAGTCATGTTTGTGGAAGGAATTCCAGAGATTAGGATCCTGGCTGGTACAGACGTCATTGCAGAAACATGTCATCCCAAGGGTTAGGGTTATACAAATGGTGAGGCATGAGAATATGGAGACATTTTAAAGCAAAAGTGAGAAGTTTAACACTAAACTGTTGCATGTCATGGAGCTAAAGTGGGTCAGCAAGCAGAGATTAAAGGGTAAACAGAAGTTGGTACAAGCTAAGATATGAACAGCAGAGTTTCTGGAAGATGAAAGCAATGAGTAACCAGAGTGTGGGAAGCAAAGATTCTAGAGATCCGCTCTAGTATCTTTGGTGGGAAGCTTTAGAATGGTCCACCTTTGATAATAAAGATATGCAGTGGTTTCTGCAACTTAGGAGCTGAGATAGGGGCAAAGCCAATAAGTTGCAATCAAAGTGATGGCAAAGGTTCTTGCTCCAATGCCCAACTCTTGTCAAATATGGTACTAGAGAGGGAGAAACAAGGAACTGCAGATGCTGGAATCTTGAGGAAAAATGCAAAGTGCTGAAGTAACTCAGCGGGTGAGACAGCATCTGTGGAGGACTTGGATAGGTGACACCAGGTCGGGACTCTTTTTCCGGTTGTGAACAGTCTGGCTCTATTTATATCCATGTGGCATGGGGAAGGATTGAGTCACCGGTGGTGGAATAGAGTTAGTGCTGGAGACTGAAGATAATATCTTTGAATTACTTATTTAGGAGAAATTTCTGCTGATCTGTTACTGGAAATTGAGCAAGCAATCTCACAATTTTGAGACAAAAGAGGGCTTAAAGAGGTGGGGGTGAGGTTCCCCTCTGTGTCAACAGTGTGCTTTCAGAAACTAATGGATAACCTTTGGATAATGTTATCAAGAAGAGCATGCAGATGAGAAATATGATGGGATCAGGCCAATAACCTTGGCAACAACAGAGATGACAAGTGTGTAGGAAGGAACTGCAGATGCTGGTTTAAACCGAAGATAGACACAAAAAGCTGGAGTAACAGTGGTGCAGGCAGTGGAGGGAAAGAATGGGTGACGTTTTGGGTCGAGACACTTCTTCAGACTTCTCAGGGAAAGGAAAACGAGAGAAATAGACAGTGATGTAAGATAGAACAAATGCAGAATGAAAGATATGCAAAAAAGTAACGATGATAAAGAAAACAGGCTATTATCTATCTTCAGCAGAGACAATGTGGATATGGGAAGAAAAGGCATTGCTAGAAATTCTCTGGATATAATATTGATCATCCCTAATCACTGGGTCAAAATTTGGAATTCCTTCCCCAAAGGTAATGTAAATGTTAACAAAGATGACGATGATTCAACAAGAAGACATTGATTCAACAAGGAAACAATAATTCAACAAAATACCATCACCTTTAGAGTAATTAGGGATTACACTGACCTTGTCATCATTACCCATATCTGACAGAACACATATAGACAGTGGCATGCTTGCCTTCTTCAGTCAGGATATTAAGTGTAAGAATCTGGAAATCATGTTGCAGCTTTATAGGACTGGTTAGACCGCATTTGGAATATTGTGCGCAGTTTGCGTTGCCCCATAACAGGAAGGAAGTCAAGGTTGGAAGGGGGTGCAGAAGAGATTCACCAGCATGCTGCCTGGATTAGAGGGTATTAGCTATAAACTAAGGTTGGACATACTTGGATGGTTTGCTCTGGAGCGGCAAAGGCTGATGGGACACCCGACAGTAATATAGAAAAATATGAGACGCTTAGAAAGGGAAGACACCTATTGCCTATTGTGGACCTATTTTGACCTATTTAGTCAGAACCTATTTCCAAGGGGGAAAATGTAAACGACTAGAGGACATAGCTTTAAGGTGAGAAAGGTAATATTTAATCGAGATCTGCCGGGAAGGTTTTAACACAGCGAGTGGTGGGCACCTGGAACATGCTGCCAGTGGAGGTGTTGGAGGCCAATACAATCAATAGACAATAGACAATAAATGCAGGAGTAGGCCATTCGGCCCTTCGAGCCAGCACCGCCATTCAATGAGATCATGGCTGATCATCCCCAATCAGTACCCCGATCATGGCATTTAAGCTTTATATAGGCATGTGGAAATGTAGGGAATTCTACAGTGTGTTCCAACCCCACTGCTGCCTTCACAGAAGGTTGCTGTAATAGGTTATGTTAGCTGGTATTCAGGGGCAACCTGAGTTCTGATAAAAATTTAATTGGTTTAACTTAATTCGCACCTTGTTCATTTCCCGAGAACGCCTTTTTATTTTTGGAACTTTGTTTTTTTCTTCAAAACTTGTAAACGGCTTCTATTGTTTCAATTAAAGATTGCTTTAGTGGAATTGGCAATGCAAAACTTTTGGGCTGAATGGGACTGAACCGAAGTTGTGGTCTTCTGCATGCTTTCCTACTTGGTGTGGATGCAAGGTCTGGGGCACCCAGACTACAGCAGTGTGGCCAGAACAGAGGCAAGTCCTACAACACCACACTGAGGAAGCCCTGTCCACAAAACGTCTCTGAGAGCTTTGACAGTTGAAGAAGTCCCAACACCAGCCACGCTGTTGTCATGAACTGAGAGAGTTGTAATAGTTGGAAATGTCTCTGATACTCTGTGACTTTAAAACTATTAAAAAATATAGAAACTAATTATCACCCTCAGGGCTCAACAGCAATTGCAGTGATTTCACGTGACAACAGTTTCAGCCTAAAGGGCCTGTCCCACTTACGTGACCTTGGCTCGCAAATTACGCGACCTCGTGGTCGCTTGAGGCATACGGGCACCGTATGGCCGCGCGGGGCCGTTCCCACTTAGAAGCGCGAAGTTGTGGGTGGCTGGTCCCGACATCACGCAGGGCTCCAAAATTCTAACAGTGGCCGAAATCTTCGCACGCAGGCGCATTGCGGTCGTACGCAGCGTCTTGACGTCGTACGCAGCATCTTGACAGCGTACACAGTGTCTTGACGGCGTACGCCTAGCGCGTAGTAATGCGCGATGACATCACCGCCCTACGCCGTGCGACGCCCTAATTCAGTTGGCCCGCCTCCTGCCCAGCTGATTAGTAAAACTTAGCGCGAACTTCGCGTGAACTCCGCTTCCGTTTTGTCGCGCAAACGCACGCAATCGCATGCAAGTGGGACAGGCCCTTAAGAGCTAAATATAACTCTCTCTTGAAAACATCCAGTGAATTGGCCTCCACTGCCTTCTGTGGCAGAGAATTCCACAGATTCACAACTCTTTGGGTGAAAACGTTTTTCCTCATCTCAGTCCCAAATGACCTACTCTTTATTCTGAAACTGTGACCCCTGGTTCTGGACTCCCCTGACATCAGGAATATTTTTCCTGCATCTACCCTGTCCAATCCTCTAAGAATTGTATGTGTTTCTAATAGATATCCTCTCATCCTTCTAAATTCCAGCGAATACAAGCCCAATCGACCCATTCTTTCATCATATGTCAGTTTCGCCATCCCGGGAATTAACCTCGTGAACCTACACTGCACTCCCTCAGTAGCAATAATATTCTTCCTAAAATTAGGAGACAAAAATAACACACAATACTCCAGGTGCGGACTAACCAGGGCCCTGTACAACTGCAGTCGGACCTCCTTGCTCCTTGCACCCCCCCCCCTCCCCCCCTCTTCTCCTAAACTGACACCATTCAGATAATAATCTGCCTTCCTGATCTTGCCACCAAAGTGGATAACTTCACATTTATCCACATTATACTGCATCTGCCATGCTTCTGCCCACTCACCCAACCTATCCAAGTCACCCTGCAGCCTCATAACATCCTCCTCGTAGCTCACACTGACACCCAGCTTTGTGTTATCCGCAACCTTAGAGATGTCTAAATCATTAATATATATTGTAAACAACTTGGGTCCCAGCACCGAGCCTTGTGGCGCCCAACTAGTCACTGCCTGCCATTCTGAAAAAGACCCGTTACTTCCTACTCTTTGCTTCCTGTCTGCCAACCAGTTCTCTATCCATGTCAATACCCTAGCCCCCAATACCATGTGCTCTAATTTTGCATACTAATCTCTTGTGTGGGACCTTGTCAAAGGCTTTTTGAAAGTTCCAATAACCACATCCACTGGTTCTCCCTTATCCATTCTACTTGTTACATCCTCAAAAAATTCCAAAAGATTAGTCAAGCATGATTTCTTCTTTATTACTCCATGCTGAATTTGACCGATCTTTCCACTGCTTTCCAAATGTGCTGCAAAAACATCTTTAATAATCGACTCCTGCATCTTCCCCACTGTGAGGCTAACTGGTCTATAATTCCCCGTTATCTCTCTCCCTCCTTTCTTAAAAAGCGGAGAACTATCCAGTTCCAATTAAAGATAATCACTTTGTCATGCTGACACAGTTTTTTTCTTTATTCATAGATGCCACCTCATCTGTCGGGAATTCCCAGCATCCTCCTTTATTTCAGATTTCCAGCACCTGCAGTGTTTTTGTTTCTCATAGTGTGAGCAGTCTTCTCCCTGTCTTCATTCTTCTGCTATTTTCCGGTTCACAAAATTTCACAAACCTTTGACACGGTGCACTGCCACTTGTATCGTTCACACACTCTTGGGGATGATCAGCCATTCAATGTGATCATGGCTGATCATCCCCAATCAGTACCCCGTTCCTGCCTTCTCCCCATATCCCCTGACTCCGCTATTTTTAAGAGCCCTATCTAGCTCTCTCTTGAAAGTATCCAGAGAACCTGCCTCCACCGCCCTCTGAGGCAGAGAATTCCACAGACTCACCACTCTCTGTGAGAAAAAGTGTTTCCTCGTCTCCGTTCTAAATGGCTTACTCCTTATTCTTAAACTGTGGCCCCTGGTTCTGGACTCCGCCAACATCGGGAACATGTTTCCTGCCTCTAGCGTGTCCAAGCCCTTAACAATCTTATATGTTTCAATGAGATACCCTCTCGTCCTTCTAAACTCCAGAGTGTACAAGCCCAGCTGCTCCATTCTCTCAGCATATGACAGTCCCGCCATCCCGGGAATTAACCTTGTAAACCTACGCTGCACTCCCTCAATAGCAAGAATGTCCTTCCTCAAATTAGGGGACCAAAACTGCACAGAATACTCCAGGTGTGGTCTCACTAGGGCTCTGCACAACTGCAGAAAGACCTCTTTGCTCTTATATTCGATTCCTCGTGTTATAAAGGCCAACATGCCATTCGCTTTCTTCACTGCCTGCTGTACCTGCATGCTTACTTTCATAGACTTATGTACAAGGACCCCCAGATCCCATTGTACTTCCCCTTTTCCCAACTTGACGCCATTTAGATAGTACAATACTGATGTGCATTGTTAGTGAGTCACAGTGTACCCAACGGGTCCTGGGATTTTAGCTCAAGTGTATTGGCTCTGTGAGTGTGACTCTGCCCGGCTGTGGTTTGGGGCAGTACCCATATTGTAGGCACCCCAAATGATGGAGAGAAAGACTTTGCAGAGACCACTGAAAAGTTTCCAATATGATTAGTGATTTGCTCATGTTTAATGTTTTAATGTGGCCGCTTGATGCAACCAAGAGGCTTGCTTGGTCACCTCAGAGGCAGGTTAAGAGTAAACAATATTGTTAGGGTGTGGAGTTGCATGAAGGCTAGGTCAGCTTAGGGTGACATATGACCTTTCCTAAGATACATCAGTGACACAGAAGTTATTGTTTTCTTGGCTAATAATTCTGGATTGTTAGGCTGAAGTTAAATTCCTTAATTTCTATGGTGGGGTTAGAACCTGTGCATAACCCATCCCCTTAAATTATTAGTCCAATAGTTTAACCACTAAATTATCATCCCCATAATTTAGCTTGAACTGAAAGGATGATTTATCTCTATTTTGTGCCATGGTTACCGAACTTGATAAGAGATTTAAAGAAAATCATCAAATTCCAATTACTTGTGCCTGAAGCCAAGAAAAAGAACCAAGTTAATGACCGGTGAACCAGTGCTGCAAAGTGATGCAATTTTCTTAAATAACCGGAAGCCAGAAAATGAATGAGCAACATTGAATGAATGCAAAGAATTTAAACTCTTTTGTGTGTGTGAGAGATGATAAAAGCACCGTTAGGAATAGCAAATTGCCAGGAATCAATTGAAATTCAGTAGCTGAGATAAATGGTATTATCACATCTGTATTTAGCCTGTCTCAGACAAGACAGCCTGGGAAACTGTCCTGCGGATGTTTAAAAGAGAACCAGCCGATCCTGACTCTTCCGCTGTTGTGTGGCAAATCATGATGGAAAATGTGACACAAATGCACAAAATGCTGGTAAAGGGAAGAAATGTGGAGGAGGGGACAAAATTAATGTTTAAGGTGAACAATCTGTTGTCAGTGAAATGCTATGTCTGCATCTCTCTCCAGAGGTGCTGCCTGGCCTGCAGAATATTTCCAGTATTTTTCTGTTTTCATTCAACTTTCCAGCGATTTAGAAAATGTGACAATATGGTTTTCAGGTTCGGCCAGGATTGGACCGAGCAGTGATTTCCTATTGAAGACAGATTCTGTCCTACAGAGGAGCCAATCCCGAAATAAATGCCAACACTGGTTGGTGCTCAGAGAAAAACAGCAGCACCAAGCATGCATTCCTAATGGTTATCCTCACCTTAAAAAAACGTACAGTCCCCTGGGCTGATGTAGGCTACGCCATTATTTGACTTGAATTGTTACATCAAAGTAAGATAGCAGATATACAGTTTTCACGAGGTTCTTAATGTATAATAACTCACAATTTGGGAAAAAACAGATGAAACAAAACGAATGAAAAAAAGCATTATGTCTATTTAAAGCAACTGACATATTTTTGTGACATCGCAAAGTGTTTTACAGTTAATTAAGTACTTTAGAAGTGGAGACACACAGATGCTGAATTCTTGAGCTGGAGGAACTCAGCGAATCTAACAGCATCTGTGGAGGGAATGGACAAACAATGTTCCGGTTCAGGTCCTTTTTCAGACTGACGGAGTAGAGGTGACAAAGCTGATGGAATTTGTCCTCACCCTTAACAACTTCTCTTGTGACTCCTCTCACTTTCTTAAAGTCACTTGTATGGGCCCAAGCTATGCCTGCCTTTTTGTTGGTTACGTTAAGCATTCCTTGCTCCAAACATGCCTGGCACCATTCTCCAGCTTTTTCTCCACGATATCAACGACACAATCAGGGCTGCCTCCTGCACCAGTGCAGAACTCATTGATTTCATCAATTTTACTATTGGCTTCTACCTTGCCCTCAAATTAACTTGGACTATCTCTGTTACTTCCCTCCCCCTTCTCGATCTCTGCGTGTCCATCACAGGGAACAGACTATCAACTCACGTCTACTACAAACCCACAGATTCTCAGAGCTACCCGAACTGCACCTCCTTGCATTCTGCCTCTTGCAAAGACTCCATCCCTTGCACACAAAATGTCTTCATCTCTGCCGCGTCTGCTCCTAAGCTGAGGCTTTCCACTCTGCACATCTGAAAAGTCATCTTTCTCCAGTAAAAGTGGTTTCCCCCCTGCTGTTGTGGACGTGCCCCACACCCGTGCCCCCTCTGTGTCTTGCAGTTCTCCTCTCGTCCCTCTACCCCCAGACGGAACAATACAGAGATCGTAGGAACAAGGATCTTCAGATGCTGGTTTATACCAAAGATAGACATAAAGTGCTGGAGTATCTCAGCGGGTCAGGCAGCATCTTTGGAGAAAAAGCATGGGTGGCGTTTCGGGCCGGGCCCCTTCTTCGGACTGATGTAGAGATAAAGACAGAGGTCCCCTGGTCCTCAGCTTTCACATCAGCAAGCTGCACATCCAACATATCATTCTCCAACATTACCGCCATCTTCAATGTGATCCCACAACCGGTCACTTCTTCCAATCGCCGCCCCTTCCCACTTTCCATAGTGATCACCCCTCTCCACAATTCCTTGGTTCACTCACCCCTTCCCACCCAACCAGCTCCCTCCTAAAGTACTTTCCCCAGCATCTGCAGGAGATGCAGCAGCTGTCCCTACAGCTCCTCTCTGACATCCATCCAGGGACCCCAGCAGCACCTGCAGGTGAGATAGAGATACACGTACACCAATTCCAACCTTGTGTATTGCATTTGGATGTTGCCTCCTTTACATCAGCAAGACAAAGCATAAACTAGGCGATTGTTTCACTGAACACCAAGGCTTTTTTAACTCTCTTTCCCATTTCCATACCGACTTTGACCTCCTTTATTGCCAGAGTGAGGTCACACACAAACTGGAAGAACAGCACCTCATATTCCGCTTGGGTAGCTTACAACCCAACGGTATGAACATTGAATTCTCCAATTTCAAGTAATAACCCTCTCCCTTTCTTCTGCTCCCCACCCTAGTGTGCAAACATTCCCCCACCATCTCTCACCACCCCAGTCACCCTGCTGCTCCTCCCTCCTCTGAAGCTGATCTCCCCTCCCAGTGTGCCATGTTACTCTTTATTCCCTCCTTTCCCCACCCCCTGTCCCCATCCACACATTTCCTTCCCTCCGGCTTTATATTTCACTCCCCCTTTTCTTTCCTTATCTTCCCATGTCTCTTTTTCACCGCCGGCCTTTGTCACTTGTTTCAGCCATCCGCCTAGCACGCACCTCTCACCTGTATCCACCTATCTCTCTTTCTCTCCCCCTTCTCCATTAGTCTGAAGAAGGATCCCGACCCAAAGGTTATCTGTCCATTTCCTCCTCAGATACTGCCTGACCCACTGAGTTTCACCAACACTTTGTTGGGGAAGAACAATGCAGGAGCCGGCGTGGAGGGACCACCATGAGGGAGGGGGGAGAACTATGGACAATGGGGGGTGAGGGGGGAGAATTATGGACAAAGGGGACCCGACTGGGAGAGGGAGGGGGGGGGGGGGGGGGGGGGGGGGGGAGAACAAAGGAGGAGCCGGTGTGCCTTGTAACTTTGTCAGTGCTGTAGGTGGCAGCTATTTGTATACCTTGGGTAAACAAGCAACAAATTTCACTCTACCTTGTCACATGTGACAATAAAATATTCCATTCCATTTTTACTTTAAAAGTATTGGTTGTTGTGATACAGGTTAGATGGCAGCTAACATGTGCACGGCAATCTCTTACAGAATACAATGCAAAATAAGACCAGATAACCTATCTTAATATAACCATATAACCATATAACCATATAACAATTACAGCACGGAAACAGGCCATCTCGACCCTTCTAGTCCGTGCCGAACACATAATCTCCCCTAGTCCCATATACCTGCGCTCAGACCATAACCCTCCATTCCTTTCCCATCCATATAACTATCCAATTTATTTTTAAATAATAAAAACGAACCTGCCTCCACCACCTTCACTGGAAGCTCATTCCACAACATTATCCATTTCTCAACTGTGTGGAATGAGCTTCCAGTCTGTGTGGAATGAGCTTCCAGTCTGTGTGGAATGAGCTTCCACACAGACTGGAAGCTCATTCCACACAGACTGGAAGCTCATTCCACACAGTTGAGAAATGGATAATGTTGAGAAAAGGATAAATATTGCCTACGAGAGCAAGGATACCACTTTTTCTCTTTAAAATAATATTTCGGATCTATTGAGTCTTCCTCTGAGGGGAGATGATGCTTTATTTGAATGTTCTTCCTAAAAGAAGGAATTTACCACACATCAGCTCTTATTACTTTACTGAAGCTGACATTTTTGAGGTCATGACTGGAATGAGATTTCGAACTCAGAGTAGCATTACAGAGAAATACATTCCCGGGTCAACTGGGGCCTTGAGGTGATGAGTCAGGAGGAGAGAATTGGGGATGGATAATGAACTGTGGAATGCTACAAGTTAATGAGTTTACAGTTAGATTAGCGTCAAAGTGTATACAATGTTCTGTAATAGATTTCTATCTGGTGCAGCAATTACACAAAGCCTTGAGCATTCAAACTAAAATACAGATGGATGTATGGCTGGTGGAAGAAAAATGAAAATGCTGTGTGTGTGTGTGGCCCAGCAATGAACTCCATGAATAAAGTAGCCTGATTTTGACCCATTAGTTCAATGTTGGTTCTACGCAAACAAAATAGATAACTTTTTGTTCAAAAACTACAAGCTAATTGTTACAAAAAAAGTAACACTGGAAGAAATGGTTCATTTCTTCTCTCCTACAGAGGTCCATTCCATTGATACTGACGGGCTGTTTTCTACGGGTTTCCAACCATCTAAATCTTAATTTGTCCATATTGTCCAAGACACTAAATATAATGTAATAGTATTTCCTGGAGGCTGCCATGTGTCAACAAGAAAAAATGTCTTCTCTGCACTTGTGAGCCTACTAACCTCCAGACTAGTAACACGCACACTTTAAAATTCTCATGCTTCATTTTAAATGGCTTCCTCTTCTGCCTAACTTAGTTACCCCAGCAGCCCTACAATACACTCTTTGAGATCTTTCCAATGCTCCACAGCTGGCTGCCTGAGTTTACCCAAGCACCATGGCTTCAAAATAGCGGAGTCAGGGGATATGGGGAGAAGGCAGGAACGGGGTACTGATTGGGGATGATCAGCCATGATCACATTGAATAGCGGTGCTGGCTCGAAGGGCCGAATGGCCTACTCCTGCACCTATTGTCTATTGTCTATTACTGATGACCAGACCTTTGGTTGTCTGACTTCAAGCTCTGGAATTTAAGATGCTCTTTGAAATCCTTTTGGCAAAAGGTCACCGTTCCTCATACCTTTCTATGGTTGTGTTGAATGGAGTTTGATAACAGCACCTGCAAACTATCTTTGGCATGTTTCAAGCAAGTTGGGGTTATCTGACACGTTTCCTGAGCTGTAATGTAATTAAAAGCATTTTTAAAAATCCACATCTGTGAAAACATTAAAAGTCAGGCGTTTGATCTCACATTCAGTGGAGTGCTGTTAACCTTGTTTACCCAGGAGCATTCAGATATCTTCTTTTGCTGAATTACAAATGTTCCGTGAGAAATCCAATCTCTGTTAAGGACCATAGCTGTTCAGAAATAATTAATGTATTCGTCTAGGACCAGTGGTCATAGCTTCAGAATTGAAGGACGTTCTTTTAGGAAGGAAATGAGGAGGAACTTCTTTAGTCAGAGGGTGGGACGTGAATCTGTGGAATTCATTGCCACAGAATGCTGTGGAGGCCAGGCAAATGGATATTTTTAAGGCTGAGATAGATAGATAGATTCTTCTTTAGGACAGGTGTCAGGGGTTATGGGGAGAAGGCAGGAGAACGAGGTTCGGAGGGAGAGATAGATCAGCCATGATTGAATAGCAGAGTAGACTTGTGGGCCAAATGGCCTAATTCTGCTCCTGTCATTTATGAACATGAATGAAATAACTTTCATTCACATCATCCTGACTGGTTTGGTTTGTGTTGTTGGATGTCACATTGTACCAATTACATTCTTCAGATTGTGATCTTGGCTTTTGGTTCTCCCCCCATTAATAGTCAATGAAACCTCTGATGGTATTTTTTTGATCTCCCTTGAAATCCCCTGAACACTTTAATTCCTCAGACATTCTATTAGTGCACATTTAATTTTGGAGGAATTTTTTGTTTCTTGAGAATTGCTTCAGACACTCCCATGTCTGGTCATGGAACATTGCTCATGCTTTTGCTGTTGTTGTTTTTTAGCTTTATCTTCCTCATTATCTGCCATAAACATAAAGTCACCTCAAAATGCCCTCTGCTACAATATCCTCTACCATAATACCTTATATCATTTCGCTTTCTGCAGCTCAGCAATCTCGTGGAGATACATAGAGATTCTGGTGCTCTATCATTGCATTGAAAGTGTGAATGTTTGTTTTGGCTCGAAATGTTGAAGAACATAAAGCCAGGCTCGTCTTAATACAGTTGCATCAAGTTACTTTCAAGGCATGGCTTATTGCCGCCGGGCAATGAGAATCACATCTAGAAGTGTTTGTAGGTGTAATCCTGTCTTAAACCTGTTGACTAATGGGAGTGTCTGTAGATATGCAGCATTGTGTGACACGAAATGCACGCTGTCTTTTGCTTTCTTCCCACATTGCAGAAATAGTGTTTAGAAACATAGAAACATAGAAAATAGGTGCAGGAGTAGGCCATTCGGCCCTTCGAGCCTGCACCGCCATTCAATATGATCATGGCTGATCATCCAACTCAGTATCCTGTACCTGCTTTCTCTCCATACCCCCTGATCCCTTTAGCCACAAGGGCCACATCTAACCCCCTCTTAAATATAGCCAATGAACTGGCCTCAACTACCTTCTGTGGCTGTGTTTCTTTAGTTCATGGAAATGATCAGTAGATCAAGTAGCATCTGTGGAGAGAGAAACTGTTAATACTTTAGCTTTGTTTTTATTTAAGATTTTCAACATCGGTAATTGTTTTACTCTGAAGCCCAAGTCAGAAACATGAATGGATGAGCCTTGCCCAGATCGGATTTCAATTCTTAACTTGGCAAAGCTCTGGCTCAGACTCATATGGAATGAAAATGAGGATAAGTGGAAAAATGGTGAGGAAGGTACACCAAAGACTTTGACGTGTAACCTGGTATCCACTTACTACTCAAATGTGCAGCACACATTTTATACACACAAAATACTATGAATGCTGGAAATCAATAATTAAGATGAAAAATATTAGAAAAAATATTGGAAAGAGGACAGGCTTTATCTTTGGGAGAGTAGAATGATGATGCCGTTGAATAACCTTTCATCTTTATCCCAGGTGGACTGGGATAAATACTAAACAAATTGTTGTATTTTAATTAAATGGCATAGAAGTATAGGTAACAGAATAGAAACATTATGGCCTATCAGAAGGACCATAATGTTTAATGTGATAGTCTGGAACGCATTTTATAATTGGCAAGATCGGGTGGGAAGTTGGACTCCTCATGTGAGTGAATGGCAGCCCAGCCATTCAACATCTGAAATAAATCTCCAAATGTGGATTTGTTTCTGACCTGGTGCTGCTCCAGGAGAACATATTAACTTTATTTACTTTCTCTTTCTATCAGGGGCAGTGAGTGTGGGATTCGGAAATGTATCTGTGTCCCTACTCTGGGAGGGGGGACACCCCACTTCCACACCCTCTCCCCACTCGGTTGCTCCACTCCCTCACCGGGTACCCCCCAAAGCCAGTGATCAATGATCGTTCAGCCTCCCCACTTTCAAAAACGCTCCGCGGCCCCTGGTTCAGACAGAGAACACTGCCAGATGTGAGCGGGGAACTGAGGCCAGTTGTCCATGATGTCTGGATCCCAATGCTCAGCGCTTCATGTTTCAGAGTTGGCTAATGTTATTGATTTGTAATTAGCCTGATTTGTAATTAGTTGACAAAACATTAATTTATTGATCTGGAATATTCAGGGGGATGGGATAAGTGTAATACAAGATGTCAGGCTGACTGTCACAACATACAGCCCCGATAACCCATTATTTCCTTCAGTTAGATATTGGGAAGGTAGCACTATTGTCATTTGCCACTCAACTATTATGTTTGTTTACCTCACTAACTATTTCTAACCCCCCCCCCCTAAATTCCTTTGACAGGTTGAATACAAAAGGTCCCCAATCTCGTTGTTTTATTAATTGAACACGTAGATGAACATCCTGAAGGAGTGTAATCAGATGGAAACTGATTCAGATGCGATATTTAAGAGCTTGTTCAAAGAAGGGGAATATTTTAAAGGAGTGACAGAGATACTTGCAGGGGAATGTGTGAGGAGATTATTATTTGTCTTTAGTTTTAGCTTGAACCAGGACATCTGAAGAGTTTAATATAGTAATTGTACTGATACTGACCCCAACCAACCACATAATGAATTTCATCCATTCTGGAGGTTTGACTTTTATAATGCCATTTAAACTTCACTTGGATTTCAATCACTTCAATGTAAAAGTAATTGGGAATGGGGAGCAATGGAACAAAAATTTGCCCTCGGTACATATTAACTGTAATATAATAATGTATGCATGTTGGTAGGTGTAATCAAAACAAAGATCCTTTTATCATTATAGTGTTATGAATAGCACAGAAAATATTATGTACTCTCAAGATTACATTTAATAGAATAATATTGCTTAAATATATAGTTATTGGACTTTGCATTTTGGAAAAGTCCCAGCTGAGAGGAAGACAGCAACATAATGAAAATATTGGGGGTGAAAATGACTTCAGGACAGTTTGTTAGGAAAATGAAAGAAATGGTAACAGAATACATATACAGCTAGCATGTTAGATAACAAGGAAGCCAATGGGTGTAGCAAATTTTGTTATAGATAATTTGGTCTGTGAAGTGCCCCATAAAAGATTACTGCATTAGATAAGCACCTGTGGACTTGAACGTAATAGGTTAAGTCCAGGGGGTCAGATATGGGGCTTTATTTGAGGGCCAGATATATTGTCAGTGCAGAGGGGCTAGGAGCAAGGCCAAGTGTGCATCCAGAGTCAAGGTCTGGAATAGTACTAGGTGTGCAGTCAAAGCTGGGTCCAGGGGAGTGTTCAACAAGCTTGTGAGTGGTCCAACCCTGCCTGATAGCAAAACAGGTTATTGAGAGAGTTCCTCCTGTGATGAATCAACCACCAGTTTCACAAACAAAGAATTTTTATTTAAATATGTATGTTAAATGCTTCTGGTGCATAATCTTTGTAACAATAGAGAAACCTCTTTCAATATTGCATAATATACCTCTTGCACAGAACTAGCTTCTGTGCTTTGTCGGTTTAGGTGCTAATGAATTTCTGGGCCTGCATATTTGCAGCAAGGTCTGACTGATTACAGATTCACCTATCAGGCTGAATAATTGATTCAGTAAAATCAATTGTAATTTTTTGTTTGAAAAGTAATATTTCTATAGCAAAATTATCGAAAGCTAGGGAAGAGCAAGAATTTCCAAACCTAAGAAATGTTTTCAAACAAATTCCATTGTGAGTAGTGTCACAGTTCGCTCCACATGATCTGGCCCTTTTTTACTCTATTTTTAATGTTCAACAATTACATTAAGAATAATGAGAATCCAAAGCATCACAAATTGAATTGACTCAATGACTTAATTGTTTCTTTTCCTACGGTGAATAATGCCTGATGTTGTCATTAAGATTCATGTTAGCTTGAGTTGAAGTGTTTTACACAAGGCAGGTTTTCATTTGGTACCAAATCTATCTTTACATTGTGGTGTTCATTCTAACCAAGACACAGTGGCAAATCATTAAATATAACCAAATATGCCACCTGTTTGGGGTCTCGCCTGAATTCTATTTTCCGAATAAGGTGAATTTTGCAATAACGGGAAACGAATCACAGGAAATTATTACCTTTCCTGTGAATCTGAGTATATATGGGTTATTTTCTTAAATACGTTATGGTTGAAGATTAGATGGAAGACTAGCACAGAGTGCAAACGTACATAACCACTGAAAACTTTTTAATTGTGCATTATTTGTAACAATACCAAGAAGTGTTTTGCCCAGCCAAGAAAATTAGACATATCAACCAAATGTTATATAATTCTGTAAATGCAGTATTATACATTTCCACAAATGTAGAATTCTCTAAATGCATGGCTAGGAGAGGTTTGGTGGGATATGGGCCCGGTGCAGGTAAGTGGGGCTAACTCGGTTTGGCATTGTCGGGCAGGGACAAGGTGGGCCATAAGGCTTGTTTCCATGCTGTGTAACTCCATGAGTCTAATAGCTTTCAAGTATTGCAAGCTTATGTCCTTTTATGATGCAGAAATTGTAGATCATTTAGGGGAATGAAAATTATAAACTCACTTTACAAAAACACATTGATAGCATTATATGCATATAATTTAAACAATGGAAAATCATAAAAATCATATTGAAATTTGTTGGGTTGGAAATTTACACAAAGTATTTGTTTTCTGAATCTGAAACTGAAGTGACTTCCGAACATTATTGATGGATTTAATGCAGATTAATTAATTATAGACTAACAATTTGCGTTGCTAACTGAGCTCCATGCATTTATATTAGAAAGAGCAGCACCATCACACAGTCGTCCATCTGCTGCCTCATAGCTCCAAGGTCAAAGGTTCAATCCTGCTCTTGGATTCTCTGTGTAGAGTTAGTACATTTCCATCAGGTACGCCAGTATCCTTCCACATCCCATAGATGTGCTGGAAGATTAATTGGCTGCCTTATAATTATCTTTAACATAAGTAAATGGTAAAGAACTCAAAGGAAAGTGAATGGGCATGTGTGAGAGGGAATAAGATGCAAGGCTACAGGGAGATAAGATGAGAGAGAATGGAACTGATACGGTTGCTCAAAGCCAACATGGACTTGATGGGCTGAATGGTCCCTTCTGTGTTATTGTAAGTAAGTAAACAATGATCATTCATCCAACTGAGATTACAGATTATGTCTTCGCGAAGGTTGTCATCATCTTCAAGCCATAAATGGTTCTTTTCTTCTTTGACTGAGTAAATATTCGGCAAGATATGTCATTCCATTATAGAAGCATGTTCAAGATATTCAGACATCTTTACCAAATTGCGTAAAGTCCTTATCTTAACTGATCTTCTTATCGAGTCCACACACAAGATTAGTTGTTTTGCTAGAGCTGAACACATTTCTCGGCATCTGCATACATTGGCGTCTATCTTGTCGCTTCTTGTGCTTCTTGTACGTAGTGGTGGAAAGATTGGTGAAAACAGGGCTGCGACGTGAACGCTCTTTCCGTGACCCCCATCTTAACTGATAAAAATGAGGTAACAAAATAAGTTAATATTTTAACATTATGAGTACATGCCAAGTTTACCTACAGAACAAGATCATGGGGGACCCCTTCCACCCCAGCAACAGACTGTTCCAGCTGCTACAGGTCAGGAGAGGATGAGAAAGAGTTTCTTCCCAGAGGCCATTAGGACTGTAAACTCCTATCTCACCAGGGACTAAACTACTGTACCAATTTACTGTTGTGTGGCGTCTTTTTAAATTGCTGTTTCTTCTTTTTTTTCTCTCCCACAAATATGTAATTACTGATTCTGTTCCATTCTGTTTTGTAGTTTTTTTGCACAATCCGCAAGCATTGCCACTTTTCATTTCACTGCACATCTCGTATGTATATGTGACAAATGAACTTGACTTGAAACCCTGCGCTGTTTTAATAATGCAGATCAGAGAGACAGATTTGTGTTTACTTGGTATAATTCTATACCCTGCGGAAGTTCAGAAGTCTATTCGTAGACCAAAGCTATCAAGTGTATTACCTTGATGACAGATGAATATATTACCTGTTCTACATTTGTTAGAAAAGTTTTTGGAACTTAGTTTTTAATCTTGCACCTATTAAATAAATCAAGTAATCACATTTTAAATTAAAAATCCAGTCACGTATTGGAACAAGTGTAGCCTTGGTAGGAACTAGAGAACAAAACACACTATGGTTTAATTACGAGCAGTCAGATTGCGTCAAAGAGAAGATGTTTTATTGTTGAAACAAGGGACTGCAGAAGCTGGTTTACAAAGAAGGACACAAAGTGCTGGAGTAACTCAGTGGGTCAGGCAGCATCCCTAGAGAACATAGATAGATGACATCGCTGGTCAGGACCCTTGTTAGACCCAGTCTGAATGAACCCAAAACTTTTTTGATAGTTTGGGTCAGGGAGATTATTCAAGTGGGAGAATGGGGAAGCGTGGGAATTGTTCATAAGTTAATAAATTCATGATAAGAGCAGAATTAGGCCATTTGGCCCAAAAAGACTACTACACCATTCAATCATTGCTGATCTATCTCTCCTCCCTTACCCCATTCTCCTGCCTTCTCTCCAAAACCCATGACACCCATACTAATCAAGAATCTATCTATCTATGCCTTAAAAATATCCATTGATGGCCTCCATAGCCTTCTGTGGCAATGAATTCCACGGTACACCACCTTCTGACAAAATAAATTCCTCCTCATCTTCCTAAAAGAACGTTCCTTAATTCTGAGGCTATGACCTCAGATCCTAGACTCTCCCACTAGTGGAAACATCCTCTCCACATCCACTCTATCCAGGCCCACTACACTCACATCCACTCTATCCAGGCCCACTACACTCACATCCACTCTATCCAGGCCCACTACACTCACATCCACTCTATTCAGGCCCACTACACTCACATCCACTCTATTGGAATCAAGGCCCTCATCCACTAATGAAGCTTTCCTACAGATTTTTTTCCCTTCTTTCCAAGCTTGTGCTTATATTGCACAATTGAATTGCATGAATAATAATGAATCATGAAATCAGTGTATTAGACCCTTTACATGCTCCCCGAGAGACAGGAATTTTTATTGGAACATGAATATTGAGCTGGCGGTGGAATTCTGCAACCTGAAAACATGAGGGTGAATGGTGTTGGCAGAGAGTAACGATTCCACATGGGACCAGCTGTATTCACTCTTCCAACTGCAGTGAGCCCCAGACACATCTGATTCAGCCTCTCATTATCTGTTGCTAAATCTGTTAGTTCAGTCCAATGTTGGACTGAACTAATACATTGTGTCCAAACTATGCAGCCCAGTCATGCTGGGATTTCCTCAGCTTTGTGCTAGGAACCGCCATTCAAATCCTGCGCCTAGATCCTAAACCCTATTGATTTCAAGGTGGATGCTAGACTAGAGATCAGAAGGGGAAGACTGTTTGAGATTAGTTTATTGTCACATTGTCACGTACCAAGGTACAGTGAAATGCTTTTGTTGCGTGTTAACCAGCAGCTGAATAGGGTTATTCTAATATTTTTAATTATTTATGTTTTTTTCAATGTTCCAATTCAATTTTAAATTGTGACTCCCTTGTTCAAAACAAGAAGAGAAAAGCAGAGACAAAGAACCTCAAGCAGGTTGGTTGTACAATTAACTTTTGAAAGATGCTGTAGTCAATAATCAAAGAGAAAATAGCTAATCAGTTAGAAAAAAAGAATATTGCTGAAGCTAGTCAACATGGTTTTATGAAAGGTAAATAATGCTTGGCAAACCTGCTTGCATTCTTTGAGGATGCAACAGGGAGGGTTGATAAAGGGGAACCTGTAAATGTGGTATATTTAGATTTCCAAACGCCAGCGAGCTGTCACATAAGAGGATGGAGCATAAATTAAAAGCCCATGGTACCTGAAGTAGCATGGAATGAAAACTGTCTGTCTCATAGAAAACAGAGAATTTGAATATACAGGAGGTAACAAGTGGAGTCACGCACAAATCAGTTCTTGGTCCCCAATTGTTCACTTTTTACATTTATGATTGGAGGAAGAAACAGTATGGAAGATTTAATAATTTGTGGATGATGCAAGTGGAGGTGGAAGGATACATTGTGATAAGGATACTGATTCTGCAAGGGGATATGGATAGATTAGCTGAGCGGGCAAAAGATTATTAAATGGAATTGAACATGGGGAAAGTATGGGACAATGCACTGTGTACGAGAATTTGAAAGACAGATTATTATCTAAATGGGGAGAGACTGCAAATAGCTGAGGTACAGAGAGATCTATGTGTTCAAGTGCATGACTCACAAAAAGCAAGGCAACCAACGTTTTGGACTTCATTGCAAAGGAGTTTTAAAATAGTGAGGTTTTGTTGCAATTATACAGGGTGTTGGTGAGGCATCAGCTGGGAAAACTAGGCAGTGTTTTGGTCCCCTTAACTAAAAACAGATATTGTAACATTAAAGACTGTGCAAAGCTTGCATTCTCCTGGCTCCAATCTGTTCAGAACCAATTAAGCATTATTGGAATGTAACGTATGATGTAATGTTAGGCACAGCAAGTTCCCATAACAGCAGAGAAATAGACGACCAACTGATCTGTTGTTTGAGTTTGTTATTTTTAACAAAGGTAATTTAAAGTCCCACTTTAATCTTTAGGGTTAAGGTCACCATTAAAATCAATGGGTTTTTTTGATCCTGGTCCAGGATTCCAAAGACATTCCCTGCAGTGGGCCTTGATCCGATAACCTCAGAAGCTTGGATGAAAACAGAAAATGCTGAAAATACCCAGCTGGTCAGTCTGCATCTCTGGGAAGAGAATCAGAGTAACTGCTTCAGTTTTAATGGCAAATCAAAAAAAACCCTTCAGAAATATAAATACAAAAACAATGCTGGAAATAGTTAGCAGTTGTAGAATTGAATACTAAATCCAGAAGACATCTTCACCATGGACTGGCAATACCTGTACATCTCCATCCCACATTAGGATAGTCAAAACATTAGGATAGTAAAAAACAGGAAAGTAGACTATTATCTGAATGGTGGCCGATTAGGAAAAGGGGAGATGCAACGAGACCTGGGTGTCATGGTACACCAGTCATTAAAAGTAGGCATGCAGGTGCAGCAGGCAGTGAAGAAAGCAAATGGTATGTTAGCATTCATAGCAAAAGGATTTGAGTATAGGAGCAGGGAGATTCTACTGCAGTTGTACAGGGTCATGGTGAGACCACACCTGGAGTATTGCGTACAGTTTTAGTCTCCTAATCTGAGGAAAGACATTCTTGCCATAGAGGGAGTACAGAGAAGGTTCACCAGACTGATTCCTGGGATGTCAGGACTTTCATATGAAGAAAGACTGGATAGACTCGGCTTGTACTCTCTAGAATTTAGAAGATCTTATAGAAACTTACAAAATTCTTAAGGGGTTGGACAGGCTAGATGCAGGAAGATTGTTCCCGATGTTGAGGAAGTCCAGAACAAGGGGTCACAGTTTAAGGATAAGGGGGAAATCTTTTAGGATCGAGATGAGGAAAACATTTTTCACACAGCGAGTGGTGAATCTCTGGAATTCTCTGCCACAGAAGGTAGTTGAGGCCAGTTCATTGGCTATATTTAAGAGGGAGTTAGATGTGGCCCTTGTGGCTAAAGGGATCAGGGGGTATGGAGAGAAGGCAGGTACAGGATATTGAGTTGGATGATCAGCCATGATCATATTGAATGGCGGTGCAGGCTCGAATGGCCTACTCCTGCACCTATTTTCTATGTTTCTATGAGGGCCCTCTTGTTTCTTGCTGGAGCAGAGGAATAACCTGTTTCTCTCCACTAACTCATTCATTCGCCTGTCTAAACGTATTGTCACACTGAACAACTACTTCCTTCAGCTCCACTCACTTTATCCAGATCATAGATGTAGCTACGATCACCTGCATTGGCCCAAGCTATGCCCGTCCTTCTGAAGGACATTTGGAATAGTTTTTGTTTTAATCCTAACTTGGTCCTCTCCCACAGCTATTTTTCCAGTGCCTCGATGGCTACCCTGGTGCTTCTTCCTGTACTCGTCCAGAGCTCGACATTTTCATTACTTTTGCTGCTAATGTTTACTGTGTCCTCACCATCGTCATTCTCTGACTTTCCTTCCTTTTCTGCATCTCTCTGTCATTATCTCAGGTGATAGACTAACATCCATTACAAGCCTCCCAACTCCCACAGCTATCTTGACTCTTGTATCAACTCTAATTCATTTTCCCATTTCCTCCATCATTGAAACGTTCCGTACAGGCACCTCTGAAAGGTCTTTCTTTTTCCTGAACTTAGGCCTTCTCTCGACCAATGTTAGGACACAACTCTTCAGCATATTGCATCTATTGCCTGCACCTCTGCTCCTAGTCCCTCTCCTCCAGGTTAGAACCAGGACAGAGTTCCCCGAGTCCTCACCTTTTCCCACCATCAGCCTCCACATTCAACAGATCATTCTCCACAATTTCTGCCACCCTAATAAAAAATCCATCATCAAAGACATCTTCACCACTCCTCCACTTTGTGCATTTTGTAAGGATTATTCCTTTATGATATCTTGGTCCACTCTTTTGTTCCCACCAAAAACCCCATATTTACGGCACTTTCACCTGCAACCATAGAAAATATGTGCATTCTAACCTTTTCCCAACCTGCCATCCAGGGACTAAAATGTCTCTTTCCAGATGAAGCAGTGATTCTCTTGCACTTCTTACAGTCTAGTCTACTGCATTCAGTATTCATAATGTGGTCTCCTCTGCACTGGAGAAACCAAAACGCAGATTGGATGACGTTTTGCAAAGCACCTGTTCAGTCCTTTTGGGTAATCCTGAGCTCCTTGCCACTTTAATTCTCCATCCCACTAGCTTTCTCATCGACAGTCTATCACCTCCTACACTTTAACAAGGTGACTCACCACAAGCTTGAGGAATAGTGTCTCATCTTCTGTCTGACCTACCAGCCATGCCTCCGTGCTCTCCATTTTGACTCCTACATTCTTTTGTTCATAACTTCATGTTATAGGAGCAGAATTAGGCTATTTGGCCCATCAAATCTCCTCTGCCATTCAGTCATGGCTGATCTATCTCTCCCTCCTAACCCCATTTTTCTGCCTTCTCCCCATAATCCCTGACTTCCGTACTAATCAAGAATCTATCTAGCTCTGACTTAAACATATCCATTGACTTGACCTCCACAGCCTTTTGTGAATTCCACAAATTCACCACCCTCTGACTAAATAAAATTTTCTTCATCTCCTTTCTAAAGGTACATCCTTTTGTTCTGAGGCTATGGCCTTTGGTTGTAGACTCTCATAATAGTGGAAACATCCTCTCCACATCCACTCTATCCAGGCCTTTCACTATTTGGTAAGTTTCAAAGTGGCACCCCTCATCCTTCTAAACTACAGCGCGTATAGGCCCAATGCCGTCAAATGCTCATCATATGTTAACCAAATCATTCCTGGGATAATTCTCGTAAATCTCTTCAGGACCCTCTCCAACGCCAGGACATCCTTCCTCAGATATGGGGCCCAAAGCTGCTCACAATACTCCAAGTGCGGTCTGACCAATGCCTTATAAAGCCTCAGCATTACATCCCTGTTTTTATATTCTAATCCTTTCTAAATAAAAGCATTTACCTTCCTTACTACCGATTTGACTTTCAAATTCATTTGACCCTCAGGTCATGTTGCAGTTGTATAAGACTTTGGTGAGGCCGCATTTGGAATATTGTGTTCAGATCTGGGCACTGCGTTATAGGAAAGATTTTGTCAAGCTGGAAAGGGTACAGAAAAGATTTATGAGGATGTTGCCAGGATTAGAGGTTTAAAAGGAATCCTCTACCAGGACTCCCAAGTCCCTTTGCACCTCCGATTTCTGAATTCTCTCCACATTTAGTCTTTGCCTTTAATCCTACTATGTAAATGCATGGCTCCATCTACCACTTAGACTTTAAACTTTAGAGATACAGCATGGAAACAGGCCCTTCGACCCACCGAGTGCACGGACCAGTGATCATTCCTCCCCCCCCCCCCCCGTACACTAGTACTATCCTACACACTAGGGACAGTGTACAATCTTACCATAGTCAATTAACCTACAAACCTGTACGACTTTGGAATGTGTGAGGGAACTGGAGTACCAGGAGGAAACCTACGCAATCACACGGAGAAGGTACAAACTTCGTACAGACACCACCTGTGGTCAGGATCGAACTCGGGTCTCTGGCACTGTAAGGCAGCAGCATGCAGAGACATGTGAGGTGTTGCATTTTGGGACGTCTTCCATGGGCAGGATCCCTAGGGCTGCAGGTGCATGGTTCCATGAAGGTGGAGTTGTAGGTAGATCGAGTGGTCAAAAAGGCTTTTGGCACATTGGCCTTCATCAGCCAGAGTATTGAGTACAGAAGTAGAGAGGTCATGTTGTATAAGACTTTGGTGAGGCCGCATTTGGAGTATTATGTTCAGTTCTGGGCACTGTGTTATGAGAAAGATTTTGTCAAGCTGGAAAGGGTACAGAAAAGATTTATGAGGATGTTGCCAGGATTAGAGGTTCTGAGCTATAGGGAGAGGTTGAGTAAGCTGTGACTCTATTCCTTGGAGCACAGGAGGATGAGGGGTGATCTTATAGAGATATATCAGATCATGATAGATCAAATAGATGCACAGAGATTCTTGGTTAGAGTAGGTGAATCAAGGACAGAGGACATAGGTTTAAATTGAAGGGGAAAAGATTTAAAAGGAATCTGATTGTGGTAACGTTTTCACACAAAGGGTGTTGGGTGTATGGAACAAGCTGCCAGAGGAGGTAGATGAGGCAGGGACTATCCCAAAATGTAAGAAACAGTTAGACAGGTACATGGATAAGACAGGTTTGGATATGGGCCAAATGCCGGTAGGTGCGGCTAGTCCACAAGCCCTGAGTGACTGAACTGTGAGTCCGCAAACCGTGGCGGAGTGAACTGTGAGTCCACAGGCCATGGCTGATTGAACTGTGAGCTCACAAGCTGTGGCTGAGTGAACTATGAGTCCACAAGCCGTGAGTGACTGAACTGTGAGTCTACAAAGCGTGGCTGAGTGAACTGTGAGTCCACAAGCCGTTGGTTGAATGAACTAAGAGTCCAGAAGACTCACCACCCCCGCCCACACACCCCTATCCCTCTCCACTCGCACGCACCCCCACCCAGCGGCAGGCCACGACAGCGCTTCCCCCCCCAGCGGCCCCCGCCTGAAGACGTCCCTGCCCTCGGCTACAGAATGCTTCCGCCGGCTCCCACCTGAAGCCTCCCTGTCCACAGCTGCTGGACTAGCCCAAGAATCGATTTGTCACACAATGTCCATACTAGCCCTCTGGAAACTAGTCCCTTTGGCCCACATCCATACTAGCCCTCCAGAAAGCCTCCACCCCACAGGCCACCGCCTGAAGCTGTCCCCCTCCCCCGGCTGCAGGACGCTCCCCCCACCGGCCCCCGACAGCCCCCGCCTGAAGCCGACCCCCTCCCCCGGCTGCAGAATGCAACAAGAGACGCAACAAGAAAGAATGGACTGAATAAGTCTCCTCTTGAACATTTAAATTGTTGTTATATTTTAAGAGTTATTCACATTTTAAGCTTTAATAAATCCCTTTTCCACTTGCCCACCAGCTGCACCTGCCCAGTAATACCTACATCACAATGGGAGGGAATGGCTGCGCCGCCGGACAGCCACTAAGCGTGGATGGGGGGATGGGTTTGAGGGGGGGATGAGGGCGTGGGGGGTGGGGGAGGGCTAGGGGCACAGTGGGGGGGGGGGGTTAGGGGACGAGGGGGATCAGGGGCGTCACAACGGTAACCCATCAGCCTCGCCTGCGCAGTTGAAGGCTATGCGCGAGTGGTGGAATATTGTAATTGGTGGAGAGGTGGAATATTGTGTTGGGGGACCAGCCCTCCCGTGTGAGAATGGGACCCAATGGGTCCCACTTCGGGGCCTGTCCCACTTGGGCGTCATTTGCGCGTCATTTACGCGACAGGCCGGTAGTGACTGACATGTGACTGTCGTCTAGCAGTACGACAGTCGCGCGCCAAGTGCTCTTGTGGGCCCTGCTTCTTTTGGGAGCCATTTGCAATGTCATTTGTACTTAGTCCAATCTCCGTGGCAAGGATTTTCCCAGTGAAATTTCAAAACTACGCGCGCTTTATACCCGGGTGGTCACATGGTGCGGCGCTCAAATGACGCGCGAATGGCGCGCCGATGACGTACGGGCTGCGCATGGTTACAGACGTTGAAGCACGGTGATGCATAATAAATTAGCAGAGGCAATGTTCGTGCGTCACCGTGAATAACCGTGCGGCACCACGCGCTACACATACGTCGTCAGTACGTCAATGCACGCCATCAGTATGTCAGTGTGCGCAAGGGATACGTCACGAAGGTAGCGCGCAAGGATTTTGAGCATCCCAAAATCCTGAGGCGCCGCGCGTTACCACGCATCACTGCATACGCCACCACGCCTCACCATGCGCGTGTCACGATGCGCCAACCAATATTTAGGATATCGCGTAAATGACGCCCAAATGGGACAGGCCCTTTAGTTTAGTATGTCTATAAACTGAAAATTCTTATTGTGGGGATATCCGTCCACAAAATGTGGAAAATTATACTGATAAATAAATCCCCAAACATATTTGTGTGAATAAGTCTTTGATTACTTGTACACGTTTCCTGCAAGGACATTTCTTGAATTCATGGAGAAGCATGAACAATTATTTCAGAATTTTCATGTAAAGATGAAGAATCTACTGTTGTCAGAAACTGACCGTTTTACCTAATTTTCAGTTATGACATTGTATAACCGTAGACACTGGTGATTCTTTATCTGTTCTCAAACTGAAACAAAAATAAGCAACTGTTATACAAATATTACCAATATTTTTGGTATGTGGATTATTTGTTGCGGATTCTTCAACCCAAAATATTACACATAGCAACATATTGAGTCTGTTTAGTCCATAGCAGCAACCCTGTTTAGCATCTAAATAATACAGACTGCTGAATAAATGCAGCATGTTAGTAACTTTATTAAGTAGCATGTGTTCACTCAGGATTCAGGAACAGACTCAAAACAGCTGTCATTTTCTCCTGTAAAAATAGAAAATAATTTAAAATACCTCACAACTTCTAGAAATACAGCAGCAATCACTGTCTGAATTTGTTGCTCATATAGGTTAATAAATACAAATCAAAAACTGCTGGTTCTGGAAAACTGAAATCTGAAATGATAACAGAGAATGCAGCAGATACCGAGCAGGTCTAGCCACATCTATGTAAGGGAAACAGTTAATGTGTATAAGGTCAAAGACCCCTCATCATTACAGGCAATGACAGATATCATAGTTGTAATTCACAGAGAGTATGTCACAGAGATAGGATAACCTGTCAAGCTGGAAAGGGTACAAAGAAGATTTACGAGGATGTTGCCAGGATTAGAGGGTGTGAGCTATTGGAAGAAGTTGAGTAGGCCTGGACTCTATTCCTTGGAGCGCAGGAGGATGAGGGGTGGTCTTATAGAGGTGTATAAAATCTTGGGAGGAATAGATCGGGTAGACGCACAGTGTATGGGGCAAGAATTATCGTGTAATTCCTTTTATTCTATTACCAGAATAAGCATATTTAGTGAGTTTAATAATGTTTAATTACTGTGTTTTGTTGCATTGTTGTGCCTAGAACAGACTGGTTTTTATCATGTTTGATAAATGTATAGTATGTTCTGTAGAGGGCGCTCCTGGACACCATGCGGCCTGTTGTGCTGTAAAAAACAAAATGGTGCCACAGAGTCAGGGTGAGAATCATAGAAGCTAGCTGTGGAGTCACACGGTTTTCTTACCGTGTCGGACTTTGTTTTGCCGTGTTTTATCATCCCTGACCGTGCATGTAAGTTTTGGACATGTTTGGAAATAAATCAGTGATTGTTCAGCCACGGGCCAGCGGCTGCGTATGCTGGACTGGAGGGCGGCAGCTTCGACCACCCCCGGGCCGCGGTGTTTGAGCCGGCCCGTTGCGGGGTTCGGTGAGCCGCGGGACTGTTGTGCCATCGCCCAGTGGGGAATCGCCTCAGTGCAGAGGGAGAAGAGGAGGGAAGAGACAGTAACTCTAAGATTTTTTGCCTCCACCACTGTGAGGAGGTGCTTGGTGGATACACTGTGGTGGACGTTAATTTGTGTTTACTGTTGTTTATTATTGTATGATGTATGTATGACTGCAGGCACGAAATTTCGTTCAGACCGTAAGGTCTGAATGACAATAAAGGGATTCAATTCAAATTAACTTAACCACGGAGTCAAGTGGAACACTGGAATTACGGTACGTCGGTACGACTCGCGTAGGCCGCGATTAGCAGCTAGTACATTCTGCCGTAACTCACAGTCTCTTGCCCAGCCTAGGTGAATTGAGGACCAGAGGATATAGATTTAAGGTGAAGTGGAAACGATTTAATCGGAATCTGAGGGGTAACTTTTTCACTCAAGGGGTGTATGAAGCGAGCTGCCAGGGCAAGTAGTTGAGGCTGGGACTTTTCCAACGTTTAAGAGACAGTTAGACAGGTACAGTGCATTCAGAAAGTATTCAGACCCCTTCACTTTATCCACATATTATTACGTTACAGCCTTATTCTAAAATGGATTAAATTCCTTTTTTTTTATCGTCAATCTACACACAATATCCCATAATAAAACAGCAAAAACAGGTGTTTAGAAATTTTTGCAAAGTAATTACAAATAAATAACTGAAATATCACCTTTACATAAGTATTCAGACCCTTTACTCAGTACTTTGATGGGGCACCTTTGGCAGCAATAACAACCTCAAGTCTTCTTGGGTATGACGCTACAAGCTTGGCACACCTGTATTTGGGTAATTTCTTCCATTGTTCTCTGCAGATCCTCTCAAGCTCTGTCAGGTTGGATGGGGAGCATCGATGCACAGATATTTTCAGGTCCCTCCAGAGATTTTCGATCGGGTTCAAGTCCGGGCTCTGGCTGGGCCACTCAAGGACATTCACAGACTTGTCACGAAGCCACTCCTGCGTTGTCTTGGCTGTGTGCTTAGGGTCGTTGCCCTGTTGGAAGGTGAACCTCCGACCCAGTCTGAGGTCCAGAATGCTCTGGAGCAGGTTTTCATCAAGGATCTCTCTGTATTTTGCTCCATTCATCTTTCCCTCGATCCTGACTAGTCTCTCAGTTCCTGCCGCTGAAAAACATCCCCACAGCATGATGCTGCCACCATGCTTCACCGTAGGTATGGTATTGGCCAGGTGATGAACGGTGCCTGGTTTCCTCCAGACGTGACACTTGGCATTCAGGCCAAAGAGTTCAATCTTCAAGTTCAAGTTCAAGTGAGTTTATTGTCATGTGTCCCTGTATAGGACAATGAAATTCTTGGTTTCATCAGACCAGAGCACCAGAGAAAACAACCCTTTTGGCAAACTCCAAGCGGGCTGTCATGTGCCTTTTACTGAGGAGTGGCTTCCGGCTGTACCATAAAGGCCTGATTGGTGGAGTGCTCCAGATATAGTTGTCCTTCCGGAAGGTTCTCCCATCTCCACAGAGAAACTCTGGAGCTCTGTCATAGTGACCATCGAGTTCTTGGTCATTTCCCTGATCAAGGCCGTTCTCCCCCGGTTGCTCAGTTTGGCCGGGCGGTCAGCTCTATGAAGAGTCCTGGTGGTTCCAAAGTTCTTCCATTTAAGAATGACGGCAGCCACTGTGCTCTTCGGAACCAGCAATGCTGCAGAAATTGTTTTATACCCTTCCCCAGATCTGTGTCTCGACACAATCCTGTCTCGGAGGTCTACAGACAATTCCTTCATCTTCATGACTTGGTTTTTGCTCTGACATGCACTGTCAACTCTAGGACCTTATATAGACAGGTGCCTTTCCAAATCATGTCCAATCAATTTAATTTACCACTGGTGGACTCCAATCAAGTTGTAGAAACATCTCAAGGATAATCAATGGAAACAGGATGAATTTAAGCTCAATTTTTAGTGTCATAACAAAGGGTCTGAATACTTATGTATATGTGATATTTGTTATTTCTTTATAATTACTTTGTAGTGTAGATTGATGATAAAAAAAATAATTTAATCAATTTTAAAATAAAGCTGTAACATAATAAAATGTGGAAAAAGTGAAGGGGTCTGAATAATTTCTGAATGCACTGACTGGACATGGATAGGACAGGTTTGGAGGGATATGGGCCAAATGCAGGCAGGTGGGACTAGTGGGACTAGCATAGCTGGGTCATGTTGGCTGGTGTGGGCAAGTTGGGCCGAAGGGTCTGTTTCTGGGCAATCACTCTATGACTCTATGAAGGGAATATCTCTGAGTTACTTGATTCATCTGCTTAGGGAGCCATTAGATTAATAGATTAATGGGGGTCATTAGAGAGAAGAAAATAGCAAAGGGACATGTAAGACCTGTGAAATAACTGTGTTGGCATGGATAGGGTCAACAGTCAGAACCTTTTTCCCAGGATGGAAATGTCTAAAACTGGAGGACATAGCTATAAGGAGAGAGGTGGAAAGTTTAATGGAGATATGCGGGGCAAGTTTTTTACACAGAGAGTAGCAATGTTACAAAATTTTGAGATTTTAAAAATCAAGTCTTTAATTTATCCCATCAGATAAAGCATAAAAAGAAGTTTAATTTGACACCTAATTCACTTTCATATCTTCAGTATTAAAAAAGTTATGGCCATTTTCATACTCGGAAATTGGCATCTTGTTCCCTATTGCTTTTTCATTGACTTAACACAAAAGCTGTGATCGAGAACATTTAAAAGCCGATAACTTTCTTAAAATTTAAGAGAACTGAAAGAAATTTACAGTTATTTTAGATTGAAGCATTCTGAAACAAATATGAAACAATCTTACTTAGATGACTTGAAATTAAAGCATATTATTAGTTAGTTACGTAATTGTAGCTAATTACAAAATTCAATTACTAGATCTAAACATCTATCCATTTCTTAAGAATAGATTAACATTTTTAAATAGCCTAAGTGTCCAAATAATATTCACACAAGAATTCAGAATATAACATAATTTTTAAATCTCATTGTCATGGGTTTATAGGCCAAATGGAGGGAATTTAATGTTTAATACCTGTAAATTAATGGCCATTTAAATCAGCTTGCGAGTGGGATTTTCTGGAACGGGACCATTTGGAACGTTCAGGATGCGGTGAATTTAGTCCCCCATATCGGCAGCAAATACACTGCCGGTTCTTCGGGGGGAAAAATCACCGTTTCGCAACTTAAAATGTGAATTAAATACATCTTAAGAAACACTTTTATACATAAAAATAAACTACTTTCTTTTACCTGGTCCTCCATAAAATCCGTCCCCGTTGTCGGCATTGACAGCTTCAGAAGCTGGTTTTAAAATCATTCCGGCGATTATCTTGTCGGGTGAATTTTTTTTTAAAACACACAGAACGGCCGTAGGAACGATCTTGCACTCCAACAAATATAATTCAGGACCAGGTCGGGAAAAAACCCCGTTTTAACCCCGCCCCCCCCCCCTCAAACGCGCCAAAATCGCGCACACGGCCAGTGGCAGAATTGCAGCGCCGCTGAAGGTAAGTTTTGTAACATACCTACTGAGAGTAGTGGTGGCCTGGAATAAATTGCCTAGGGTGGTGATGAAGGCAGATACGATAGTGGCGTTTAAGAAGCTTTCGGATAGGCACATGGAAGTGCAGGAATAGTGGACAGTGGATCGTGTACAGGCAGATGTGATCAGTTTATCTTGGCATCATGTCTGGCACAAACATTGTGGGCTGAAGGGCCCACTCCTGCGCTGTACTCTTCTGTGTTCTAAATGCAGGCCATAGCTGTTGCAAAGAATGAAAGCCCAAAGGATAATGTGGGAAATGCTCAGCAGATGCGCCTGCATCTCTGGGGTGAAGACAAATTGAATCAATATTACATATGGATAACTTTAGAGCAGAACTGTCTAGTTATGGCACAAATGAAAAAAGCAAGTTATCTGAAATTGTTGAATTGGGCAGGTATTGCATCTCATGCTGTTAGAAAGACACATGAGAAGGGGAGAAGTAGAGGAAGAAGAGCAGATCAGCCAATTGGGAAGACAATGGCACAACATTTTCCAATTGGTTTAAGGTCAGCATTTCAGTTTTTAAAAGCCTATTTGTATGTTTTCTCTCTCTCTCTAAAGCATTTCCTTTCATTTGATGGCTCCAGAAAGCAGCAGAACCTTGGAACCTGAGCCTTGCCCTATCAGAATATTCCTATCCATCCCTCCACTCTTTCCGTAACTTAGAATGGACTTGTTTTTTTCTTTCTCAGTACTGATGAAAAGTCTTCTAGCTGAAATATTAACCCTGTTTGTCTTTGCACAGTAGCCTTCCGCTTCCGGTCTGCTGACTATTTCCAATATTTTCTGTCTTAAAGGTAATGATTGTGTTTGATTCCACAGGCTTAAGAGAAACATTTCCTTTTGTGTGGTTTGGTTTTCTTTCAACCACTTAACTTCCTCAAGTGAGAGGATGGTTCCTTCATATATGCTCATAATATTAACATTGCAAATAGACACAGAGTACTGGAGTAACTCAGTCATTTCGTACTAGAAATTGAAATGGATGGGAATAACAGGCAGAAAGCTTTCAAATAGACTGCTATCAACACAGTGTTGATAAACAAGTGCAATGTCTCAGAGAATTATGTTTACGATGCAGTAATGTGCATGGTGATATTCTGACTTTAAGCCCAAGAATTTCTTTGAAGATTAAGACATCATGATGAGTTCTTTCATAAAACTACCCCTTCATGCCTGAAAAATATTCCTTGAACTTGTGACATGTTGCCTCCAAAATCCAATTATTGTTGACCTAGAAACAAATAAGAAATTATCAGGCAAATCTTAAGTATCTTACAAGACAAGTTATGTGAAACACAGCAGGGCCTGTATTTGTTTGAAATACCATGTACTCCTATCTATTTATAAGGCACTGTTACTGGCCTGCTTCAGCAGGCAGCGAAGGGCAAAGTCCAGCAATTCTTATTCAATAATTAAATAACATTGATTTGTAAATGCAACCTTGGTGCATTATTAAATATTTGTGCTATCAAGATGAACTTCACGGAGGTGCATTCTTGAAGGTATTGATATTTTTGCAAAAGTTCATCTGCCAATCACTTTGAACAGTTTTGCTAACATTATCTTTCTCTGAAGTGCAGTCATTCTTTGACACAGTGCAATGAATTTCAGCTGCTCTGTTAGTTACTTCTTAGATGGTCTTTTTTCAAAGGCATCAGATCATGCATAAACCATTCCTTTGCAGAAACAGTCAGTAGGTAATAAATGGACATAGGTGAAAGAATGAATGATTTTGCAATGATCAATCTTCATATGCTGCAACTCAGCTTGACATCTGCAATTTTTCCACATGTCCAACAATAAAGTCGGTGGATAAATGGAGTTTAATCTGGGCAAATATGAAGTGTTGCACTTTGGGAGATTCAATGTAAGAGGAAGGTATACGGTAAATGGCAGGACCATGTTGAGCATTGATGTACAGAGAGATCTTAGGGTACAAGTCCATCTTTCCCTGCAAGTGTCCACACAAATACATAGAGCAGTAAAGAAGGCATAGGCTACACTTACCTTAATTGGTTGGGGCTTTGAGTATCAAAGCTGAGAAGCCGTGTTGTAGCTGTATAAAACTTTGGCTAGGTTACATTTGGAGTATGCAGTTCTGAAGGATGTGGAGGCTTTGGAGAAGGTACAGAGCAGGCACGTGCCGTGAGTACTTACTCAGGGTAGGCAGTCAGTCGGCTTTTAAAAAATCTTAAACCGCGCATGCGCTCATTGTTTTCCTTTCCGTAAGCTGTCAGTCGACTTCTATAAAGTCTTCAAAAGCCATATCTCTTAATAAAGTACCATATTTCCCGGCAATGGAGATGCACCTGCGTCGAAGACCCACCACCATTTTGAGTTGCTAAATTTTGAAAGAAGGCTGGCGGGGCATAACATTTCTCACGCTCAAAATAAATAAAAATAAAAATAAAGAAAGTAACAATTCAATTTGTCCAGGGCTTCCAGATCTCCTCCATTCTGAATTACTGAATGGTTGGGGGTGGAGGGTGACGGCAAGTGAAGAGATGTTGGGAGAAACGGGAGCACACCGGGACAATTTCAATCAGTTGTGATCTTATTAAATGACAATACTAGTTCAAGGGATCAATTGGGGGGAGAGTTCCTTTCACAGCGTGTGGGGAGTCTGGCCAGGAGTAAAGTTGCGGGGAGGGCAGGAGCGTTAAGAAGGAGGGGGTTGGGGATCATGCCAGCAACTCACTCACTCACTCACCGCTGCCGCGGGCACTCAGTGCGCGGAACCACCGCATTGTGGCCGGGGAGGGAAGCAGCTTGGGTGGCTGCGAGCGGCCGCCAGGACCTCAGTGCCTTCCACCGGCCCACTCACCTCTGGCAGTGCTCTCCGTCTGAACACCTCTCTCCTGCCGCTCGCCGGCCTCGCTCATGTCAGCTGCTTCCCGCAAATCCTTAATTTCAGACTGCCGCCAGGAGCAGGACAGGCCTCACTTGCTGCACTGGGTGACACTGCATGGCATTCATTGCCCGGTCCGTGTATTTCAATGTAGACTGGACAGTGAGGGGACCAGCTCAAGAGCGGGTCAGCGGGCGATGGATAACAGGACAGCGGGCGGTGGAGCTTACTCCTGTGTCAGCGCAATCAAGGGACCAATTGAGGTTACTTGCGCTGACACAGGAGTAAGCTCCACTGCCCGCGAGTCAAGTGAGGCCATGTCCTGTTCCCGGCGGCAGTCGGAATTTAAGGATTTGAGGGAAGTGGCTGACATGAGCGAGGCTGGCGAGCGGCAGGTGAGAGATGTTCAGACGGAGAGCACTGCCAGAGGTGAGCGGGCCGGCAGAAGGCGCTGAGGTGGCGACCGGTTCCGCTGTCTGGTCCTGGCGGTCGCTCGCAGCCACCCAAGCTACTTCCCTCCCCGGCCACAATGCAGTGGCTTCATGCCCGGAGCGTCGCGGCAGCGGTAAGTGAGTGAGTTGCTGGCATGATCCCCGACCCCCCCCCCCCCCCCAGTGGCGTTGTCCTTTTACAGCCAATTCAGAACTTTACAGCCGCTTCCCATCAGCTGCCAGCAATGAGGGATATACTTGGCTATCCCTCAGTATAGCAACATCGCTCTTGATGTTGCTGTACTGAGCGATAGCTAAGTCTATCTTGGCTAACAACCTAACCTTCGGCCTCCAAGACGCAGGTAAATTTTTGTGCCTTATTTTTGGGTCAAAAATAGCGTCTTCATTGCGTTGAAATACTGTATTTAAAAACATATAGCTCAAAGAAATCTACTTACCACAATATTTGTACACAAACTCCATTCTTCTCTCTTTGTTTCTTAAGATACTTTTAAGATAAGGACGATCCATGTTTGAAAATATCGCCAAGAAACTTGCGCTGCACATGTGCAGTAGACTGCTGCGCATGCGCTGTACGCAGTCCACGGTGCAAAGGCAGAATTTCAGCTGCCTTCAGCTCCCCTTGTCATTGAAGGCTTGAAGCAGCGTCAATGGCACATGAGCTGCACATACTTTTGCGTGTTACATGTACTGCGGATGAAAGGCACGGGAGAATTATGCCTACCGAATAGATCGATCTCCTAGGTAGACATAATTCTCCCGTCCTTTTACTATTTATATTTAATAATTACCTTTTTATAATTTTAGTCGGGGTAGGCAGTGCCCACTTGCCTACCCTGACGGCCCGTGCCTCGTACAGAGGAAGTTCACCAGTATGTTGCCTGGATTAGCTATAAAGAGGGGTTGGCAAACTTGGATTGTTTTCTCTGGGATGTCAGAGACTGAAGAGAGACCTGAATAAGTTTATAAAAAATTTGAGACGCATCTATGGGAAAGACAGTCAGTGTCTTCATACCAGGATAGAAATGTCAAATACTAGAGGGCGTAGGTTTAAGATGAGATAGAGAAAGTTTAAAGGAGATATGCGAGGCAAGTTTATTTTACACAATGTGCTGCCAAATGAAAATGGTAGAAGGAGATACGATAGCCACATTTAGGAAGCATTTAGATAGACACATGAACTGACAAAGAATGGATCAATATAGGCAATGTGCAGGCTGATGTGCAATTCAAGTTGGTATCATTGTCATGTGCCGAGGTGTCTGTTCTTGTGCTTTTAGCACGTTTTATGTTCTGGAACAAAGAAGAATTAACTCTGAAGATAGACACAAAATGCTGGAACAACTCAGTGGGTCAGGCAGCATCTCTGGAGAAAAGGAATAGGTCACGTTTTGGGTCGAGACCCTTCATCAGACTGGAAATGTCACCTATTCCTTTTCTCCACACATGCTGCATGACCTGCTGAGTTACTCCAGCATTTTGTGTCTATCTTCGGTATAAACCAGTATCTGCCGTTCCTTCCTGTACAATAATCAACTCTGTTGTTTTAGGGCTGGAAACATCTTCTGGAGTATTTAATACATGCTCCCATAGTGGATATTTGTGTTTACATTTAGTGACTAATTGACGTGAACAATTTCACTAACAGAATCTTCAAACACAATATGAAATGTCCTCTTATTTGTTGCAGAACCAGCTAGTTCTGACACAAGATGCAAGGTGTCTGAATTTGGTGCTATGGATACTTTTTGCTGTTGATGGGAATGTCAGCTTTGGGAAAAAGAGCCCATTTATACTCTGACATACCTGCAATAAATGCAACATAAAGATCGCATCATTATATTGCATCACATATTTTGCAACCGAATCCAAGCATAGTGTAAAATAACATAATGAAGAATTAAAAACTTCACATGAGTTGCACCGAGTCTGCAAGTATAACTCTGGGTCCTGCATGTGTCTGACACACTGATGAACAGAGAACCATGGGTATATGTATGCCAGAACACATCTTCTATGATCCTCCATCATAGTTTCGCCTGTTATGAGTACAAGCAGTCTTTCACAGTGCTTCTGAAGTTTACTATTCTGTGATGCAGAGAGATCTGGCTAACCAGGTGCCAGTTTGGTGCTGGGTCAAAATAAAATAGTTTAACTTACTCTGCATTACGGACTAATTAATGCCAACACTCATAGATTTTATGTTGCGGACCAATATTAATTGAATGCTCAGTGCGATGTGCTCTGTTAGCACAGATAGCAAAGAGAGAAGACTAGTTTCTCATTGCACCAGGCTCGATTTTAATTTGGGTCTTTGAGATGGTATGAGTCCCTCAGTGCTGCAAATCGTATTGATGTGGTTAACCAACCTTATGTTTTCAAACTGGATCTGAAACTAATTTGGACTGGATAAATCCAATGTTGTATGACGTGCTAATCTTTATGTCAGATCTACAAGAGTGTTTGGCTGCACTTGGATCAAGCTGGGATCACAGCTTGTCACATCAGTAATGGAATAACGTTGGTCTTGTGTGAGCTATTTACAGTAATTAATAATGAACATTTATTTAATCCTTCCCTGTTACAGTTCTGCTTTTAATTTCCATATTACTTCCAAGTTGTAGGTGGTGATTGAAGATGGAATTTCCTTTGTGCCCTCCCTTCAAAGCATTCCTGACCCTTTAAGCATAGTTAATTTGACTTGTTAAACGTTTTTCGCAAGTTATACAATTTTTAAGGCTGTTTAGGAAACTTTAAATCTTCGAGGATTTGAAGCTATTGTGTTTAGTTAATTCTTCAGAAGACCAATGCTACCCAGCCCTGTAGAAAGAACTTGTGTATGAAGCAGTCTCCAATTTCTCTGTGGGACCATTTTTCTTCTTAAAATCTCAAAAAAGCTTTTAAGAATTCCTTTGTCATTCAGCATTGTATAGTGAAGGGTACATTTTGTAGGATTAGCAGATCATTGTCTGGATTTCCACAGTAGGGCATTGGATGGTCTATGCAGAGGGATCAAAGGTTACTGCCGGTTATTAGACAATTTAGTACCAGATTTTATTTTTCTGAATAATGAGAAAGGGCTCAATGCTCCAATCTTCCCCATGTATGCAAGGAAATAATTTATACCCAATTTAGCATTTTTATCCTAATCCTGTGAGATCTTTAGTCTGTCAATTTAAAAGGAAATTAGCAGCAATTATCCTAGTATATCTGCAGAAAATCAGATTAAATTTGTACTCCAAAACCGGTGAGCTAATAACTGCATTTAATAAAAGAAAAGTTTTCTGTGAGCATTTGAGATCTGAATTACTTTTCATTGGATCTGTCTGAAAGCATTATTTTAATTTCTTTTCATGCAGTGATTAGATCAATTAGACTGATTATGAGAAAAGAGATCATAAAATGTTTTAGTAAAATCAGAAACGAAAATGTTATCTTCTTGGGAAAATACCCACTATTTCCAAATGATTAAAGTTAGCAATATTTTTCTCGAACATAATGATAAAAAAGAATTGCAGAAAATGCAACTCAAGTGAGTGAGTGGTGAATCTTACATTTAATTCTCCATATGAGCCCAATGACACTGGGTTTTTTTCACTTCGTTAAAGAAGATTTGCTGTGGACAACTTGAAAAGCTGGGCAACACGAATGTGTTCAAAGTCCAGAGCTAAAGTATCTGTGCTTACATAAACCATTGAGATTAAAAAAGAATACAACCTTTTCTGCACAGCATTCTGTGAATCACTAATTCTGTGCAGGTGGTGCCATGAATACCATAGGACTGTGGCTTTGCTCATTACTACGGGTCAAGGTTAAAAAGTGTCGTGGCACAGTTTAATTAGCAAGGCAACTTGGAGCCTTGCAGGAGGTCAATTTCAGCCATGATTGAAGGCTCCTGAGCTTAAGATTCATTCCTTTAATATAGTCTTTATTTCCACTCTCTCTTGCAGATTGAGGAAGGAGGGAAAGCAGACTTGCTCACAAGCAAACTGCAGCTGGGGGACGAGGTGGTCAATATCAATGACGTGGAGCTGAGCGGCTACAGACTAGAGGCCATTACATTGGTGAAAGGTTCCTACAAGACTTTGAAGCTGCTCATTCACAGGTATGAGATGCAAGCTGGTCATCTGAAGGTGCTGCCTAAACAGAGCTAAATCAGTCCTGTGTGTGTTTGTTAGATGCAACTAATGACAGGTAGACAAACGTAGGAAATATTCTGCAAAGGGGAAAAAAATTTTTAAGGATAGGCTTTTGGCAATTCGAAATATCAACAATTTTCTTTACAGACACTATCAGATATACTGAATGAATCCAGTTTTTATCTTTATTCTGGTAAAAATATTTGCTTTATTCACTTGTGAAAGAGTCTATATTAACGCACTTTATCTTCTGCATTCCAAATTATTATTTTTTTAATTGATAAATTTACTTTAAATTATCTTGTGTATAATTGAAATTCATAACATCGTTAAAAGAGCAACACATTCAGTTTAGAGTGTGATATGAATTGAATATCTTCAAGTGTGTGTCAGGCCATTATTTTACTATTCTCATCATTTTCATTCT
Organism: Amblyraja radiata; assembly: GCF_010909765.2. Taxonomy (NCBI): domain Eukaryota; kingdom Metazoa; phylum Chordata; class Chondrichthyes; order Rajiformes; family Rajidae; genus Amblyraja; species Amblyraja radiata. Next base: position 76,220,240 of record NC_045956.1, read on the forward strand.
GTTTATTGATATTATTTATTCCCAAGATATGGTGATGCAGCCACATTTCCATTATCGCAAAACTTTTTCGGGGGTAGGTTCAGAGATGGAATTTAGTGAGTGTTAAGTGGGAGATGGGGAAGAATGGGGACCGAGGGAGGAGATAGGGAGACTGGCAGACAGGTTTCTGAGAGCATCCAAAAGAAAACAGATGTGGGTGCAATTGTGAACAAAAATGAGTAGGGTCAGGAATGAAATGGGGAAAGAGTTGCATAGGATGATATCTGAACAGAAACTGGACTGAATTGTCTTTTCAGATAACAGTGTCAGATTGCAGTCTCCCGACTTACAGGAGACTTGAATGGCATGGTCAATTGCCAATTTTCAGTAGTAATCTGTGGAGTGTATGATGAAAGGTAGACACAAAATGCTGGAGTAACTCAGCGGGACAGGCAGCATCTCTGGAGAGAAGGAATGGGTAACATTTCGGGTCAAGTCCCTTCTTCTGACTGGTTTGAGGACAGGATCCAAAACCTAAGTAAATGAATTGAACATGACAACTTGCATCCATCCAGCATCCCTCTTGTTTCATAGGAAGATTGTCAAATAAAATATATTCAGCCAACTAAGTATCACGACAGAGAGGCATAAAAATGTCAAAAAGAAAGGCTTTACCAACCTTGGAGGTGGAAACGTTCAGGGGGAAATTCCAGCCCAAGCAACTGATTCCCGATGGACAGTGGTGAAGGAATGAAGATCAAGGGAGGTGAAAGAATACACTGAAGAGGGGTTGGAGGAGCAGTGACAGGGGGCAGAGCGTTTAAAAGGCTCTAACGTTCAGTGGATATGGTTTTGTATGTGTAAATAGTGTCTTATGAAATTGATTGAGTTTTTTTAAGAAAAAAACCCAAAAAGGTTGACAATGTCAAGGCCTTAGGTATTGTCTATATGGACTCCAGCAAGGCCTTTAATGGCTGGCTGCTCTGGAAGGTTAGATTGTATGTGATCCAGGGAGAGCTAATTAACTGGATGAATTAACTGAAGGAAGCAAAAGGTGGTGGTGGATGGCGTGAAGAACGGTGTGAATGCTGAGGAGATTTATGGGGACGTTGCTGAGACTCAAGGGCTTGAGCTATAGGGAGAGGTTGGGCAGGCTAGGATTCTATTTCTTGGAGTGCAGGAGGCTGAGGGATGATTTTATCGAGGTGTACCGAATCATGAGGGGAAAAGATAGAGTGAATGCTCAGGGTACCCAGGGTAGGGGAATCAAAAACCAGAGGCTATAAGTTTAAGGTGAGAGGGACAAGATTTAAGAAGAACCTGAGGGGCAGGATTTTCATTCAGAGGGTGGTAAATATACAGAACAAGCTGCCAGAGGAAGTAGCTGATTGATTGATACTTTATTACCACATGTGACATGTCACAGTAAAATTCTTTGTTTTGCCCACTATACGCAATGCAAAGAGTTGCCACGTGTAGGATGCCAACAAAGTTACAATGTGTTCATTACAATCCCCAATGGTCCCACTTTGTTCTCTCCCCCCCATGCCGGGTTCTCGGCCACACGTCCTTGCCCAACCTCCGGTGCCCACAGCGAGCCGGTCCGACCTCCAGTCCTCATGCAGGCCCATCCTCGGCCACCCGTCGCCGGGTCCTCCCTTGGTCGACTCTGCGGCACTCGCCGGTAGTTTCCAACAGCCCACCTCGCTCTCCACAGGTACTATAACACCATTTAAAAGAAACCTAGGCAGATATATATGGACCGGAAACGTTTAGAGGGATATGGGCCAAACGCGGGCAAATGGGACTAGCTTAGATGGGGCATCTTGGTTGGCATGGGCAAGTTGATCCAAAGGGCCTGTTCCCACGTTGTATGACTCTATGACTCTATGAGTTGCTCGGAAAATATTGAGTCTGGAGGTAAGTAAGGCTCAAACCTTTAGAAGCAGGTTAGGATAGCAGTGGAGGCACTCGGTCTTGGTGAGTGAAGGAGAGGGCATGGGAAGCAGCTTCAATCAAACGTAATGCAAAGGCTGACAACTATCTGCTTGAACATCAGATATTTGGATTTGGAATCAGCGGCAAGAGAAGACTGGGTCCTGTCTAAATCCAAATACAGTGGCTTTGGGGGATAATATTGAATTGAATTGAATTGAATTTCCTTTATTGTCATTCAGACCTTTCAGTCTGAACGAAATTTCGTGCCTGCAGTCATACATACAATAATACAATAATAGACAACAGAACAGACAGTAAACACAAATTAACATCCACCACAGTGAGTCCACCAAGCACCTCCTCACTGTGATGGAGGCAAAAATCTTAGGGCTGCAGTCTCTTCCCTCCTCTTCTCCCTCTGCGCTGAGGCGATACCCCACCGGGCGATGGTAGATCAGTCCCGCGGCTCACCGAGCTCCGCGAATGGGCCGGTTCAAACACCGCGGCCCGGGGTGGTCGAAGCTGCCGCCCTCCAGTCCAGCGGACGCAGCTGTTGACGACGTCGTCCACTGGCCCGCGGCCGAACCCCGGACTCAGGCCGCCGCCGCCAGAACGCCGTCTCAGCCACCGGAGCACCGTTCCAGCCCCGAGCCGGGTCACCCTCACGTGAGCGTCTCAGCCCCGCGCCAGGCCGCCCTCACGGGAGCGCCGTTACCCTCGAGCTGGGCCGCCCCGACGGGAGCGCCGTTCCACTCTCCAGCTGGATATAGAACACAGACCGTGTGTCACAGCCAGTCCATGCTAATGTCTGTATCCCACTTAGACCTTTTCCCATCCTTCCTCATCTAACTCCATCCACCAGACCGTCCATTGCCTTCTGTCCCACATGGTTACTTAGATTCTCTGAAAAGCATTCATCCCTATTACCCCAATCACAACACCACCTCCATCCCCAGTCATGTTGATCAGTTCCACTATCTTCTCTGGAGCAAGAAGTTTATTTCAACTTGCAAACTTGGCACCTATCCTGCATTGATGACCTTTGGTTTTACTGTCACCCTCTGTTTAAAGCCTTTCACAATTGTATAAACTTCCACAGGGTTATCAGGCAGCCTTATCTTTGAAAGAGCGGCACAGGCAATTTAACTTTTCCTGGTGAGTTTAACCTCATATTTTTTCATTTAATTTTTTTATTTTTTTTGCAACTTCACCTGTTTTTATAATATGCTGACCAGGCTGTCTGCACTACAGTTACTGCTGGATGACGGTACTGTTCCTTTAGTACTGCACGTTAGGCATGAGCATAAGGGGTCAGAGACAGTGATGTGCTGGAAAGCTGCTGGTGTGGGGAGGATTGGGTTTCCTTAGTGTAGATGTGAAAATGGTTAGATTTTATTTATCAGTGAAGGTCAGCAGAGAAATGAGAAGTACAGGTGCACAACCTTTTATCCGAAAGCCTTGGGACCAGACACTTTTCGTAATTCAGAATTTGTCGGCCTTCGGAATGGAAATTTTTTAGCGTAGATTTTAATGGCTGGCTCAGTGGTAGAGTGCTCGGCTCATATCCGCAAGGTCGCGAGTTTGCGCCTTGATCCCGGCAGTTACTCGGTCGCGAGTTTGAGTCTTCAATGTCGTTTTTTCTTGCAGAATAAATGTCTGTATGAAATGCAGTGTGTTGAATGAATTCCTGAATTTGTAAATGTGCCCGCAGCATTGAATCACCTCTCGCACTCATGTCACCCTAGCGGGGCTACATGCCCTTAGGCGGCCTAGCTCGGGGATTCTTGAATCCCCGAGCTAGGTCGCGAGTTTGCGCCTCGATCCTGGCAGTTACTCGGTCGCGAGTTTGAGTCTTCAATGTCGTTTTTTCTTGCTGAATAAATGTTTGAATGAAATGCAGTGTAGGAGAGGTGTACTGACTGTGTGGGCAGAACTTTGGAAGTGATTGCCCACCAGTCTAAAAAGCCGCTGTGTCTCCCTGTCCCTGGGATAGCAGGGGGCGATCAAACAGCACAATACCCCCCCAACTCCAGAGGAATCCGCTCCCCGATGGGCCGCTACGGCGACAAGTGGCAGTTTGCCCACAGCCCGAGCTGCGCCCCCTCATCCCCCACCCCAAGAACAAGACGTACCTTGCACACCATCAGCTTCTGCCCCTACGTGTTCCTCTGGAGTTGGAGCGGGGCTGGAGTTGCTGCTGGCTGTGGGTCTCTGGGATCTCCGTGCTTGCAGTGGGCCTGGGGGTCGGTGTCCCGTTGGTCCTGACGTCTCCGGCCACCCCCCTGGACTGGAGCTGAGACTGGGAACTGTACCGCCCTTGCCCCCTCCTTCTGCAACTGCAAACAACCCCACTCTCCTGCAAGGGCGGTACAGTTCCCGGAGGATGGCAGGTGGCCGGAGACGTCAGGACCAACAGGAACCCGCTCCCCGATGGGCCCCTACGACGCCCCGAGCTGCGCCCCATCATCCGCAACCCAGGTTCCTCTGTAGTTGGAGCGGGGCTGGGCTGGGCTGCTGTTGGCTGTGGGTCTCTGGGATCACCGTGCTTGCAGTGGGCCTGGGGGTCGGTGTCCCGATGAGGGGGCGCAGCTCGGGGAACGGCTTCTGGTGGTCCTGACGTCTCCGGGCAGTTTTTCAGTTTTCCTCTGGAGTTGGAACGGGGCTGCGCTGCTGCTGGCTGTGGGTCTCTGGGATCTCAGTGCTTGCAGTGGGCCTGGGGGTCGGTGTCCCGTTGGTCCTGACGTCTCCGGTGACTGGCACTGACCTGCTGGTATCACCGACGTGAAGACAGTGCAAAGCCCCCGCGCCGGTGCAATGAGCGGGGAGCTGGAGAGGGGAGGGAAGGGGTCACACACATGGCCGGGAAGCAGAGGGGTGTAGGTGAGGTGAAACTTAAGGGAGCGACAATCTGCTGCTGCCTGCCCGCTGAGTTAAAAAGTTCCCACGCAAGACTCACGATACACTGTGTATCGTGAGTCTACCGTGGGAACTTTTTAACTCAACGGGCAGGCAGCAGCATATTGTCAATTATTAACCCTCCCGCGCAATATACCCTCACCTTCTCTTTTATGAATGGGGATTTAGTTCCCCTTTCTTCGAGGACCGACCGGAGGTTCCGCTGTCACCTCTGCGGGCCGCCCTCGGTGAACGTTTTCAATGACCTTTCTTAAAGGACCGAAAAAATGTCCGCTATTCGGAGGTTTTCGTTATTTGGATCTTCGGATAAAAGGTTGTGCACCTGTAATAGCAAAAAAAAACTGCTGGTGGAAATCAGCGTGTCAAAAAGTTTACAAAAATGATACCAAAAACATGTGGGTGTACTCAGCATAGAAAGGGACGAGTCTGAAGAAGGGTCCCAATGTGAAAATCCATCTGTTGATTTCCCTCCACAGATGCTGGCTGACCCATTGACTTCCTCCAACAGTTTGTATCTTGCTCAAGATGTTAGCATCGTCAGCCTCTTGTTTCACCAATGAGAAGTAGTGGTTCACCAGGACACAGTAATATCAGATTAATGTACACATAACTAAATGCCCAATATATCCGAGGACATCAAACAACTTGAGCTCTACACTTGTGGTTTCAGGGGTATTCTTTGCACATTTTCGATGTGATCGCACTTAAATTCTGTACCTTACCCCATATACATACAACACATAATAATGCAAAATTATTACATAACTATTTCATAAGCAGAGTGTAACTCCAGGTGTGCTCCAGCTAATTGTAATAGTTAATAGAGAGATTAAATGAGAACTTACCAGTTTGAAGTTTGATCTTTATTTTATGAGATGTTGCTATGAGGGATTATGTGAAGAAGCCCGCCAGACCGCATGCACGTCAATCTTCAAAGTGGCTGTATGCACCCACAGAATAGTTGCTGACCTAAGCTTATAGAGAGATTGAAGGCTAGAACTACTGTTGATCTTTATGAGAATAGGGTTGGGAGTGGAGGGCACCTCCTCATCGCAACTTCTCATAAAATAAAGATCAAACTTCAAACTGGTAAGTTCTCGTTTAATCTCTATATTTTATTTCGAAGTCACGTGAGTAACTACGTGAAGATTTCAAAGCTCTGTGGTTTCATACTGTGACATAATCTGTGTGTGAAAACACTAAAACAGATAAACCATTAATGGCAGGAAAAACATGAGGTATTAACATCACAATGCTAACTTGCATACATGGCCATTGCTCTAAACTGGCCTGTAGCCCCAATAGACTGTTGAGTTAGACAATAACGTATGCAAGAAAGTGCATAATTCTATCTGCAAAGGTCCAGACATATTCCGCCAAATTTATAATTTGTTAAGCTGCATTATGACGCGCATGCAGTCTGGCGGGCTTCTTCACGTAATGAAAATCTTCGAAATAAAATCTGTGGGAATTGACTAGTTGGTTTGTCAGTAAAAGAATGAATCATCAAATGTTAATCTTTATGCAAAGGACTTGCGAACTAAAGAGAACATTTCCATAATCCTCACATCAATAATATGACAAAAATAGCACTGGATTTAAATGAAGCTTCAAACGTGAATACAAAGAGAATATTGTTTAACAATGAAAAAAAAAAGTCCCAATGCTATTCTGCCTCTCCATGGAATATGTACTTCAAATAATTAAATGTGTATTAAATGTGACTGCATCTGAGGCTGTGTGAGATTTCTGATCCATTGAGCTCTTAAATATCATCAACTTTCATGTCTTAATGTAAGAGCTTTTCAATTTCTGTTTTCACCAAAAGCTGCAAAATGTAAACTTAAAATAGACATAAAACTCCTGAATTCCAGGCAAATAAAAGGAATTTACTTCCCTCCGCATTTTGGATATACAGGCCTGGTTTACTGTTTATTGCACTTTGATGTCTTTTTTGAGGAGAATGTGATGTAATACTATAATTTTTCTTTTTTTTTGTGTGGGGATGCACTCAAAACTTCCACAACTTTGTGTTTGAAATTTGGAGGTTGGGATCATCACTGGCTGCACCATCTCTGTGATCCTTTTTGCCTTGGTGATGAACATGATCGTCAAGTCTGCTGAGCCAGAGTGCCGGGGCCCTCGGACCAAGTCAGGAATACGCCAACCACCAATCAGAGCCTTCATGGACGACCTGACTGTCACCACTGAGTCAGTGCCAGGAGGCAGGTGGATCCTGCAGGGGTTGGAGAAACTGATTGGATGGGCAAGGATGAGGTTTAAGTCAGGAAAATCAAGGTCACTGGTGCTGAAGAAGGGCAAAGTCATGGACAGGTTCCGCTTCAGCATCGAAGGGTCACCAATCCCAACTTTCTCCGAAAAGCCAGTGAAGAGTCTTGGCAAAGTGTTTAACAGCAGCCTGAAGGATACAGCATCTGTCCAGGCAACCTGTCAGGAGCTGGAGAGCTGGTTGAGAGCAGTGGACTGGTCGGGGCTTCCCAGCAAGTTCAAGGGATGGATTTACCAGCATGGTATCCTGCCAAGGATACTCTGGCCACTGCTTGTCTACGAAGTCCCAATATCCATCGTAGAGAGATTGGAGAGGAAAGTCAGCAGCTTTCTCAGAAGGTGGCTGGGACTGCCCAGGAGCCTCAGCAGCATCGCCCTTTACGGAAATAACACCAAGCTCCAGCTGCCCCTGAAGTCCCTGGAGGAGGAGTTCAAGGTGACTCGGGCCAGAGAGGTGATGATGTACAGGGACTCCAGCGACCCCAAGGTGGCTCAAGCAGGGGTGGAGGTGAAAACTGGGAGGAAGTGGAGAGCCGGCGAAGCCATGCTGCAAGCAGAGTCCCAGATACGCCACAGAGTCCTGGCGGGAGCAGCGACTCGGAGAAGAGCAGGCCTGGGAATCTTCCCATCGCCCCAGTTTGACAAGGCCAAGGGGAAGGAGAGACGCAGGTACACATGGCGTCACGACCAGGTTCTCAAACCCATTGCAGAAGCCATCAGCATGGGAATCAGCAGCTGCAGACGAGAACGTCCCACCACCCAGATGATCACCTTCGTGAAGGCCGGAGTGCAGCTGCCAAGAACCACAGCAGCGAGGAATCAGTCAGGAATCCTGGCAACTGCGCAGGACTGGCAGCTTTCCGTAGACCTGGTGAAACAGCTGAAGTTCCCACAGCACATTGCCACGACCACCCTGAGGCCAGATATCCACCTGGTCTCAGGGGCGACCAAAAACATCGTCTTGTTGGAACTGACAGTGCCGTGGGAGGACCGTCTGGAGGAGGCCCACGAGAGGAAGATGGCCAAGTATGAAGAGCTGGCCATAGACTGCCGTAAGCAGGGCTGGAAGGCAAGGTGTATGCCCATCGAGGTTGGCTGCAGAGGTTTTGAAGGGCAATCGCTCTACAAAGCCTTGAATGCACTGGGCATCAACGGAGTGGCAAGGAGAAGGGCCATCAAGAACACCACAGAGGCAGCGGAGAAGGCATCAAGATGGCTCTGGATCAGGAGAGGAGGTCAATGGGGAGGAGCGATTGCCACCTGAACACAAGTCGTGGTCTGATCAACCACGGCTGGGTCGCCTAGGTGAGGGTGTCTGATGTTGAAAGACCTGAAACACCCAATGACCCTAGGTTACATCACTGATGATGTGTTCAGGAGCGTCTATCGATGTATTTGTATCAATTCTTTTTTTTTGTGTGGGGATGCACTCAAAACTTCCACAACTTTGTGTTTGAAATCATAATCGTACCAATGAGTTATCAGCACTGGGCCTTTTAGTTTCATAGCATCTAGATCTCGAGCTTGGAGCTGATATCAGAGAATTCTTTAAAATGCATACATTCATATATTCCTGTGCTGTAATGCATTTCATTGTGCCACAAAATGTATGTGATGTACTGGAAAATCACAGTTCGGCATCATCAGTGCAGCGTAAAATCATTCTGGCCAGTCTTTTCAAATTACACATTCATCAATTTGTAATTTTATTTCAATGGACAAAAAAAATCACTTCCAGATGAATGCACAAGCAGAAAACCCCTGTTGCTAATGTAATCTGTTTGAGCATAATAAAGAAAGAACCTATATAAGAATGTATATAGTAGCTTTCACAGTTTCACAATATCTCAACGCACTGCAAGGCCAGTTCAGCACCCATTAATTTTAATCACTGTTGACAATGAAGCAAATGAATCTTGACTTGGACATTTTCTACAGAGTAGCTCCTTTATATACTTTCTGCTCTCCAAACATTGTTGCCTTTGAATCTCCCTCACTTCAAAATCTATTAGATTTTATTTACGATTTTATCACCATTGGGCTGAAATTGTTTTTTACCCAAACATTTATATAAATGGTCAGAAGAATCTCGACACACTGAGGGGGATTTTCCATTTGATGCTCAGGCAGAAACCAACATAAGGAATGTTATGGAAGAACTACAGATGCTATCGCAGTGGAGCGGACAAAATGTGTTTTGCAGTGGGACAGACAAAATGTGTCTGAAGAAGGGGCTCGACCCGAAACGTCACCCATTCCTTCTCTCCAGAGATGCTGCCTGTCCTGCTGAGTTACTCCAGCATTTTGTGTCTACCATAAGGAATGTTATGCTCTTTTTTGAGGACAGGAATTTTCAATGACATAATTTTCATAAGGAATTCAATCCTCAGTCTGAAGAAGGGCCTCGATGCGAAACGTTGCCTATTCCTTCGCTCCATAGATGCTGCCTCACTCGCTGAGTTTCTCCAGCTTCTTTGTCTATCTATAAGGAATGTTATGCTCTTTTTCGAGGACAGGAATTTTCAATGACATCAACATCAGTTAAAATTGGGCCAATTTTTGTCAACCGTTTGTCAAATAGCAGCAGCAGTCATTCCCTGAACAGTAAGAATGAAATCTGTTGTTAGAATGTAAACCTCCCCTCCTTTCTTCGTATTGCTCTGTGGCTCTGCCAGGTCGAATCTACCCGCCACTTCCATCTGAGCAACTTCTGCACTGCATCCGTAGCCTTTTGTGGCTCGATACTTCCTTCGGTCCCCATCGCACTGCTGGTATCAGAGCATTCAATCCTCCAACTGCAATTCACGCTGCAAAAGCTTCTATCCTTCTCGGGTGCTCACTGTGGTGGATGTTAATTTGTGTTTATTGTGTGTTTTTGTCATTTTTACTATATGTAGGACTGCAAGGCAACAAAATTTCGTTCAGACCACAAGGTCTGAATGACAATAAAGGCTACTTTGACTTTGACTTTGACTTAAGAGCATCTTTAAGCTAAATTTTGTAAGTCAATTCTTGGTCCCTGCTCCGATTTCTTGTACCAAGATTTTATAATAATCATACTTTCTCAGCCAAGTATGTTTTGCAACATACAAGGAATTTGATTTGCCAGACAGTCATGCCAATAAAAAGCACCAGAACACACAAAAGACATTTTAACATAAACATCCACCACAGTGACTCCTCCACATTCCTCACTGTGATGGAAGGCGAAAATAAATGTTCAATCTCTCCCTTCATTGTCCTCCAGCGGTTGGGGGCCTCTAACCTTCCGTCGACAGAACGATCTTACTCCCGTAGCCGTTAGCGGGCAATAGACAATAGACAATAGACTTGTCGGGGCGATCAAACTCCTGCATCGGGGGGAATCATTTCACTGCACATGTCGTATGTGTATGGGACGAATAAACTTGACTTGACTTGAATCTCACCTCCCCCACGCCGGGCGATCTACCCGGGTCGGGACTAGTCGAACGACGTACGGCTTTGACCTTCAACTCATTAATTTTGTTTTCACTTGTAGCATCCTGAGGGAATGCTGCACTGCTTCATGAGATGCCCTTCAGGCTGAATGCATGCTGTCTCAGGCCAAGCCCATGCTGTGTCAGGTGTAACCCCCTGCTGTCTCAGGCCAAGCCCATGCTGTGTCAGGCAAAGTCCATGCTGTCTCAGGTGAAACCCATGCTGTCTCAGGCCAAGCCCATGCTGTCTCGAGCAGATGCAAAAATAACCTGATGGCCCTCATGTGAGGAGAAGTAAAGGCAGCCATCTCGATGTCCTGTTCAACTTTACATTAATATACCACCTTACATCAACATCCACAAAGCAGTTTATCTGGCCATTGACACCTTGCTTTAGGTGGGAGTTGTCTATGTGGTATTTGGGACACTGTTTCCAACTTTATAAAGGTGACCACATTTCTTAATTCTAAAGTCCTTTGTAAAGTACTTTGAGAAGTCCTGAGATCATGAAAGGTACCATATAAATGTGAGTCATTTCATGAGTGCTAATCTGTGTATAACTTTGGCTTTGGAGACTATTATGTCATTTACCAGCATTTAAAATATGATGCAAAGTATTGTCGCAAAAGTATTTGCATTCAGGGTGTTTAGTTGGATGCTGCAAACCATGATCAATACATAGTCATAAGAAGCCATTGTTCTCCAGATCTGGGATTAATCTTTTGGCACACTGTAAAACAATTTCTCACCCACGATACCTTTTATTTCATTTAAAAACACTTTAACACCTGAAGTTAAACTCTATTGCTTAGCTTTATCAATGTTGGTTTTAAAATGGTGATCTATCAACATGATCACTACATAGAGGACATAAATGCAATATTGTAGGTTCCACGATTACCTTGTAACCCCTGGTGGTGGGTATGGGTCCCAATCTGACAATGGCCGCCCACATCTTGCCCTAACCCTGCAAACCATATTGCCCATCTGATTGATTCAGGCCTATGAGGGAGGCGCCAATTGTTATCTCCCCACCCATTGCAGTCATTAACTTATTTAAAGTCCCTTCCAATGTTCTGTTCCCGCTCGCTAACCTCCCCACTTCCCACAACCACACCCTTTGTTTACATTCTTTACAGGGATGATTTTTGAGTGGTGAATTATGAAGATTGATTTAGAAATTTGACTGAAATGTTAGCCATGCCCTTAAATTTGCAACACCTGGGCTTTACTTTGCAGTAACATTTGCAAACAATGGATGATGAACAGAACCCTGTTATTAATGCAGAATTTGTGGATTCTGCATTATCAGATCTCCAACATAGTAGGGCAGAAAATCCGACGCAATAACAGGTTTCAGATGATCATGAACATTCCAGTTGTTCTAGGGCTCCCCCTCAGTCTCTCCCAAGGTCCCTGCCCTGTTGTCAGCCTCTTCTGAGGTCTTTAGCCTACTTACCCTCTCCTGGTCCTCTGCTCCCCACATCACTACCCCGTCTCATCAGAGCAACCTGGCCTCTTCCTGACCTTTGGTCTCTCTCTTGGCTTCTCAGGAGGCCACTAGCTTCCATCTCACAGGAATTTGGCCCTCGGGCCCCTCCTGGGGCCTTTAGTCTTCCCTTGGTCTTCACACGGCATCTGGCTTTCTTCCGTAATGACATCTGAAATTCAGCGCAAGTGACAGCAAATAAACCTTGCTATAAAGCATTGTGTTCTTATTCCAACTCAGCTGTATTAAAAAAAAATACTAAAAGTTAATTTTGTTTTAATTTTAATTTACTTCATTTTTTAATTAAGTAACCTTTAATAACGATGCAGTTACAGACATAAGACTTCCATAGTGGGGCTTGCCAAGCCACTTACACTCTCACCAAAACTGGCCATGTCATGTTGGTAGAGACTCCTGCAGAAATAAAACAGCTTCACATTTAAAGAAATTGAGATTTTGAAATGCACGTAATGTTGTGTGTTAGGTCTCAATGTTAATGGAAAATGAATGCAACTTGCTCCAATGCAGAGTTGTTATGTTTCATTCAACTGTCATTAACTAAAAACATTTGAAATGTTCATTTGATTGTCAAACTTTGCTCTCAAAGGTTGGTGCAAAGTTAATAAAAAAGATTGCTGCTTGCTGTAAACAGTCCAATTTGGTGTTTGCAACACAGAGAAGTTCTGCTTCATTCAACTCCATTAACACAAAGTATTATAAAATAACTTGTTCCAAAACCACTTTATTTTATGTAGTTCGTGATCCTGAATTCATTTGAAACGTTAATTTGATTGTCAAACTTTGCTCTCAAAGGTTAGTGCAAAGTTAATGAAAAAGAAGTCTGCTTGCTGCAGTCTAGTTCAATGTTTCCAAGGCATAGTAACGTTTCATTCAACTGCCATGAACTAAAAACACTTTGAAATAACTTGTTGCAAACCACTTTTTACTATGTAGTTGATGATGTTGAATCCATTGCAAATGCTTATTTTATTGTAAAATGCACTGAAGTTGATTGTGCAAGTTGATGAAAATGAAGACTAATTGCTGAGGTCCAATTTAATGTTTCCAATGCAGAATAGTAATGTTTCATTCAACTGCCATTAACTATAAGTACTTTAAACTTAAATCAATAACTAGTTTTGAACCACTTTATTTTATCTAGTTCCTGAACATGAATCCACTGCAAATGTTTATTTGATTGTAAAGCCTCGTCCTGAAGAGTTGCTGCATAGTAAATGAAAAAGAATGCTTCTTGCTCCAAACAATCAGAATCTTTATTCCAAGGTAGAAATGTCAAGGTCAAGAGGGCACTGCTTTAAGGTGAGAGTGGGAAAGATTTAGGGGAATGTATAAATCAAGCTTTTTGCACACAGACTGGTAGGTGCTTGGAATGCGCTGCCAGAGCTAATGGTGGAGGCAGAGATGATAGTGATGTTTAAGACGTCTTTAGATAGGCACAGAGATATGCAGGGAATGGAGGGATAAATATCACATGCGGGTAGATGAGATTAGTTTACCTTCGTATCATGTTCAGCATGGACATTGTGGACAAACGGCCTTTTCCTGTGTTGTACTTTTCTATGGAGACACAAGGAATTTTAGATGCTGAATCTTGAGTAAAACACAAGGTGCTGGAATAACCCGGCAGCATCTGGAGAGGGAATGGACAGGCAACCTTTTGGGTCGGTATTCTTCAAACTGAAGAAAGGATCGGTAAATATCACCTGTAGATTCCCTCCACAGATGCTGTCTGACTCACTCCGTGTTGACATATATAGGGTACATTTATGTGCAAAATATAAAGGGTACATTTATACTCAACATTTTTCGGATGTGGGAGGAAACCTCAGATGGGAACATGCAAACTCCACACAAACAGGATCCGAGGTCAGGCTTGAATCCAGAACTCTGGAGCTGTGGTGCAACACATGTATTATGCTGTCTCTTTCATTGTGATAAAAAACTCCAGTGTTATCTCATTGTCTATGTTCCCGAAATATTCAATACTTACCTCTCCTCTCTGCCAAGTGTGAAAGTAATGAACCTTTTCACTGTTGAGATATCCCAAGAATTTATTTTGCTTCCACCTCCATTTATATCATGGACATTTTTGAAACATGTTAAATAAACATTGCACTGGTTACAAATATTTTAGCAAGTTTAATCATACAGTATTAATGTTTCCAAAATACTTTTATTTAAGACATTATTATATCGTTTCTTTTGCTTCTGCGTCCAGTTTCAAGAGGAAAATTCAATGAGCATTTTTTTTTCTAAAAAGACTGGTTCTAGGATGTTCGTTCTGCAATTTAAAGCTCAGTTGGGGAATAATGCTGTCTCACCAGACAGACCAATTTGGAGCTCTGCTTTCTCTCATGTCTTGGAATGAAAAGGTGGAGATCTGTCATGACAAATAACTAAGCCAATACATGAATAATGGAATGCAGACTGTGTCATTTTAGGTCAGCTTAAATTCTTATAATAAATAGCCATGAAATTATTACAGGGAATGTTGTAAAGTAATTATTAGCAAAGTTAGCTAGATCCAGTTACCATAGAAATATAATCACTTATGATTTGATTATTCTGACCTTCAAAATTTGGTATAACAGATGTAATTTAGTGCTTACTGACAGCAATGTAATCAACTGTTAAACTTTGAGTTCAAACGATAATTGGAGCGCTTGAATGCCATCATTTCTCCTAATAAATCAAACAAAAATCTAATTGTGGGCTTAGGAGAGGGTCTTCAATTTCTCAAGTTACAACTCCATTGAAATGATTTGGAAAGTAGTAACCATCCTGAACAGGAACACCAATATTAACAGCACCTTTTGACTAAGGTGAATTAATTGAATTGAGGAGAAACAGCCGGTCTACCACTTCCCCCACCTGTAAATATTTTGTCTTTTATAAAATGCTTTTCACTTGCTTCCTTGCTGAATTTTTTAAATTGCTAAGCAGTATGAAAAGCTTTAAATATCCTCCTCCAGACCAAGTCTGCTTTTTAAAAAAATCATTTAAGGCCTACCATCTGTTACATATGCAGTATATTCATTTTAGTCCACAGAGATGCCAAGCAGGATGTGAGTGCTTTAATGATGGTCAAAGTACATCTCAGTTGATTGTTGGATTACTTACTATGTGGAGAGTCTCCAGCAACCTCTCGGGCAAGGCGTGTTAAACAATGGAGTATCCTGCAAGACAGAAATTGTGATTAATATGGACAATGAGTACGATGTTGAAAGAAGAAATCAGAGGTGAGCTTCTCAAGATACAATTCCATCAAAGGTCCTTGACTATTTGAAGGATATCTGGATAGAAGGCATGGGTATCACCAAGGCCTGGTAATCGGCTGCAAATCCTTAAAATAGAGAACATGTATCTTTTGTGTAGGGTTGCCAACTTTCTCACTCCCAAATAAGGAACAAAAGGTCAAAATAAGGGACAAATTCCCGACGGCAATACTTTGACTGTCTTGGCTGTGGCTGGGTGAATGATGAGTTGGCCCGGATGGTGGACTCCACACGAAGCCCAGCCGGCTTCCCATCTGAGGAGTTTAGGCCCGGGCGTCGGAATTTGCGCGCGACGTCACACACAAAGTCCGGCACCCCATCCAACTCATGAATCGATGATGGGCCATGAGAAGGAGGGGTGGGTGGTAGTGTCGGCGGTAAGCGTAGGTCCGGAAGTCGGACAGCTGGCCGGGCTGCCGACCGACGGGACCATGGGCGAGGCGCTGCTGCTGCACTCCATGGGCTGCACTACGTCGGGACGGGTGAGGCGGGGCCGGACGCGGCGCTCCGACCTGACAGTCCCCTCGACCCGAGTAGTAGTGGTCAAACACGGGACAAGGCCGGTCTCGTATGGGACAAACCAAATGAGCCCAATATACGGGATGTCCCATCTAATACGAGACAGTTGGCAACCCTACTTATGTGTTGGAAGGAACTGCAGATGCTGGTTGAAGAATCTCAATCCGAAGCATTGCCCATTCCTTCTCTCCAGAGATGCTGCCTGTCCCGCTGAGTTACTACAGCTTTTTGTGTCTAACATGTATCTTAATCAAGCTCATGGGCTCATTTGATGCCTTGCCCCACTTGGTCTCTGCTATCTCCGTGCACCCAAGCTTTGTACTCCCATGGTTTTGATTGTTGTGCCATGAGAAATCCTGTCTTCAGCTTCCAAGACCCTGAAGTATGATATTGCCTAAACTTCTCCTCTGCCTTCCCTTTCATTCCAACTCATTGACACATCTGTAAACCTACTTTTTTAATTTAGTTTAGAGATACAGCACGGAAACAGTCCTTTCGGTCCACGGAGTCCGCGCCGACCAGTGATCCCCGCACACTAGCACCATCCTACACACACTAGGGACAATTTACAATCTTTACAGAAGCCAATTAACCTACAAACCTGTTGGAGTATGGGAGGAAACCGGGCCACCCAGGGAAAGCCCACGCAGGTCACGGGGAGAACGTACAAACTCTGTGCAGGCAGCACCCGTCGTCAGGATCGAACCCGGTTCTCTGGAGCCCATACCGTCTAGACCAAACTCCTGATCATCTCCTCACATGGCTGCTGTCACACTTTGCCCTGTAATAATCTGATACAACACCTTAGAATATTTTGTTACATTAAATACTCCATAGTTCCTTGTGTCTCAAGTTTAAGGCCTCTGTATTAATTGAAAACGATTGTTATAAGACACTAGCACATATTAAATGCAGTAGATTTTAGAAATGACTTATTTTTATTACAAGAAAACACTTTTGATTACATTGGCCATGTAACCTGGAAACTCTTAGTCAGTTAATCTTTACATGCCCAAGTTGTTTTATGTAGTTATTGTCATGCTTGCTCACTTCCTTATTACCTTTTGGAAATGTTAATTATTTCAAGGCAGCTGCAAAGACTGTTGTATGGTGCATTTCAACAGTTATTTTTCCAAGATATAGCTAACTAATTGTTGAAATTGTCACTAGTGGTTTAGCTGACATGAAAATATTTGAGTCAGGGGTCTTGCATATTTCATACATTGGTGTGTGTTTTCAAAGTCTCTGGCAGTGCAATCTAACTCACGATACTGTGTGTAATGTATAACAGGAGTAATTTATAAAGGAACAGTTGGTACTCTTGCCTCACTTTTAATTACTTATGTATTGCAACACACAAGGAGTCCATTCAGCCCATTGGATCTGTGCCAGCTCCCTGAAGAGCATTTCCCTCTTATTTCCCCAAACCCTATTCTCCCTCATGCGTCAATCAACTCTTCCCAATTCCCCTAACACAGACCTACAGCAAGGGGTAGGTTACAATAGTCTATCAGCATCTGTCAGGGATGTGTGAGAAAACCAGTCCTGGTGAACTCGTCCCTTCCCACACAAACCACCCCCTCCCCAGGTACTTTCCCTTGCAACCGCAGGAGATGTAACACATGTCCCTATACCTTCCCCCTCGACTCCATCCAAGGACCCCAACTGTCTTTTCAGCTGAGGCAGAGGTTCACTTGTACCTCCTCTAACCTCATCTACTGTATCCGCTGTTCCAGGTGTGAACTCCTATATATCAGCGCGACCAGGCGCAGGTTCGGCGATTGTTTTGCTGAACACCTCCGCTCAGTCCGCCTGAACCTACCTGATCTCCCGGTTACTAAACACTTTAACTCCCCCTCCCATTCCCACACTGACCTTTCTGTCCTGGGCCTCCTCCATTGTCACAGTGAGGCCCAGTGCAAATTGGAGGAACAACATTTCATATTTCACTTGGGCAGCTTATGCCCCTGCAGTATGAACATTGATTTCTCCAACTTGAACCTCGTTTTCTCTCTTTCTCCATCCCTCTCCCTTCCCAGTTCTCTGACCAGTCTGACTGTCCTCGTTTACGTGTTATCTCTGTTTGCTTTGTTGTTGCCTTCTCCTAGCAAACAATGATCTATTCTACATGTTCCTTGATCTCCATCCCCTTTGTCTCGTTTTCATACTTCACACTTCCTTACCTCTGTATCTCTCTCTCCCCTGACTCAGTCTAAAGAAGGGTCTTGACCCGAAACGTCACCCGTTCCGTCTATCCAGAGACGCTGCCTGTCCCGCTGAGTTACTCCACATTTTGTGTCTAAACTAAATTTGTGATGGGGTCTTGTCTACATTGTCATCACAGCCACATTAAAGCTGCAGTGATCCTCACTGTCAGGCTTCCTCTTGTTATGATACGATTCAATACGATAGAACTTTATTTATCCCAGGAGGGAAATTGATCTGCCAACTGTCATAAAACACAAAATGCATGAAACATGGAATTAAAGTGACGAGTGGAAAGTATTGGGGATGTGCAAATATTGGGAGAGGGAGTCAGTCTAGCCCATGACAGAAGGGGAAGAGTTGTACAGTTTGATAGCCCCAGGGAAGAAGGATCTCCTGTGTCATTCTATACTGCATCTTGGTGGAACCAGTCTGTTGCTGAAGGTACTCCTCAGGTTGACCAGTGTGTCATGGAGGGGGTGAGCTGTATTGTCCAGGATGGTCTGCTGTTTGAGGAGCATCCTCCCCTCCAAGACCACCTTCCATGAATCCAACTCTGCCTCCAGGACGGAGCCAGCCTTCTTGATGAGTTTGTTGATCCTGTTGGCGTACGGGGCCTTCGCCCTGTAGCCCCAGCATACGGCAGAGAAGAAGATGGCACTGGCTACCAGCGATTGGTTGAACATCTGCAGCATCTTGCATCAGAAGTTGAAGGAGCAGAGCCTTCTCAAATAGTACAGCCGGCTCTGTCCCTTCTTATACAGGGCCTCAGTCTTCCTGGACCAGTCCAGTTTACTGTCCAGGTACACTCCCAGGTACTTGTACTCCATGATAAACTGCACATCCACACCATTGATGGTGATAGGGGACAGGGGTGTTCCTCTCCTTCTAAAGTCTATCGCTAACTCCTTAGTCTTGTTGGTGTTGAGCTGCAGGTGATTCAGTCCACACCACTCAACAAAGTCATTGACTACACCTCTATATTCAGCTTCCCTCCCCTCACTGATGCAGCCCACAATTGCAGAGTCATCTGAAAACTTCTGCAGGTTGCAGGAGTCCGAGTTATATCTGAAGTCCGAGGTGTAGATGGTGAACAGGAATGGAGAGAGGACCGCCCTCTGTGGGGCCCCTGTGTTGCTCATTACCATGTCTGAGACACAGTTCTGTAGCCTGACATACTGTGGTCGTCCAGTCAGATAGTTGGTGATCCAGGACACCAATGCAATGTCCACCTGTATCTTCGTTAGTTTGCTCTCTGGCAGTGCAGGATGGTGTTAAAAGCACGGAGAAGTAAAAAAACGGACTCTCACAATGTTTCCCGACTTATCCAGGTGAGCATAGGAATGATGGAGCAGGTGGGTGATGGTGTCCTCAACCCCCATCTTTGTTTGGTAAGCAAACTGCAGGGGGTCCAGGTAGGGTTTAACCAGGGGTCGCAGGTGAGTGAGCACCAGCCTCTCCAGGGACTTCATGACGTGTGAAGTCAGTGCCACCGGTCTGTAGTCATTGGAGGAGCTGGGACGTGTCCTCATTGGTACAGGAACCAGGCACCTGGACATCACAGGAACCCTCTCCAGGCTCAAACTCAGATTGAAGATAGATATGCTGGAGTACACCGCACAACTGGCTGGCACACACACGCCTAGAGTACCCTAGGGCTGACACCATCGGCTTTGCCTGGGTGGAGTCTGCTCAGCTCTTTCCTCACCTGCTCAGCCTTGATGGTCAGGCATGACAAAGAAAGGGCAGAGGAAGTGGACCAGGGGGATTGAGGGGGAGAGTCTGATGGGGAGGAGGGGGCAGAGGCCCCACCATCAGATGCAAATTCTTGTGGACTGATTCAACTTTATTGAGGATGGGCAGTCAACTCCTTTATCCAAGTTAGCTTAGATCTATGAGAGATTGAAGGCAGAAAAGATACAGCTGAAATTTGAGGGAATCTTTTATTTATTTTTAAAATTATTTTTATTAGAAGTACGGTAAGTTACAATAATACACAACACATATGTCTTAATACATTTTTTTGTACCGCTTCATTTTTTGAGCTTTAAGAAAAAGATAGAAGTAAAGGAAGTAAGGAAAGTGCGCAAGAGTCGTGAAGGTGCAAGAGAGTGTTGAGAAAAGAAAGCCCCTTAGAAAAGAAGTAAAGAAAGAGAGTAGACCCTAGAAAAGAAGGAAAAAGAAAGGAGAAACAATCGCTCTATTATAACATTAAACTCCGCAGAAAGGGGACTACCATCCAAGTCTGTTTTTATTGTTTCAGATCCTGGCACCATCTATTTATTTATTTATTTATTTATTTATTTTTTGAATTACTATTGCACCTCATGCTTGTAATAGTTCCAAAAACGTAGACCACGTCTTTTGGAATGAGGGAATCTTTTCAATATGGAATAAATTGCATTGACTTCAGCGTATATTTCGGAGACTAATTACAAATTACATTTCCAAAATGTGGTGCCTCTCAATGAATCTCCTGCTCCTTTGTGTACCATTTAAATTTGTAAATTCAGCAGGAATCTGGACAAATACCAGGGAATGCGGAACATCCTGCATTTGTAACACCTACTTGACAGGTTGTTCAACCTCCAGCAACATCTAAAACTAATAATTGCAACACTAATCAGCCAACACCAGTGACTGCTGACTTTGTTGCCGTGCACGCAACAACTTCCAAAGGAACAGGATATGATTTTAGGGCCACAGTAAACATATTAAAGCGTTATTTAAATCTACCTTGGTTTACACCAACAGTCTGTTATAGACAGTAATTGTGAAACTCCTGTGAGCTAACACTTCTTTAAAAGACTAATGTTCTTTCGCTTGTATACTTCATTACCCCTGTTGCACATGATTAGGAGCACAAAGCACAGAACGGCTTAGTCGTTGATGGACCTTATCCATGATATGCAGGTGATTTGCACCAGCACTGCCCTGCATCGCAACACTCACACATTGGGCCCCTACTTACAGTGCCCTCCATAATAATGCTTGGGACAAAGATCCAACATTTATTTATTTGCCTCTGTACTCCACAATTTGACAAGTGTAAGAGAAAAAAAATCACATGTGGTTAAAGTGCACATTGTCAGATTTTATTAAAGGGTATTTTTATACATTTTGGTTTCACCATGTAGAAATTACAGCTGTGTTTATACATAGTCACCCCCACTTCTGAGCTTCATAATGTTTGGGACACATGGCTTCACAGACAATAGACAATAAACAATAGGTGCAGGAGTAGGCCATTCGGCCCTTCGAGCCAGCACCGCCATTCAATGTGATCATGGCTGATCATCCACAATTTGTACCCTGTTCCTGCCTCCTCTCCATATCCCTTAACTCCACTATCCCTAAGAGCCCTATCTAACTCTCTCTTGCAAGCATCCAGAGAACCAGCCTCCACTGCCCTCTGAGGCAGATAATTCCACACACTCACAACTCTCTGTGTGAAAATGTTTTTCCTCATCTCCGTTCTAAATGGCTTACCACTTATTCTTAAACTATGGCCCCTGGTTTTGGACTCCCCCAACATTGGGAACATATTTCCTGCCTCCAGTGTGTCCAAACCCTTAATAATCTTATATGTTTCAATAAGATTCCCTCTCATCCTTCTAAATTCCAGAGTATACAAGCCCAGCCGCTCCAATCTATCAACATATAACAGTCCCGCCATCCCGGGAATTAACCTCGTGAACCTACGCTGCATTCCCTCAATAGCAAGAATGTCCTTCCTCAAGTTTGCAGACCAAAACTGCACACAATACTCCAGGTGTGGTCTCACTAGGGCCCTGTACAACTGCAGGAGGATCTCTTTGCTCCTATACTCAACTCCTCGTGTTATGAAGGCCAACATGTCATTCGCTTTCTTCACTGCCTGCTGTACCTGCATGCTTACTTTCAGTGACTGATGAACCAGATCTCCCAGTTCCCGTAGTATTTCCCCTTTTCCCAACTTGACACCATTTAGATAATAAGGCATGTGTAATTGCTCAGGTATGTTTAATTGCCTCCTTAATGCAGGTATAAGAGAGGCCTCAGCACCTAGTCTTTCCTGCAGTCTTTCCATCACCTTTGGAAACCTTTATTGCTGTTTATCAACATGAGGACCAAAGCTGTGCCAATGAAAGTCAAAGAAGCCATAATGAGACTGAGAAACAAGAATAAAACTATTAGAGACATCAGCCAAACCTTCGGCTTACCAAAATCAACTGTTTGGAACATCATTAAGAAGAAAGAGAGCACTGGTGAGCTTACTAATTGCAAAGGGACAGGCAGGCCAAGGAAGACCTCCACAGCTGATGACAGAAGAATTCTCTCTATAATAAAGAAAAAAACACAAACACCTGTCCGACAGATCAGAAACGCTCTTCAGGAGTCAGGTGTAGATTTGTCAATGACCACTGTCCGCAGAAGACTTCATGAACAGAAATACAGAGGCTACACTGCAAGATGCAAACCACTGGTTAGCCACAAAAATTGGATGGTTGGGCTACAGTTTGCCAAGAAGTACTTAAAAGAGCAACCACAGTTCTGGAAAAAAGACTTGTAGACAGATGAGACGAAGATTAACTTATATCAGAGTGATGGGAAGAGCAAAGTATGGAGGAGAGAAGGAACTGCCCAAGATCCAAAGCATCCCACCTCATCTGTGAAACATGGTGGTAGGGGTGTTATGGCCTGGGCATGTATGGCTGCTGAAGGTACTGGCTCACTTATCTTCATTGATGATACAACTGCTGATGGTAGTAGCATAATGAATTCTGAAGTGTATAGACACATCCTATCTGCTCAAGTTCAAAACAAATGCCTCAAAACTCATTGGCCGGCAGTTCATTCTACAGCAAGACAATGATCCCAAACATAGAAACATAGAAACATAGAAATTAGGTGCAGGAGTAGGCCATTCGGCCCTTCGAGCCTGCACCGCCATTCAATATGATCATGGCTGATCATCCAACTCAGTATCCCGTACCTGCCTTCTCTCCATACCCTCTGATCCCCTTAGCCACAAGGGCCACATCTAACTCCCTCTTAAATATAGCCAATGAACTGGCCTCGACTACCCTCTGTGGCAGGGAGTTCCAGAGATTCACCACTCTCTGTGTGAAAAAAGTTCTTCTCATCTCGGTTTTAAAGGATTTCCCCCTTATCCTTAAGCTGTGACCCCTTGTCCTGGACTTCCCCAACATCGGGAGCAATCTTCCTGCATCTAGCCTGTCCAACCCCTTAAGAATTTTGTAAGTTTCTATAAGATCCCCTCTCAATCTCCTAAATTCTAGAGAGTATAAACCAAGTCTATCCAGTCTTTCTTCATAAGACAGTCCTGACATCCCAAACATACTGCTAAAGCTACAAAGGAGTTTTTCAAAGCTAAAAAAATAGTAAATTCTTGAGTGGCCAAGTCAATCACCTGATCTGAACCCAATTGAGCATGCCTTTTATATGCTGAAGAGAAAACTGAAGGGGACTAGCCCCCAAACGAAGCATAAGCTAAAGATGGCTGCAACACAGGCCTGGCAGAGCATCACCAGAGAAGACACCCAGCAACTGGTGATGTCCATGAATCGCAGACTTCAAGCAGTCATTGCATGCAAAGGTAAATGCAACAAAATACTAAACATGACTACTTTCATTTGCATGACATTGCTGTATCCCAAACATTATGGTGCCCTGAAATGGGGGTACTATGTATAAACACTGCTGTCATTTCTAAATGGTGAAACCAAAATGTATAAAAATTATCCTTATTAAAATCTGACAATATGCACTTTAACCGCATGTGATTTTTTTCCAATATAAGTCACAAATTGTGGAGTGCAGAGGCAAATAAATAAATGATGGGTCTTTGTCCCAAAAATTACGGAGGGCATTGTATACTGGCCCTGTCACAGTGGCAATGAAGCACCCAGCTCAAGAAACAGTAGTATTCGTCTTCACAGGGGAACTCATACCGAGCTGGAAAAAGTATTTGATTTCTTATGACGAGCTCGAGCTGCAAATTTATTATATGTACAAGTGCCCACGGGGGAGACGGTCCCAGAGAATGAAGATTTGGGTTGTAGGGCAGAGGTTTAAAGTTTGTTGACATATATGCAATTCGGACTTTTGCCAGTGTGTCACTTTGTCAGTTTTGTCATTTTTCAACTTTCTCCAGAGATGCTGCCTGTCCTGCTGACTTACTCCAACACTTTTTGTCCTTTTGTGAACAGTCTCAAGAAGAAACATCACCGATCCATGTTCTCCATAGATGCTGCCTGACCTGCTGAGTTAATCCAGCACTTTCTGTCCTTTTGCACACTTTGTCAGCATCAGTGATATAGTGCATATGTGCTCTGTTTTTCCTTCCCAGGATAGTATGCTAACCTCCAGTGCTAGGTTCAAGCAAATCTCTGGGCAGCCTTAGGACGTTCTGAAGGGGGCAGGGTGTACAGCCAGACTTTATGGTACACATTGCTACCAGTTACATAAGAAGGAGAAAGGATGAGGTCCTGCCGAATGATGTTTGGGAGCCAGGGACCCATTTAGAGATCAACAATGAAGAAGTTGTAATCTCTGGATTGCTTCCCGTGCCGTGAGCTAGTGAGTATTGGAATAAAGGATAGGTCAGATGAATGTGTGGCTGAATGGTTGGTGCAGAACAATGGGCATCAGATTACTATTGTGTGTGAAGGTAGTTGGTAGAATGCTGTATACCTCCGCAACTCTTATGTGGCATTTGCAATGTTAATGCAGATCGGTGGCACTGGTCGGTGTGAATTTGATGGGCAGTATACTGTATACTTCTACGACTCGATATGGCATTTGCAATATTAATGCAATCTTTCATACTTTGTGCACCTCATAATGCTCCCACCGCAATGAACAATCTATATTATGTCTCTGACTGGAAGCCATTAATGCAATTTGCAATTATAACTTTAATGACATAAATCTCTCGGACACTCAACCCTTCCGCCATTCTCCCAACCCCGTAACTTCAGCTCTGCTTCGTTGACTGGTGGAAAGGGAATTGGTGTTAATTCTCTGTCCATTCCCAGGTTTTCGGCCCACAAAGGCAACTCTCCCATTCTGGTGGTCATTGACCGTGTCACTTGTTGCATCAGAGACATCTGCAGGCTGCGGAGAACTGTGCAGCCAGTCGGAGAATGGAGGCAGCAGCTTCCATCACAGGCAGTGGGAGGTTATGAGAGAGACTTTTGGATCCAAGCATGCTTCAACAGCCAGATGTCCATGCCAGCACTCACTATGTCAACCAGATTGCAACCTTCAGCCCCACATCCCAGTGCTTATCCCAACTCACCAACACCAGAAGATAGACACAAAATACCAGAGTAACTGAGCAGGACAGGTGGCATTTCTGGATAGAAGGAATGAGTGACGTTTCGGGTCGAGACCCTTCTTCAGACAGATGTACTCCAGCCTTTTTGTGTCTATCTTCGGTTTAAGCCAACATCTGCAGTTCCTCACCCAACACCAGATGTGGCGGACAGCCTCAGCACAGTGTCTTGGTGCTGACTCCACACCAAACCATGGGCTAATGACGTCCCTCCACTCGTTCCATCACTGCAGGGAAGCCTGAAGAGGACAGAGCCCTCAAGGCAGAACAACAGCCTGTCGGTAACCCACCTCCAATATGTAACATTATAATTACCATTACAACCCTACTTTCTTTGGAGCTTCTGTGCTTGCTGAACACAGTGTGGTCATGTGCTAGAATTGCAGACAATTGTGCGAATGAGCTGATCTTATGCATGAGATGAAGTTATCTCAATTGGTGGAGGTCACACTGTGAGAGCAAATCCCTTAAAGAGCTGACAGACATTTAGTGACAACATGCAGACACAAGGAACTGGGAATTCTGAGTAAAATACAAAGTACGGGAGTAACTCAGTTGGTCAGACAACAACTTTGGAGGACATGGATAGCAATACCTGGGGTCGGGACCCTTCTTCAGACAGTCTGAAGAATGGTCTTGACCCAAAACCTTGCCTATTTCCTTCGCTCCATAGATGCTGCTTCACCCGCTGAGTTTCTCCAGCATTTTTGTCTACCTTCGATTTTCCAGCATATGCGGTTCCTTCTTAAACAGGTTTTTATTTTGTTCGGTCTAATTTGTTCAGAATATACAGTAATTAGAACAATAGTTGGGCCAGGGCCGCAACATGCAACAAATCAGCTTATTTTACACACTGTGCATTTGATCCTTGTTCTTTGGTCCTCAAGTTATCACTATTATTCTGTTCCATACATGAATGGGACTTGCATAAATGTAACAAAGCAGCATTCACAAGAACTGGTTCAGCCCTAAATGTTGTGCTCAATTAGTTTTGACAAACAAAACTAACAGTGATCACCATGAAAGAATCCTATCCACTGGGGCTGTATCTGAGTTAATTGAGCAAGAAAGAGATGTTAAAACCGGTATGCTAAATTGTTCCTGTTTTCATTCATTAACTTGTTTGTCAATGACTTACTTTATATCAATTGACTGTTTTGAAGTGTGCCATTGAATGCTAAGTATATTCATGGTGCAATTATTGTTATATAATAGCAATTTTATTTTCAAACTATTTTGTATCTAGGAAAGTTTGATGCTTTACAGTTTTTCAATTAACAATATATTTTTTAGCAGCTAGAATCAAAATATTTCCTGACATAATTCAGATTATTAGTAGGAAGCTCCGCTATAGGATCTTTGGTCGGAAGCATCTGAAAAGAATGAGATGCAGTTCAGAACACAATTCTCAGCAAGATGTCGCAGCAGTAGAGTTGCTGCCTTACAGTGCCAGAGACCCGGGTTCAATCCTGACTATGGGTGCTGTCTGTACGGAGTTTGAATGTTGTCCCTATGACTGCGTGGTTTTTCTCTGGGTGCTCCGGTTTCCTCCCACATTCCAGAGACTTGCTGGTTTGTACATTAATTGGCTTCTATAAATTGTCTCTAGTGTGTAGGGTGGTGCTAGTGTGTGGGGTGATAGCTGGTCGGCATGGGCTTGGTGGGCTGAAAGGCATGTTTCCACTCTGCATCTCTAAACTGAGCTGAAATGCACTGAACTTAGAAATTATTCAAACAATGTTACTTTAAGTGGTTGATGTTATGTTGAAAGTGCAGTGATTGACATTGTATTGGAAAGGAAAAAAACAAATTTGCAATGCCTGCATTTTCTTCTAATTGCTAATGAGTTGATTTGTTTGAATGTTGCACCTGGGAAGTTGGTTGCTGGCTCTAATGGGAGTGAAACATTAAGGGCCTGTCCCACCAGCATGCGATAGCATGCGTCTAACGCGATCAAACGTGGTCGCTTGAGGCGTACGGCCTTGCGGGTCCGGTCCCACTTCGATCGGTGGAGGCATATGGAGTTGTGCGGGGCTGGTCCCGAAATCGCGCGGGTCTCCAAAAATCTTGCACTGTCCGAAAATCCCGCGTGACAACGGCCTGTCGGCCCGCAGCCGCATTGAGGCCGTACGCAGCGCCTCGTCGCCGCACGCAACGTCTCGACGTCGTACGCAGCGTCTTGATGCCGTACGCAGTGTCTTAACGGCGTACGCCTAGCGCGTGGCGTTGCGCGATGACGTCACTGCCCGGCATGCCGTTGCGCGATGACGTCACCGCCCGACGCCGTGTGACATCCAAATTCAGTCGGCCCGCTGATTGGTGAGTTTGATGTCGGAACCAGCCCCGCACAACTCCATACGCCTCCGCGGTTGGAAGTGGGACCAGCCCCGGACGCCTCAAGCCACCACGTTTGGTCGCGCAAGACGCATGCAAACGCATGCTAATGCATGCTGTTGGGACAGGCCCTTTAGGATAAGGATGAAACAGGAAGTGTTTGGACGTAGACCCGTGACCACAGATACTGGAATCCTGAGCAGAAAACAAAGTGATCATGAACTCAGCAAAGCCAGGCAGCATCTGTGGAGGGAAATGGGCAGACAATGTTCTGGGTTGGGACTCTTCTTCAGACTGAAGTCTATCTATTTCCTTCCCAGATACTGCCAGACCCACTGAGTGGCTCTAGCAGTTTTTCCCACAAATATTTGAATGTTTCTGTTTTCTCCAGTAACGAACAATTTGGAAGTTTATTCTGTAGCATTTGGCAGATTCAAAACCTTTAGTATTTTCTGTGATTCTCTGTGAGGCACCTGGTAAAACTTTCTGCAACTATTATCCAGAGAGAATGTTTTAAATTACTTTCTTGCTAGTTATTTTAATTAATCCACATTTAATCCATACTTCTAATCCAAATATGATTTATAAAGACATATCTTGACTCCCTTAATAATGAAATATCTTAAATAGCGAAAGTGTCATATTACTAAGGATGCTGTAATAAGAAGGAAAGGGTTTATAAATAAAATGGCTTGTCTCCAAAGCAGTGTGGAGACATTCCTTCATAAATTCATGAGATAGGAGCAAAATCAGGCCTTTTAGCCCATCAAGTCTATTCCGCCATTCAATTGTGGATGATCTATCTCTCCCTCCCAACCCCATTCTCCTGCCTTCTCCCCATAACCCCTGACCTGTACTAGAATCTATCAATCTCTGCCTTAAAAATATCAATTGACTTGGCCTCCACAGCCTTCTGTGGCAAAGAATTCCACAGATTCACCACCCTCTGACTAAAGAATAAAGTAGAATTAAGGAATTAAGGAAAATGAAAGGGCTGGTGTTTACTCTTAAGTAGCAGTCTGTAGACTTCCCATCTCTGAGAACCGAAACTTGAATACAAGGTCGGCATCTAAAACAGTAACTTATTTGCACAACATCTTTCGTTAGCTATTCTTATATTGACTAATTCTAGATATGGGGCTGAACTTGAGCTTACTCAAGTGTCAAGACAATTAAGAGTGTTTTATTGTCCAAGATAGAACAATGCAGCAGCACAATAGAATATGTAAACATAGTACACTGTAAACAATATAATAATGAGGAAAAAAGTTCAGTGTGTATATATACACATAGTCACACATACACATGCTCATTCACACATTCTCACAAATGCACACACATGTGTGTATATATATAATGGAAGTTGTAGTGTTTATTAACCTGACGGCTGTAGACATTTCTTGACGATTCTGCCGGAATGCCAGCTGAAAAGTTTAAGTTTGTGGCTTCAGATTTTAACTGTTGTCTTCAGGAGCTTTTGAACGATTACATCATTCGCACTGTTGGAGAAAGGAATTTGCCAGCCAATGTTAGTATATATGGGACTTGAACTTGAATCTTACATCTTCATCCAATTCAGCATCTCAAATCTATTCTGCAACTTGATTGGACAGTTTCATGTTGGATATATTTTATTTGTAAATTTACCCGATTATAAAACCTGTAATAATTTTAACCAATACCTTGGTTGAATTGTACTCTAACCTATTAACTCAATGGAATACAAACCAAGTCTTGAAGTAGACCTAAAATTTCAAAACAGCCTATTAATTCAGAACATTAAACCCCACAGAACTACACAGAGAGACATGGTGATGGAAACAGAGAATAACATCACATTTAATGCTCTGCATACAACTGAAGCATTTAGTGCAGCTGCTTCAACATTCCAGTGACCTGAGTTCGATCCTGACCTTTGGGGCTGGCTGCTGGGAGTTTGCCACATGCCAATGACAAGCCTCTAGGTTAACTGACTTCTGAAAATTACCCTTATTATTGGCAAATGGAAAAAGGATCAGAAGGGATTTGATGTGCACATGAAAAGGAATAAATTACAAGAATATTAGAATTAAAGAAAATCATCTTAGTTTAGCGACATAGAGTGCAAACTAGTCCCTCGGCCCACTGAGTCCACACCGACCATCGATCATCCTTACACGAGTTCTATGTCTTATGTACTAGGGGAAATTTACAGAAGCCAATTAACATACAAAACTGCACATTTTTGGAATGTGGGAGGAAACCTGAGCACCTGGAGAAAACCCATGCGGTCACAGGGAGAACGTACAAACATTGCACAGACAGCACCCAAGGCCAGGGTGAAACCCGTGTCTCTGACACTGTGAGGCAGCAGCTCTACCCCAACACCATTGTTACTGGATTCAATAACTAGAGTTAGAGGGACGGGGCTGCTGGTATTCTTCCAGTGGGGCAAATCCTGGTGCCTCTTCTTACAGTATGTGTAACTAAGTATAACCAAAATAAAACATTACAAATAAACATATAATTTTCAAATAGTCCTTTCAGTAAATAAGTCAAAAATCTGGGGAAGATATGAAAATGGTTTAGCAGAGAGAAAATACAATAAAACTCCAATAATCCGGCATCTTTCGGATTTGGTTCTGGCAGACTAGCAGATTTTCAATACCCGAACACACTATTATTTAACTTTGCATGTTACAGAGTGGTATATTACATTTCCCAGTGGCCCCGTTGAGTTTAAAGGGAATGGCTTGTGGCTCCAACCACATCGCTCCCCACATTCCTGGACCCCTGGTGTCCTGGACCCCAGCTCCATCTCCATCTCCATCTGCCCCACAGAGCTGGCCCAGACACACGCTCCAGAGCTCTAGTTTGGCTGCACATCCCTTATGCTCTCCGAACCCCTGTCTCACACTCCAGTGCTAATGAGTAAGCAGGATTTCTGAAATGCAATCAGATTTTCCAGACAATTGGATGCCAGATTTTCCGAGTTTACTGCGTAGAAACTGTTCATTACAGAAGAGCAAACTGAAAACATTTAAAAATGAAGCTAGAATGGGCATTACTATGTAGAGCACAGTAGGAACATTTCTCGACTATCTGAAACTGAAATATGGTTACCACATTATAATGGGGAGTAGCTTTTATATTAATAGTAGTCATTTCTACAGTGACATTGAATTCTATGAAGGGCCTTAAATTTGTCTCTGATATCAACAGCTGCACAGTTGGTTTGTTACCTGCCCTCACTCAATGTTTCTCCGTTACTAACTATTCCTATGAGTTATTCCAGTGCTTTGTTTCTTTTATAAACCTGCAGTTCCTTGTTTCCCCGTTTAATTACCATCTATCGTTATTTGCTTTATTCAGTATTGTACACTGTGGTCGACTTGATTGTAATCATGTATAGTCTTTCTACTGGTTGTTAGCGCACAACAAAAAAGCTTTTCGCTCTACCTTGGTACACTGACAATAAACAAAACTAAACATTTGATCTAAACATTTGGCTCAAATTGACAGCTAAAACTCTATTTTGTTCTGTAGGGGTTAAGAGGACTCCATTTTCTTAAATTGCAAATAACAATGCGGTATTTGTATTGCATGCAGTATTTAATGATTTAATTGAGTACAGAAATTCATGAATATAATCTACTGCTTGCATCATGCTGTCAATATCCCAGTGAATCTGCAGAAGAGAACTGTCTACCCATATTACAGTAAGTGGATGTAACTGTGCAGCGTGACGTAGCTGGATCTCAGCCAGTTTTGAGGAAGCGGCCTTGCTCCTATTACACCAACTGCTCCTCAAACAACAATGAGTTTAATTAAAAGTGCAGTTGTTTCTGTTTTTGTGTAACTTAGAATGAAGCTGTAATCCCTCACTGTATTTTGCAGAATAATTAACTGCCCTTGGTAGTATTTCATAACAATATATTTATTTAGAAAAGCAAGGCTTCATCTATGTATTTAAGCCTGTGGAACATGGACTAGTCTAGTGGCACAGTGCTGGTACTGAACGAAAGCTGACATGTAATAGAATTATTTTTATATGGAACAGACTTTCTGATATCTATGGAGGCAAAATCTTTGGAAATTGTTGATAAAACAAATGGCTTCTGAAACTGGGTGGATCAATTTTACATAATTATCAGATATGAACGCTTCATAGTCTGAATAGTTTGCCTCAACAATTCATGCCTCATAATGTTCTGATTTAGAAAGATCCAGATTTAATATTGCTGTTCAGTATCATGTATAGCAAATTCATTACGAGGGAAGTTGGTAGAATTACATATGATATTCTAATTCACAGCGACTGCCAATTTCCATGGAATAAAGGAGTATTATTCACATGATCCTACAAAACATGTTCTTTGTCTCCAACAAAGTTAATATTGTGGGATACTTACGCCAAAGAACCTGCATGCCAGGAAGAATTGTGAAAACCAGACACATAGTGCTGGAGTAGCTCAGTGGGTCAGGCAGCATCTCAGGAGAACATGGATCGGTGACGTTTCGGATCGGGACCCTTAAGACTGGAAGGTCCAGACCTGAAACATCACCTATCCATGTCCCCCTGAGATGCTTCCTGACCCACTGAGGTACACCAGCACTGTGTCTTCTTTTGTAAACCAGCATCTGCAGTTCTTTGTTTCTAGAATTGAGAAAATGTTTTGCCCATTTATGATTTTGAAAATAGACCTTTCAGATGTGGTGTGAAGCACCTGCAGTTCACAGTGAAAAGATGTAAAATTCCTCCACTATTCAATGCTGCAATGCGTTATCTGGCAATAACTGCGATTCAAACATCATGGTGTCTTTGGCCAAAGTCAGGTAGAAATATCTGGATTAGCTTCCCCCATCATTGGCAAGTAGCTAAAGACAGGCACAAAATGCTGGAGTCTCAGTGGGGCAGGCAGCATCACTGGAGAGAAGGAATGGGTGATGCTTCGGGTCGAGCCCCTTCTTCAGACTGACATCAGGGGGGAGGGAGATAGATAGATAAGGAAGTGTGAAGGTGTGAAAATAGGGCAAAGGGAATAGTGAGCAAGGAAAATGTAGAATAGATCATTGTTAGCTGGGAGACGGTAACAACAAAGCAAACAGATAAAATGTAGTTGGGGACAGTAAGACTGGTCAGAGAACTGGGAAGAGGGAGGCATGGAGAGAGAGGGAAAACAAGGGTTACTTGAAGTTAGAAAAGTCAATGTTCATATATGTGGGGTGTAAGTTGCCCAAGTGAAATATGAGGTGCTGTTCCTCCAATTTGCGCTGGGGTTCACTCTGACAATGGAGGAGGCATAAGACAGAAAGGTCAGTGTGGGAATGGGAGGAGGAGTTAATGTGTTTAGCAACTGGGAGATCAGGTATGTTTAGGCGGACTGAGCGGAAGTGTTCAGCGAAACGATCACCAAGCCTGCGCTTGGTCTCGCCAATATACAGGAGTCCACACCTGGAACAGAGGATACAGTCGATGAGGTTGGAGGAGGTGCAAGTGAACCTCTGCCTCACCTGAAAAGACTGTTGGGGATCTTGGACAGCCGAGGGGGGAGATACAGGGACAGGTGTTGCATCTCCTGTGGTTGCAGGGGAAAGTACCTGGGGAGGGGGTGGTTTGGGTGGGAAGGGACGAGTTGACCAGGGAGCTACGGAGGGAACGGTCTCTGCAGAAAGCGGAAAGGGGTGGAGATGGGAAGATGTGGCCAGTAGTGGGATCCCGTTGGAGGTGGCAAAAATGTTGGATGATTATATGCTGTATGCGACGGCTGATGGGGTGGAAGGTGAGGACAAGAGGGACTCTGTCCCAGTTACGACTGGGAGGAGGGGGAGCAGGAGCGGAGCTGCGGGATACTAAGGAGACCCTAGTGAGGGCCTCGTCTATGACGGTTTTTGTATCTATCTTTGGTTTAAACCAGCATCTGCAGTTCCTTCATACACAATGTCAAGTACCTCCTTCTTCATTCACTTCTATCGATAAGACGTACAGGAAAATAAATGCTGGAAGGGCACAATCAAAAACTTTAAAGAAGAGAATTTAGTGCTTTTGGGATAACCCTTGTTTGCAAGTGTTATCCGAGTTAAATGAGGGTGGCACTGCAGTGTTCGTTAACATCATTTTCCATCGGTTAATCTTAGCAGACGTTTGGTCTTGCAAAACCTCTCATTTTCAGTTTCTTTGATCTGAAAGACATATGAGAGGATTTACAAAGAAACATGTAACAGGACTGAGATAGTGAGGATAGTTACATCCCAGACAATAACATTTAACATCAGTTTTTGCTGCTGCCATTCGAATGTCCTCCAGTATTTGAAAAGTTAGAGACGAAATCTGTGAGATTCCCATGGTTTTATCTCATCTTTGTGCAAATAGCGGTGGTTCCATTTTTAGCGAAGCTGGTGCTTGGGAAATATCTTAATGACTTGCATGTGGAAAGATTTCTCTTGGAATTGAGACATGAAAATATTGTTGTTGCTGGGATTTTGAACAATCCGTTTGGTTTGTTTAAGTTTAAATTGGCTTTCTGTCATAAAATAAAGGGCTGCAAACTCAACCCTCAAAGAAAAACATTTTTGATTTTGTGTCAGATTTTCTGCACTTGCAGTTTTGTTTTATTTTATTTACCCACTCTCTTGTTTGTTTTAGGTCTGGAGTTTAGTGACTTGTTAACTTTAATTTTCTTGACTGACTTAAGTAGCAAATTCAGTGTCATATGCATCCTGTTGCCTAGAATGACGCTGCAGAGAATAACCTGCTCCTTTATATAAACAAAAATCCTGGCAACATGTAATCTTACATCTTGCTTTACTTTCAGAAAACCTATTACTTCCCACATATGTGCATTGTTGCTCCTCATTTTATACAGATCTGTTTTATCAGTGTTCACTGAACCCACATGTTTAGGTGGTACATCTGTCTGTAATAATGTTATGGGAATATATTACATCTGGCTTGTGTTCCCTGACAACAAAACTAAAGATGTATCTCTATAATTAAATCTTTAAAATTTATCAAACGTTGCAGTCTAATTAAACATAGATGCATTTTCTTGTACATGATAAATTCCTAGTTCTTAAAAATTGTATTACCCATTTTCCATGTTCTGGGTCACCATGCACTATAACCAACTTCAGGCAGGCATGCAACCCGTGCCAAATTTCTGCCAAGTCAGCTACTGTGGCAACCAATGGAATGTACACAGTAAAATGATGTGCTTTCTGCCCTCCCCTCTCCCGTGATACCTCTGAGGCAATGCTTGAACTTTATACTTCCTGCTTGATTGTTCATCTAAATTTTAACATTGCAATGCTAAAGAGTGGCTGCAGTGATTTGAATTGATAAAGTCCCTGTCGAGAATGGAAGACCAGAGTAGGGAGAGGATTTCTTTTAGTTTGGAAGGGAACATATTTTTCAAATTTTTTTTCTGAGGAGGCTTTGAAGCTTGGCATGTTGATAAACTGTTAAGTTGTGGTGCATTTATAATCTTAAAGTTCATCAGCCCTCATAGTCATTGAGACTTCTGTTTGCAAAAGGCATTGAATAGGTGCCAGACAAGTTTGGATTCATAGGGTAATGGAATTATGCACCATGCAAACATGCCCTTTAGCACACCTAGTCGACGCCAACCACGGAGCAACCATCTGCACTAATCCTACATCAATCCCACACATCCCTCAACTCCACACACATTCTACCACTCACTTACACTCTGTGGGCAATGTACTGTAGACAATTAACCTACCAATCTGCATGCCTATGAGATGTGAGAGACAACTAGAGCATCCAGTGGAAAACCCTTTTGACCGTAGGGAGACGTGCAAACTCAAAAATAGGATTCAGATGACACATAAACATGGATTGAGGACTGATTAATGGACAGAAAATAAAACGGGTAATGTTCAGATTTACATTCAGGTGTTGAACGGTGAAGTGAGGCAAGGATTTTTACTGAAATCTCTTTATGAATACCAACATAATGTATCCATTGATGAAGTAGTTAGGAGAACAAGCTACGGGGAAGATGTAAATGGATAAAGGGCGTAGATGACTGAAGTGATTGGGCAAAATGGAATTTAATGTAAAGTTGTATGAAATTAACCTTTGTAGAAAGGGTGGAAAAATATATTTTATAAGTTACAAGACTATTAAAGATTGATGAAGTCATTTGTTGCTGGCCCTGATTGGACCGGGATTTCTCTCACCTCCAGCTCCTCCTCTCCCCACCCTCTACTTTCAGTCTGAAGAAGGGTCCCAAAATGTCAACCATCCTTTTTCTACAGAGATGCTGCCTGACCCACTGAGTCACCCCAGCACTTTATGTCTATCTTACATATTCAGAAGGGTTTGGAGTCATTGGACACAAATCATAGGATGAGAGCATATAATTACAGAAGGCATTCGGGAACAAAAATGACCCGCTAATCTTTACTTCAAAAACATTGCTGTGAAAGAACAGGCCAATGGTGTTGCATACGAATCATTGACGAGGCCACATTAGGAATGCTATGTACTGTTTTGATCATCTCATGAATTATGTAAATGCAACAAAGATTTTTAAGCATCTAGGAAAGGCGTTGACCTGAAGCATAACTTGGTTTCTCACTCCATGGTATCTGCCTCACCTGCTGAAAACATGTAGTATTTTCTGTTTAACTTCAGATTTTCAGCATCTTAGCATTTTGCTTTCAGTTTACCCGAATGATTTAGTCACAGCGATCTGAAGAAGGGTTTCGGCCCGAAACGTCGCCTATTTCCTTCGCTCCATAGATGCTGCTGCACCCGCTGAGTTTCCCCAGCAATTGTGTGTACCTTCGATATTCCAGCATCTGCAGTTCCCTTTTGAACACTTGCATCCTTCGTTGGCCAATCTGCCGTTGTCTACTGAGATGATTTTACTGTTTATTTGAAGCAAAAATAAGTTTGAAAGTGCGGTCAGGAAGTGTAACATTTTAAGATTGTGTCAATGGAAGCTGGGGTTTGTTGCACATTATGCAATCCAGGTCTGCATCAATTGGTAGCATACTTGCTTTGGAGTCATAAGAACACACGTTCATTCGCTCAAGTACTTTGGCTGACCTTCCAGGGCAGTGCTAAGTGAATACAATGATTTTGGAGTTGGCATCAGTCGAATGATACATAAATCTGACGAGAGGACTGATCTCCCAGAAAAATGCAAGAGATCCAGTGGCATTATAGACAATAGGTGCAGGAGTAGGCCTTTTCGTCCTTCGAGCCAGCACCGCCATTCAATGTGATGGCTGACCATCCACAATCAGTATCCCCTTCCTGCTTCTCTCCGTATCCCTTAACTCCACTATCCCTAAGAGCTCTATCTAGCTCTCTCTTGAAAGCATCCAGAGAACCAGCCTCCACCACCCTCTGAGGCAGATAATTCCACACACTCAGCTCTCTGTGTGAAAAGGTTTTTCCTCATTTCCGTTCTAAATGGCATACCACTTATTCTTAAACTATGGGCCCCCTGGTTCTGGACTCCCCCAACATAGGGAACATGTTTCCTGCTTCTAGCGTGTCCAAACTATTATCTTATATGTTTCAATAAGATCTCCTCTCATCCTTCTAAATTCCAGAGAATACAAGCCCAGCCGCTCCAATCTATCAGCATATGACATCCCGGGAATTAACCTTGTGAACCTACGCTGCACTCCCTCAAGAGCAAGAATGTCCTTCCTCAGGTTTGGAGACCAAAACTGCACACAATACTCCAGGTGTGGTCTCACTGGGGCCCTGTACAACTGCAGGAGGACCTCATTGGTCCTATACTCAACTCCTCTTGTTATGAAGGCCAACATGCCATTCGCTTTCTTCACTGCCTGCTGTACCTGCATGCTTACTTTCAGTGACTGATGAACAAGTATCCTCAGATCCTGTTGTACTTCCCCTTTTCCAAACTTGACACCATTTAGATAATAATCTGCCTTCCTGTTTTTGCCAGTGGATAACCTCACATTAAGTGGATAAAGTGGATAACCTCACATTAAACTGCATCTGCCATGCATCTGCCCACTCACCCAACCTGTCCAAGACACCCTGCATCCTCATAGTATTCTCCTCACAGTTCACACTAATGTTACTTTTAATCCCTTCATCCAAATCATTAATATATATTGTAAATAGCTGTGGTCCCAGGCACCGTGCCTTGCAGTACCCCACTAGTCACTGCCTGCAAATTCTGAAATGGACCCGCTAATCCCTACCCTTTGTTTCCTGTCTGCCAACCAATTTTCTATCCATGTCAGCATCCTACCCCCAATGTCATTATTTAAGAAAAAAACAGGTTATCCCATTAGCACAAAGATTGCACTGCCAGTGGAGCCCACTGTGCATAAATTGCTACATTTCCTATATTGCACACATAATACTTCGACTGTAAAGATCTTTGGAAAACCTGAAGGGAATAGGAAATGCACTTTTCAATGCAATTATTTTTTTTCTTTTAGAGAGGCCTAAGAAGTCACAGTCTATTAGATGAAATGTATCTTCATTTAGAGGAGTGTAAATTATTTTAACAATTTTATTCAAAGCCCTACAAGATGCTGAGGTATTAATTGTATTCAATATCTTTAGGCATAAGGGAATTGGATTCAGGGAAAGAGCAAGAAGTGGTGTTGAAACATAGCCTTATTCGTCTTGATTGGCAGGTTCAAAATACCATTTGGCCTGCTCCTGTTTTCTAATGTTATTACAGTATATTTAAAATATTTCTAAGCATTTATTTTCTAAAGCAAAGCCTTTTAATAAAGTTGTGATTGCCAGTTCCTGGGAAATGAGTGTGCAGTCAGAGTCACCAGTTGCTTTTCATCACATCAGAAGGCCTTTAATACCCTGTTATTAATGTCTCCAAGATATAACTTGCCTATTCCCTTGTGGTATATGATCAAAATTATAATACAGAATGAGATACCATTCCAAATGAGACAGCATGAATGATGTAATGTTTGCACCTAATGGTATCACAGGCATTGTACTGGTTAGTACAAGTGTCAGAGGTTATGGGAAGAAGGCAGGAGAATGGGGTTAGGAGGGAGAGATAGATCAGCCATGATTGAATGGCGGA